>NW_027138451.1:319500-639000 GCF_035084215.1 Heptranchias perlo
TGCTGTTCCTTTCATTTAGCAGAATTACATTGTAATACAACACTCGTAAGTTACCCTCAATCAGTGTTAATGTGGGGATTCACTGTCTGTCAGCAGATACTTACTTCCGTTTCCCAGCATACCTTCCACTAAACTGAAATTGAATTCAAAACCTTTCACTTTGTATTAAACCACAGTTACTATCTGTTATAGTTAAAGTCGAGGGAAATAATTAACCAGAGAAAGTCAGCTGGAGAACATTAGCCAGAGGTCCCTGTCGCTGCCTTAGATTAACTGGAGCAACTTCATAATCTGACAACATCCCACTGGGTGAATACTGCCCACATTCTCATTTAAAGCCGCATCAACTTGAAAAGTTCAATGTATAAAGTAACAGGATATTAGTTGGAGATTAAAAACACATTATAACATCAATTAACATATCACACAAGAAAGATGGAGGAAAGGGAGGTCGTGATATTCTCTGAATTTCTGACATTCACCCAAAATCAGCAGAAGAATCACTTCAGGACAAATACAGCAAATTACCAGACCCGCAAGAGCAGCAGTGACACAGTGAGACCCGGATTTATACGAACAGGAACCGGTTTCTATGATTTACCAGGAACTCGAAGGGCTTCAAGATTAACACAGGAAGTAATTTGTACCTCTAAAGGTTTCAGTTACTCTGGAAATGGACATACGGTGAATGTAACTCTCATTTCAGAAATGATGGATCATGGTCCTATGTACGGGATATGAGGACATAGGAACAGGAGGAGGTCATTCAGCCCTTCGAGCCTGTTCCTCCATTGAATTAGATCATGGCGGATTTGCAACCGAACTCCATTTACCCACCTTCGCTCCATATCCACTGATAGTCTAACCCAACAATGATCTATCGATCTTAGTGCTCATTTCTAGATTTCCAGAATCCTTGCTGTGAAAAGTGTTACCTTATTTCACTCAAAAATGTCCGAGCTCTAATATTAAATTTAATCTCTTCTTCAGGACCCCACCATAGGAAATTGTTTCTCTGCATCTACCTGATCGAATCACTTTACCATTTTAAATATCGAGATCAGATCATCGTTCAAACATCTAAACTCACGGGGTTTAAAACTACGCTTATGCGACCCGGCTTCACAATTGACCCCTTTAAGCCCCGCTATTATTTTGGTCAATCTGTGCTGCATCCCCTCCAAGGCCATTATATCCTTCCTGAGATTCTGTGCCCAAATCTAAGACGAGTGCTCCAGATGGTGTCTGACCAAGGCTCTGTACAACTGAAGTATCACTTCCACACTTTTCAATTAAAGCCCCTGGCGATAAAAGACAACATTCCATTAACATCGACCCCTACTCTCAGTCTCCTATCTCACAACCAATTACCGACTCATGTCACAATTTAACTCCAATTCTAGACTTTCGCATTTTTGCTAATGTTCTCTTGAGCCAAAACTATCAAAAACACGGAAATAATTGACATTGTAGCATAACTTGAGAATATGGAGTTAGGGGGAAATAACATTTCACACGGTACTGAAGATATTCTCAGATACAATTACACGTTCAACGATGGTCACAGATTGGAGATTTTGTTGGACATTACAAGTACATTATGATCCCAATGAACATATCACACAAGGAAGGTAGAGGGAAAGGCAGATTTGATAGTCAATGAAATTCTGACATTGAGAGAGAAACAGTAACACAAATGCTTCAGAACAAACAACAATTTATCGGACACATAACAAGAACATTGATTCATTTAAACCCTGATTCATAAAGTAAGTAATTGTTCTGAATCAAACATCAAACACCACCTGGAGAACTGGAACACGGCGAACGGATATACAATCAATTAAACTTTAATGTGTCTGAGAATTGATGGTGACTCTGGGTGCGGGACATCCAGCAACAACTGACCATGTGAGTTGATACATTCAGGGAAAGCCTCATTAATACAGGCGATAATCTTCCAGTGGGATTATTAGGCTGCATTGACACTGAGATTGGTGACAGTCAGTGGGACAGTCGGGCAACTCACTTCACTCTGTTCTTACTGAGTAACATCTTTAAATAGACTTTGCAGAGTTTTATCATGAAACAGCTGAAATATTGATGGTTTATTCCGATCACAGGTGGATGGAGGAAGAGTGATGAAGGGATATGGGAACAGGGTGGGTAAATGTGATCAGAACAATCTTCTAACTCTAAGGATTTGAGTGATATTAAAGGTGAATTTGTATCGAGCAGCGTTTTGACCGGGCGGACAGACTTGCTAAGAGTGCAGCAGGTGTATCAACCTGCACGTGAGTGATCCAATCGATAAAAGTGTCCGGTTAATATAAAGGGGCCATAACCCGGCATCTAATCGATGCTATGGGTAAAATACAGGTGGTGGAGGCTAAAACGGGTTTCTCAAATCGGGTCAAACCAAGGACAGTTTCACGGAGCGCCGCTCCGCGGTTTCAATCGCTCTCATACTGCATTGGATTCCCAATCTCACCTGTATCGTTGCAGAAAGGGGTGTGACAGAAACCAGCTGCCTCCCACCGGCAGAGGGCAGCAAAATGCCTGGCCGTTGGTTGAAGAGGTGGCTGAGAACAGGCTGAGAACCGTTCATGGGAGAAGATCAGGGGGAAAATCAGTGTTCTACGTGGAGCACAAACCCGCCCTGGAAATGGATTGTGATCACCAGGAATAATATCAACACTTTGGTGGGAAAAGACCGAAAACAGTTGGAAAGTTCTGATTAATGGGATTGAACAAATCCCAATCCTGATTGTTCGGATATGTCCAGGTTTAGAATTGATATTAACGAGTGTTAGATCAGCGGAAGGAGGGGAGGAAAGGGAGTCTGTTATATGTCCAGGTATTGAACGGATATTAACGAGTGTTAGATCAGGGGAAGGAGGAGAGGAGAGGGAATCTGTTATACGTCCAGTTATTGAACGTATATTACCGAGTGTTAGATCAGGGGATGGAGGAGAGGAGAGGGAGTCTTTTGGGACCACGGGAAATAACTTTAAATCTAAATATATCCACTGTATCATATTCTGCACGGATTCTCAGTTAAAAATACATCAATTTGAAAGTCATTTGATGATGAAAATAAGCTACAGCTTTTGTTGGAGAATAACAATATCATTATAATGTCAATAGAATGATCAGTCAAGGAACACGATAGAGCGGGATTTCTGCCTTTGATTTAACTTGGAAATAACACAGTGAAATAAGGACAGTTACCGAGATAAGAGTCGTAATACGGTTAAATCCTGAATCATACATTTAGGAAATGAATATAATAACTTACCGGGGACTCCAATGGCTGCTATAATCGGATAGTAAATCATTACTGTCTGTACAATTGGCGGTAACACGGTAAGTGGATGCGCGGCGAATGGAACTCTCATTCTGTCTGAGAAGTGATGGTGAATCTTGACGCTGGACACACGGCTCCAACTGACTTTGTGAGATGAGAGATTAAGAGAAAATCATTATTTATAATCGAGGGAAATCTCCAGTGGGATCAGGGAACACCAGCAGCATTGACATTACTTCCAGCCATTTGGACAGCACGCAATTCCCTTCACTGTAATGTGTGTGCTGCACTAATTAATTCCAAAGGATATTGCAAGTGTTTTCAAATGAAACAGCCCAACGATTGGTGTAATGTTATGTTCATATTTCTATCTAACAATATACTGTAAGCCGGACTCTGACTGCCTCACTGCAGCACGTTAAACAGAAGGAGGTTCAGTTTCCCTTCTGTTTTGTGACAAGTTTCACTCCTGTCGATGCACCAACTCAATACCAAGAATTCTCAAACATGCTTCAAGGGTTTGCATTGCTCCCTGCGATCAAAACACGTGGTATCATATTGTCATATTATGTTTCAGCACTGGAGGAGGCCATTCGGCCCATTGTTCCTTTGCCGGTTCTTTGAAAAAGCTATCCATTTCGTCCCGTTCCCCTATTCTTTCCCCGTACCTTTCGATTTGTTTTCATTTCAAGTATTCATACAATTCCCCTTTTGAAAGTTACGATTGAACCTGCTTCCACCACCCTTTCAAGCACTGCATTTAAGACCATTAAAACTCGCTGTGTAAAAAAATGTTTCCTCATGACCGTTCATGATTTTGAACACCTCTATGATATCTTCCCTACACCTTTTTTGAAAAACCCCGGCTTCTCCAATCTCTACACATAACTGAAATGCAGCATCCCTAGTATCTATTCAATCTCTTCTGAGCCCTCTCGAAAGCATTGACATCTTTCCTAAAGTGTGGTGCCCAGAATTGAAAACAATATTCCAGTTGCGGCATTACGGGAGTTTTCTAATGGTTTGGTATAACTTCCTTAATTTTGAACTTGATGCCTCTAATAATAAAGCTCAGGATCCCCTATGTCTTTTAATAGCCTTCTCAACTTGTCCTGCCACTTTCAAATATTTGTGTATGTGCACCTTTAGCTCTCTCTGTTCCTGCACCTCTTTGAAATTGTACCATTTAGTTTTTATTACCTCTCCACATTCTTCCAACCCAAATATATCCAATTGCACTTCTCTGTGTTAAATTTAATCTGCCATGTGTCTGCCCATTTCACCAGTCTGTCTATGTCCTCCTGAAGTCTGCTGCTATCCTCCACATTGTTTGCTACATTTCCCTGTCATCTACAAACTTTGAAATTATACCATCCATACCGATGTCCAGGTCATTAACATATAGCAAAAAGAACTGTGGTCCTAATACTGACCCCTGGCGAACACCACTGTATACTTCCCACCAGTCTGAAAAACAACCGTTCACCACTACTTTCTGCTTGCTGTCTCTTAGCCAATTTTGTATTCACGCTGCAATTGTCCCATTAATCCCACGGGCTTTAATTTTGGTAGAAGGTATATTATGTGTTACTTTATCAAATGCCCTTTGAAAGTCCATTTCCACAATATCAACTGCACCACCCTCGTCAACCCTCTCCACTACTTCATGAAAGAACTTAATCAAGTTAGTCAAACACGATTTTCCTTCAACAAATCCGTGCTGACTTTATCTTATTAAACTTTTCCAAGTGATAATTACGTTTGTCCCAGATTATTGTCCCTAAATGTTGCCCCATTGCCGACGTTTGGCTGACTGGCCTGTAATTGCCTTCTTTTCCCCCTTTGTGAACAGACGTGTGACAGATGCAACGTTTTCCTTTCGTTCCTCAGCCATGCTATCTGCCTCCACAAGAACATCTCCTTTTATTGTCCCTGACCACTCCCACCCTTCCTTTGACTACTCTTTTACTATTTAAACAATTATAAGAGACTTTTGTCTTTCCTTTTATGTGAGCCACTAATCTATTCTCATATTCTCTTTACCCCTCTTATTCCCATTTTTAGATCTCCTCTGTACTTTCTGTATTCAGCCTAGTTCTCAACTGTTTTATGAACCTAACATTTGTCATAAGCCTTCTTTTTCTGTTTCATTTTAGTCTCAGTATCTTTAATCATGCTTGGATCTCTCGCTTTCCATGCCCTTCCTTTCTACCTCTCAGTGATGTGTCTACTCTGTACCGGAAACCAACTCCTCCTTGACCTTTCCCATAACTATTGTAAACCTAATGATATTATGATCAGTGTTCGCCAAATTCTGCCCCACTGAAACATGCTCCACCTGCCCAATTTCATTCCACAGAAACAGACCCAGCATTGTTTCCTTTCTCGGTGGGCAAGAAACACATTGTCCCATAAAGTTCTCTTGTACACATTTCATGAACTCCTTCCCCACTTTGCCCTTGAAACTCTTTAATATCCCATTCTATATTGGGATAATTGAATCCCCCATTATCACCACTCTATAGTTCTTGCAACTTTCTGTAATTTGCCAACAATTTTGCTCCTCTATCTCCTTCCCACTATTTGGTGGCCTACAGTATACATCCAGTTGCGTAATAGCTTCTCTGTTGTATCTTAATTCTAAACAAATAGATTCTGTCTTGGACCTCTCCACTACATCATCCCTTTCCAGTGCTATAATAGTATATTCGATCAATACTGCCCCTCTTTTCTTCCCTTCCCTATCTTTCCTGAATGCCATGTGGCCAGGAATATTAAGCACGCGATCCTCCCCTTCTTTGAGCAAGGTTTCTGTTATTACCACTCGATCATAGAACCATTTGGCGACTTGAGCCTGCAGCTCACCAACCCGGTTTGCCTCGTTACGTGCATTTAGGCATATGCACTCCACACTCATCTTAGACTGCTTTTGATTTGCCCCTGTCCGATCCCTCCTATTTCTGAACTCTCTTTTACTCTAGTGTTTTTTGACCCTCCCAGTCCTCTGTGTACTTTGTTTCTCCTCTCTATTTTTTCCTTCTGGTGCTTATCCCGCTGCCAATTTAATTTAAACGCTCCCCCGCTGCACATTGGTCCCAGCTCCATTGAGGTGCAACCCGTCCATTTTGAACAGATCCCTCCTGCCCCAGAACTGATCCCAATGCCCCAAGAATCTGAAGCCCTCCCTCTTGCACCATGTCTCCATCTGTTTGAATGTGGGCGCTCAGGCTCGTAATTGAATTGGGGACTTATGTATTTAGGATGGGAAAACATCGGGCTTTGCCCGAACACCTCAGGTGGAGTAATGTAACCATAGACAAGGGCTTGAAATAACCTCAGTTTCACTGAGAAGAAGAATCTTTAAAGGTTTCAGATGATGACAAAACTGACACCTTTCTGTTTGAAGAGCGCTACCCGAGGTATCGGGACCTGGACAATATTGGAATAGGTTGTGACAAGTATGAAGCAGAAGCTCGACTGAAATCCACATCCCCAGGATTCTGTGGGCTGCGGTGGGGATTCCAGTTTCTGCTCCGTTCATTACATTCAATTATTATCCATTCCAGAGAGTTTCACTTTGATGTTTCCTGTGGTATTATAATAGCTCACGCCTTGGACAATAGCAACATTAGGAACAGGAGTAGGCCATTCAACCCGTCGGGCCTGTTGTAACATTCAGTTAGATCATGGCTGATCTGCGCCTTAAATCCATTTTCCCACTTTTGCTCCCAATCCCTTGATACCCTTAACTAACAGAAATCTATCTATCTCAGTGTTGATAACTGCAATTGACCCCCAGTCTCCACAGCCTTTGGGAGAAAGAGTTCCAAATTTTCACTGACCTTCGTGCAAAAAAACGCTTCCTGATTTCTCTCCTGAATGGCCTCGAATTAATTTTAAGTTTATGTCCCCTTTTTCTTGATTTCCCCACCAAAGGAAATAATTTCTCCGCATCTACCCGATTGAATCGTTTTTCATTTTAAACACCTCGATCAGACCATCACTCGATCTCCTATACTCAAGTGATTACAAGCTATATTTATGCAAAAAGCTCTCAAAACTGACCCTCTCAGCCCAGGTATCATTCTGGTGAATCTGCACTGCACCCCTTCCAAGGCCAAAATATCCTTTCTGAGGCGTTGTGCTGAACACAGTCCGCTGAATGGGCTGTGAACAAGGCTCTATATAATTGAACCATCACTGCATCACATTTGTATTCCAGCCCCATATCACAAGACTTTTTAATTGCTTTCTGTACCTGCCTTTCAATGATTTATGTGCTTGGACTCCCAAATCTCTGTGCTCCTCTACAATCCCTAGCTTCTAACCATTCAGAAAATTCGCCGATTTATGTGTTCAAAGTTGATGACCTCACACTTGCCCACTTTGAACTTTATTTACCATAGTTTTGTCCATTCTCTTATTCTGTCCATGCGCCTTTGCAACTTCCTGCTCCCTTTTTCACTTACTGTCCGTCCTCACTTAGTCACATCTGCAAACTTGGATATCCAAACCTGTATTCCTTCATCGCAGTCATTATAAATATGGTGGAGAGTTGAAGCCCCAGAACAGAACTCTGGGGAACATCACTGTCACATCCCGCCAATCAGAATACCTAAACTTTATCCCCACTCTCTGCCTCCTGCATCCCAACTAATGTTCAACCCAAGTCAAATGGCTCGCTCCAATTCCGTGCCCTCTCATTTTGGCAAAAATAATTCTTTCCCATTTTTTAAATTTCCCGCGAGTTGAATATTACCAACCTCGCAAAACATTCCCTGCAGAAATTAAACACACATTACAGGGCATGTGTTGAGTGCACAGCAAGAAACCCGCGATTTAACTATTAAACAGTGAGAATACACATATTAACACTGAGCGCCAGATCTGAATCGAACCCATTACCCCGAGGTTCCGGGACCCCCACCACACTCACACACTCTCACACATACACTGCGTTCGTATTTAATACCAAATAAAAATCAGAAAATAGTAATCACGCCCAGTGGAATTAGAGAATGTTCGTATTGTACAGAACAGGAAGAGACCATTCGGCCCGTCGGGGCCCGCAGTAAATTATGTTCGCTTTCTCTGTTCTGTGTTGCTCTCAGTATAGATTTTCAGTTCACCAATTTGTCTTTTCCTCTCTCTCTATTTTACGGACTAAGTGTGGAAGAGGTTCGGTTTGGCGGCTAATCATTTCGATCAATTATTTGAACATAGTTTATTTTGATTGTAAATTTCTCGGAGACCAAGCGGGAGTTCAGCTGTCAGTTTTCTGAAAGATTTATTTCGATTTCGGAAGCCGAAGGGCCAACTTGGTAAAAGAACAGATAATCAATTAAATGACCAACATCCAAAAAGTGAAATCAAGAGACAGAAAGAAGTAAAGGCTTTAATGAACACTGTTCCGGGTTTTAGATCATTTGGTGATCGTGGTCTAATAAAAAAAGCATCTGATTTCGCTCTTAATCGTGATGTCATCACAAGATTGCAGATTCCAGTCCTGCTGTGGTCGGTTTGCACACTGGTTGATAACGTGTTCTACATGGGCCGGAACTGTTTTACATCCGACCATTTCTAACTGTCCCAGAACAGACTTGGGGTAAATACACACATTCCTTGTCTTCCTGACTGTGCGATTTCAACATTGTCGATCTGGGTGCACGGGCAGGACATTTTGTACCGGTGACTTAATTCCCACTGTTTGGATTCAGAAAGAAGGAAATAAAACGGCTTTTGGAAGATCCCGGTGCGTCTCGGTGGCCGAAATCTTGAGGTGATGCTGATCTATTGCGCTCTGACCTATGATATAACTCGTTCCTCGGACATTCTCCACAATTAATTCTCCTTCTGGATTAATTCCAATATGATGATGATGAGGATTATTATCGTTATTTTCATTATTATCGTTGCTGTTTATCATTTTCCCCATTTCCTTGCACAATGTGTTCAATTTGTGAGGATCTATTTTGCTTTGTTATTTGCCAAATCTGCATTTCTGCCTGTCCCTTTGTCTGCACGTGCTGTATTCTCAACAGCACATTTCAATTCCAAAGGGAATTAGAATGTCGAATGAAAACTCTTTCTCTAACATTGGGGAGTTGCTGTTTAGTGTTAGAGCTGAGCGCAGGAATTGTAAGGATCTACTGCCCCTCAATTTCTCTGCCCGTCCAGTAAACCGGGTACATTGAGGAGGCGGTTTGTGGATCGAGAGCAGCTTTTGTCACGGGCACTGCTTTTCCGTGAAATCTAGAACTCTCTCCCCGAAAAGGCTCAGGTGACTCCATGAAATGAAAATATCAGGACTGAGATCGAGAGATTTTTGTTGGTTCAGGTTATCAGAGGGTGTGGAGAAAAGACGGGTAAATGGAGCTGAGGTACAGATCAGCGAGGAACTAGTTGAATGATGGGACAGGCTCAAGCAGATGAATCGCTTCCATCTGTTCCTACGTACAGATCAGCCAAGATGAAACTAAACGGCTGAAGGGACTCGAGGGGCTGAATGGCCTCCTCCTGTGCTGCACCGAATATGATACTGTGATATCACCGCCGCTCTGTGCTCCTGCACTTGGAGTGTTTGATAGGAAAGTTTAGAGGCAGCTTTGCTCTGTAACTAACCCGTGCTGTACCTGCCCTGTGACTGTTTCATGGGGCAAGGTAGAGGGAGATTTAGTCTGTAATCTAACCCGTGCTGTACCTGCCCTGTGACTGTTTCATGGGGCAGTGTAGAGGGAGATTTACTCTGTAATCTAACTCGTGCTGTACCTGCCCTGTGAGTGTTTGATGGGACAATATAGAGGCAGTTTTATTCTGTACTTAACTGGTGCTGTACCTACCCTGGGTGTGTTTGACGGGATATTGTTGAGGGAGCTTTACTCCCCATCCAACCCCAGCTTCCCAGTTCTCACCATATCCATCAAACCCAACTAAGTCCTTCTCTCCATGCCTCTCAAACGCACCTATCAAGTTTCTCACAATATCCCTCAACCCCCATCTCTCAGTCTGATGTCGTCGCTCTGTAGCTCTTTTTGGATGTTTGGCTGATAAAAACGTGCCGTGTAAAACCCCATGGAAAATCTTTGGGAAGTACAAATCTCCCGAACGGCTTGCCCGGTCGGTTCACCACTCAGTAAAATAACCTTGCTGCTTTTTGCTCTGTGACGCAATTGATAGCGCAGTGATACGTCATTGTGAGTAAATGAAGCGGTTTTAAAGGTTGTGGGTTCGATTCCCACTGGCGTTGTATTTTAGATAACGGCGACATAGTAATGATACTGAAGGGTGGGACCTTGTAATAAAATCCCAAGCTGTTCACTGATGTCCTTCATGGAAGGTAAACAGCCACCCAGACGCTTCCTGTTTCAAGAACATGAGAAATCGGAGCAGGAGTCGGTCAGACGGCCCCTCGAGCCTGCTCCGTCATTCAATCAGATCATGGCTGGTCTTCTACCCCAACTCCACTTTCCCGCCCGATCCCCATATCCCTTGATTCTCCTAGAGTCCAAAAATCTTTCTATCTCAGCCTTGAATATATTCAATGAATCAGCATCCACAGCCCTCTGGGGCAAATAATTCCAAATTTCACAACCCTCTGCGTGAACAAATTCCTCCTCATCACAGTCTTGAATGACCGACCACTTGTCCTGCGACTATGCCCCTGGTTCTATTCTATCTAACTAGGAGAAACAATCTCTCAGCACCTAACTTGTCAAGCCCCCTCATAATCTTTTATGTTTTAATGAGATCACCTCTCATTTTTCTAAACTTCAGAGAGCATAGGCCCATTCTACTCAACCTCTCTTTATAGGACAACCCTCTCATCCCAGGAATTAATCTAGTCAACCTTCATTGCACTGTCTCCAAGGCAAGTATATCCTTCCTTAGAAAAGGAGACCAAAACTGTTCGCAGTACTGCAGGAGAGGTCTCACCAAAGCCCTCACAACTGCAATAAGACTTCCTTACTCTTGTACTCCAACCCACTTTCAATAAAGGCCAACATGCCATTTGCTTTCCTAATTGATTGCTGTACCCACGTAATAATACTTTTGACCGAGGTCACCCAAGTCTCTCTGAAGACCAACGTTTAATAGATTTTCACCATTGAAACAATATTCTGTTCTTCTCTTCTGACTTCCAAAGTGAATAACTTCACATTTCACCACGTTATACTCTATCTGCCACATTCTTGCCCACTCAGTAAATCTTTCTATATCCCTTTGCAGATTATTTGTTTCCTCCTCACAACTTTGCATAGTCATCAAACTTGGATATAGTACACTCGGTCCCTTCATCTAATTCATTAATATAGATTGTAAATAACTTAGGCCCAAGCACCGATCCTTGCGGCACCCCACTAATTGCAGACTGCCAACCTGAGAATGACCCGTTATCCTTGCTCTTTGCTTTCTCTCCGTTAACCAATCTTCTATCCATGCTAATATATTACCCCCAAACCAATGCACCCTTACCTTATGTAACAACCTTTTATGTGGGAACTTATCGAATGCCTTTTGAAAATCCATGTAAACTGCATCCACTGGTTCCCCTTTATCTACCGTGCTGGTTACATCCTCAAAAAACTCGAATAAATTTGTCAAACAAGGGGCGCCAGTCCCATTCGACTTTCTTGATACGTAATTCCCTCTGATCTGGATTGGCGAATCCCTCTCAAGGAGGATGCTGATCGCCAGCTCAGGGGATTCATGGAGAAGAAATTAAAACATGGCCAGATCAAAGTGAATCTGCTGTGCTCCCATTCCAATCTCTGCACTCAGACCCCATTCAGTCTCACTGCCCGTCTGGACATTATAATCTCCAGGAAGTAAAGATCACCTCGCCGTATTGAAACACCTCTTGATGAAACTCTTTGAACGGGATCCAGTGTCCGCGGAAACCTTGCTTACACACCGAAATCCCCCAGGATAATGTGACACTTCAGCCAGTTCCTTTGTTTGAACACAGAGACGGATGGAGTGCGGGCGGGGTCGCAACATGTGAGGAAACCACGTTCGATACAGACAGAGGGGGAGAGAAACGGGATAAATTAGAAAATGATAAGTCGGTGTAATTAAACTGAGTTTTCAGTCCTGAGAAGTATCAGCGGAAGGGAAGAGTGATGGAACGAGGAAAAGCAATATAAACTAAAGGGTCCAATTCTAATAGGGGTGCAGGAACAGAGAGATCTGCGGGTCTATGTACACAAATCATTGAAGATGGTAGGGCAGGTTGAGAAAGCGGTTAAGAAAACATACGGGAACCTGGGCTTTATAAATAGATGCATAGTTATCAAAAGCAAGGAGGTTGTGTTGACCCTGTCTAAAGAAGTGGTTGAGCCACAACTAGAGTATTGTTTCTAGTTCTGGGCACCGCACATTCGGAAGGATATGAAGGCCTTAGAGAGGTTGCAGAAGAGATTTACTGGAATGATTCCAAAGGATGAGGGACTTCTGTTCCGTGCATAGACTGGAGAAGCTGGGGTTGTTCTCCATTGAGCCAAAATATTGGAGGAGATTTGATCGAGGTATTCAACGTCATGAAGGGTGTGGACAGAGTAGATAGAGAGAAACTGTTCCCATTGGCGGAGGGGTCAAGTACCAGAGGACATAGATTTACGGTCATGTGCAAAAGAACCAAAGGCGACATGAGCAAAAAGTTTTTGACACAGCGATGGTTGTGATCTGGAATGCAGTGCCTGAGGGGGTGGTGGAGGCAGATTCACTCGTGGCTTTCAAAAGGGAATTGGCTAAGTACTTGAAGGGAAAATAATGCAGAGCTACGAGAAGAGAGCGGGGAAATGGGATCAGCTGGATTGCACTTGCAGAGAGCCGGCACGGAGTCGACGGGCCGAATGGCCTCCTTCTGCGGTTAATTCACTCCCTGCAGTTTGAAACACTCCGTTTTTCTTATATTGAGAAGAATCTTGTTTCTCGAACAGAAAGAAAACTATTTGTAATTTCACTTCCTGTCCGGTCTCGAGAATGAGGGGATGAAACTTTTGACATTGTCGAATGTTTTCCTATTGAAGTGAAGTGAACCGTGTAAATCCGGTTAAACCGGCGCGTCTGAATCTCCTTAGATTTACAATCCAGCTCTTCAACCTCTTCGCTAAAACAGCTCTGGTTTAAGAATTAAAGTCGTTGACCAGAAGCGGTCCCGCGGTGTTGGTCTGTGTTTAATCTCCACCATGAATGTTCAGCTCTACCATAGAATCAGTTTGTCCAACGTCCTCACAGAAAGATTCGTTCCCTCCTCTCGAATTGATTGGGGAAAATACAGAACATCAGCGAACAGCTGAATTTTTATTCCGCAATTGATTGATATTATTTAATGGAAATATAAAGGAGCAGGGGGCACTTTAACCTCACGGAGATGATTCGATGCAATTGGAAACCCGTGGATGGGAATATCTGGAACTAATTTAACTCGGCAGTCAACACAGAGAGGCTGGGAAGCAAAACAAAGGGCTTTTGGAGGCTGCCAATGAGGAGGAGGAAACATTGATCTCGCTGCTCTCTGAAGCACAACGGGTGGAAAAATGGGAGCAAAGAAACAAACAACATGAACTAAAGGCACCGCTGGGATTTGAACCCAGGATCCCCTGTTTACAAGACAGGTGCTTTAACCACTGAGCCACGGCGCCCACATTGGTGCCAACCTTTCCCAACGTTATGGTATTGATACCTTTGCCAAGCGACTTTGTTGAGCCTTCCCCTTCATTGCGTCTGCGGAATAACCTCGATCTTTTGTTCAACGGTCTCAGCCTGAGAAACCATGGATATCAGTCATGACCTTCTCTTCCTTGTCCCCTGTCAGCACATCTTATATCTAGCCCTATTCATCCATTTTATTCCCACACTCTCTCCACACTATCTGGTCTTACCCAATTGCATTTATGAACTCTTCACACGAAATGTTGGTGAGCACTGTGTGTGATGCACCCGGCCCTGACCTCCTCCTGTGGGTGACCTCCGACAACTACTGCACAATAGTTTAACGTGTGTTTGTTTTACATTATGAAATGTGTATTAGCGCTAGTCTACCCGGTGTACCTATTCTCACACAAACGGCAATTTTGCTTCAGATCATTTCAATTTTAGAAAGTCTTACTGGATAAGACAAGTTGGACATTCAAAATTTGGTGAAGAGATGTTGATATTGTTTACTTGAAATAATTAGTGTACAACTCGATGATGCTGTACATCGGAATTGAAAGCGAGATTGAATGAACAGGAACCGTCTGAAAGGATGGCTGATCGGCTGTGGGTGGCAGCGAAATTTTACATGGCTGCATGGTCAATTGCCAGCGTTTCGTTGAACTTCGGGTCTTATTTTCACTTTGAGGTTTTCACTGATTGATAAATGAGAAGTCCGGAGATCGAATCCCAGTTAAGTCCCACTACGCTTCCATTTTAAGTGAAAAATCACCAATTGGCGTCTCAGATTTTTTCATAGCTGCAGACGGCAGGAACGTATTTTTCCAAGAAAGCTGGCAGTGATGGATAGAAGGAAGGAAGATGGGAGGGAGCAGAAATAAACTCGACTGAAAAGGAACAAAAGACTGAGCCTGAGAGTGAGATGGCAGGAGAGAAGCTGAGAGGCTGAAGTCTGTGACTTTTCTCAGTCACTTCTTGCTGCCTCATACTTTATTTGCCGTTATTGTCCAATCTTAATTGGCTGCGGCGCGAATAATTGCGTAAATACAGCGAATTGGCGATCGCCGTTGACGGCAACCGTAGGCTGAGCGACGAAAACAACTTTTATCGTTTAACCGAGCCTTTCGGAGGAGCGGCGGAAATGTTCCAGAAATTATTGGGCAAATCACAAATTCCCGTATCTCACTTTCTGCAACATTTACCTATCGATAATGGCGCACGCTGTGAATTCATCATTGTGGCTCGAGGTCCCAGCAATTGCAGGATTAGAATGATAATGAAATAATTCTGGTCCGACAACAGTGAGACCTTGTTGCGCTCCGGGTTCCAACAGCCTTCTCTGTCCGTGCTCCGTCCACTTATCCCAGTTATTCACACAGAAAATGAGGCAGGTCCAGTATTGTAACAAACTGGTGAAAGAGAAAATCTGTCTCCTTCACACGGAGAGAACAAGCGTCGAACAGGGAACCAAACAAATGGCGGCAGAGAACAGGCCTGGAGATCTCAGTGAATCAGCCGTCGGTGACATTAACCTCTCGATCAAGTCAATAAACACCAGACAGTTGTTTCTATCTCTCTGCCTGGTGCTGAATCCAGATATAAACGGTGGTCCCTGGGGCAATTGGTAAAAGCAGAGGGAAACCGATCAGGAAGAAAACAGTGTCGGCGACAGAGACCAGACCGGGATCCCGAGCCACACGGGCTGGATCCAATCACTGAGCAGCTCATCGATTCAACCACCATCGCGCTTCCCCCTCGGATCAGTTTCACCAAAACCGCTTCCTGTTTCTGGGTCAAATTCAATCTGATCGAGCGGATCAAAAATAAAAGTCGAAATCATATTTCTCCAGGAGCGCAGTGGGCAAGATGTGGTTCCAGATCATATTCCTGATTCTTGGAACACTAATCCCTGACTCGCCAGCACGGTATGCAAAGACAATTCTGATTGAACAGCAAAAAACGAGGGCTTTCAATAAAGTCCCGTGGACGAGATTTACTGCATTGCTCACGGAAACCTCTGTGGGGAAACAACGTTGGATTTCAAGGATTCCTCAAAATATTAAGGAACCGGATTTCAGTGAACACTCGGGAATGTGCTCAAAATATTTCTTGGATGAATGAATAGAAAGTTTTGTATCCAAGTTTGCAGATGACAGTTAGATCGGAGGCACAGTTACCTGTGTGGATGGGATCAGAAAGTTACAAAGGGACAGAGACAGATTAAGTGACTCGCAAAACTGTGTTAAATGGAGTTCAATGAGGGGAAGTGTGAGGTAATTCACTTTGGATCCAATCAATCGGAAAATGTTCTCAATGTCGAGAGATTAGGAACAGTGGAGGAGCAAATGGATTTGTGTGTCCATGTACACAAATCACTAAAAACGATTGGACAATAAAAAAAGGTCATCAAAAAGGTTAAAGGGATGTTGACCTTTATTTTAAGGGGACTGGAATATAAAGAGGAGGAAGTTGTGCTTCAGTACATCTGTAGAACTGCGTTCAGTTCTGGGCACCGCCCCTCAGGAAGGATATATTGGCCTTGAAGGGGGTGCAGCGCAGATTACCAGAATTATAACTGGTCTTAAAGGTTTAAATTATGAAGACATGTTGCATAAACTCGGATTCTGTCGCCTTCAGTTTGAATGGTTGATCTGATTGAGGTATTTAAAATGATAAAACAATTCGGAAGAGTAGATACAGAGAAGCTATTTCCTCTGGTGGTGGGGGTGGGGCGGGGCATAAAATTAGAGCTCGGATTTTCACTGGTGAAATCAGGAAGCACTTTATTACGTTGCACATACAGACAATAATGCAGTTTCTGACCTCATACATTCTGCAAGGTCTGACTTGATAACGCAAGTCGCACATTGAAAACGATTTTGGTAAAGAAGGCCTGATAGCGTCGGCTTGAAATAGATAATGTACAACATGGACTTGGATGGACGGGGCAGAATTTCAAAGTTTGCAGAGGACGAGACAGAGAAATGATAAATATGTGCAGACTTGGTACAAATCTAATAACTGGGCTGATTGAAGATTGTTGAAAAGGTTTGAAATTAGATTTCTTCTTGATGGATAAAGTTAACGCTTTATGTTCCACCTCCCATATCATTTGCTTTTCCCGCCAATCTTTCATTCGCTGCAAACCACAGAGGCAGCAAGGAAGGACAGAACAATCTCTCTCCGAACCTTCCTCTCTACTCGAACTTTATCCCATGAGATGAGGTGAAAAATTCCAATTATTCCTCTTCATTGAAACAAAATATAAACAATCCAGGGACACAGACTTAAAACACCGCTGTCGGACAGATAATAATAACATTCAAGCCCATTTTGATTGTTCAAAACTTACGTAGGGCCGCCTCAAATGTTCAATACAATAACGACGGGGATGGGATTCGGACCCTTACGTACAGAAACAATTGATTAGCCGACCATTTCTGGATCCAAACAGTAGAAATAAAGTCACTTTTACACTATTTCCTGCCCGTGCACCCAGATCGACAATGTTGAAAATGTCGGGTCCACTTCTGTCAGCAAAGGAATTTACGTATTTCCGTTCCATTCGGTCAGTAACTGTCAGAAACGGTCGGGTGTTTCACAGTTCCAGCGCCCGTTGGAAAAAATGCAAAAACGACCGCGGCAGAACTTGAACCTGCAATCGTCTGATATCATCGCGTTTAATACCGAAGTTAGACGCCTTATCCATTAGGCCACGCGGCCGGGGCTGTAAACTTTCTGCAAAAGATCTTAAACCAGGGGCAGGGGTGGTTAAGACTCTGCTTGGATATTTCTCTTACTTTCATTTTGTTGATGTTGTTCATTCATTGTTTTCTTTCTTGTCGCAAGTTGGATTTGCTGTTTCCGACCAATCAGGAAACTGAGAACTGAACTCCCGCTGGGTCTCCGAGAAACCTACAATCAGAATAAACAATGTTCAAATCGTTGATCAAAGTGTTCAGCCTCCAAAGCGAATCTCTTTCGCACTCAGCCTGAAAAATAGAGAGAGGGGAAATAAAATAAAAGACAAATCGGTAAACTAAAAATGTACACGGAGAACAACACCGAGCGGAGAATGTGAACAGAATTTACTATCCAACCCGACGGGCCAAGTGGCCTCATCCTGTCCTGTAAAATACGAACAATCCCCAATTCTGCTGGGTGTGATTATTATTTTCTGATTTTCTTTTTTTTGGTAAATATAAACGCGGACGGTGTCCCGCACCACGGGGTAAACGGGTCAGATCCAGACCTGGCGCTCAGTGTTAATGTTAATATTGAGCACGGGATTCTATCCGTGTAATAATAAAATCGCGGGTTTCTTGCTTTATATTCGACACATCCCCTTGCTGTGTGTTTAATCAGGGCAGGGAATGCTTTGCTGGTTTAGTGATCTTCATTTTGCAGGAAATTAGTAAACTCGTCTCAATACATGAGATTTCCAGTTTCTATTTCGCTAAATGGAGTTGAGGTGCAGATCAGCGATGAGCTGCTGTGACTCCGCCGCGCTGGACTAACCGGAATTAGACGTTTCAGTGAAGTGAAGTAAACCGTCTCAATCCGGTTTATTTCTTTATTTATAACATTGTTCATTTTGAGTGACAGTTTGATCGAAAATTCATTAAGAGTTCAGTTGTCAGTTTTCTGATCAGTGGGAATCTGAAGAAGATAAAAATATGGAAAGAAAAACATTACAAAGGTCAAAACTCGAATTGATACAATCACTTTGTCTTCACCTTTAAGGACAATTAGTTCTCCCTGCTACCCCGTTCAATATTCATTTCCCCACACGCGTCATTACTATACATTATCTGGTCATTGTCACATCACTGTGCTTGGGATCTTGCTGTGCGAAAATTGACTGCCTCGTTTCCTACATGTCAGCAGTGACTACACTACCAAAAGTGCTTCATTGTCTGTAAAGCGCTTTGGGACGTCCTGGGGCCTGAAGGGCGCGATCAAAAAACATTCTTTCTTTCGGTGGCCCCATGTGCCAGGTACCATATCGGAATCCTGTCCACCAGCGCACGCAGGAATCATTGGGCGGTAATTTGGACAGGTGGTCCAGTTATGACACAATGTTTTCACTGCTGTGAACTGGGTTCAATTCCACGTTAAAAAATACTTTTTACAAAAGAGCTGAGAAGCCAATAATATTAAAGATAACTAATCAAAGTCTAAAAACAATTATTAAAGCCCTGCTCAGAGTGTGAATTTCAAAGATTCGATGATACTGAGGGTGGAACTCCCGATTCGTGTATAGTTTTAATTTAAAATGTTTATTTATTTATTTGAATTGATTTCATACCGAAATCGTAAACAGTCTATTCCGATCCTTGTTTTGCCGAATCAGTATTTACAATCTTATTACACGAGCTGAATAATCTGGAACAAAACCAGTCAGAAAAATGCACCAGACGACTTCAAATGTACACCCTGTGATAAGGACAATATTACAGCCGAAGGACACATTGAAACGGTGAACGTCTCAGACTGTAAATCTGACGGACAAGTCAATTAATTTTCCGTTTACGGCCCTGGGTGGGCTCAAAACCACCAACTTTTCAGTTAATAGCCGAACGAATTGATTGATTGCGCCACAAAGACGGTGAAATAATTGAGATACTAAACCATTAATTGACCGAGAAAATGATGCGACCGCAGTAACAGCGGTCTGTAATGATTCACCATCTTATTTCAAAATACCAAAATTAACTGACATTTCTTTTGCTCTGCGTTTCGTTTAATGGCTTTGCATTACGTTGTTTCTGTGCAAATGGAATAACATTTCAGATTTGAAGTTTTGCGTTTGTCCGACATTGATCCCGAGGATCTGGCGTGGCCGGTGAAGAAGTCAGTGACTGAACCCCAATGACTAACACTGACCCCTCTCTACACTCAATATCAGTCGTCAGCGGCTTATGGCCTTACCAGCGTTTTATACAGTTCCTTCATTACATCACTGATTTTGCATTCAAAACATCGGCGAATAGCGGAGAGCATTTCGTATAACTTCTTCACAACCTTATCTACCTGTACTGCCACCTTCAGGGACCTGTGAACATGCACTCCAAGGTCTCTCACTTCCTCTGCCCCTCTCAATATATTCCCGTTTACTGCGTATTCCATTTTCCTCTTTGCCCTCTCTAAGTGCGTTACCTCACACTTCTCCGGGTTGAACTCCATTTGCCACTTTTCCGCCCACTCCGACAACCCATTGATATCTTCTTGGAGTCCACAGCTTTCCTCTTCACTATCAACGACACGGCCAATTTTTTGTCGTCTGCAAATTTGTCCCCGACATTCAAGTCCAATTCATTAATGCATACCACAAACAGCAATGGACCCGACATTGAGCCCCGTGGCACACCATTGGAAACGGATTTCCATTCGCAAAGACATCCATCGACTTTTACCCTTTCTTTCCTGTTACTGAGCCAATTTTGGATCCAATTCGCCTCATTTCCCTGTATCCCATGGACCTTTACCTTTCTGACCAGTCTGCCATGTGGGACCTTGTCAAAAGCCTTACTAAAATCCATGCAGACAACATCCACTGCACTTCCCTCATCAATCCTCATTCTCACTTCCTCAAAGAATTCAATCAGATTTGTGAGGCTTGACCTTCCCAGAACAAATCCAAGCTGACCATCCTTGATTAAACCATGCCTTTCCAAATGAGAGTTTATCCTATCGCTCAGTATTGATTCTAACAGTTTGCCCACCACCGAGGTACGATTGATTCGCCTATAATGTTTCGGCCTTTCCTTCGTACCCTTTCGAAACAATGGTACTATGTTTGCAGATGTCCAGTCCTCCGCTACCTCCACTGTATCTAGTGAGGATTGGAAAATGATCCGCAGAGCATCCGCTACTTCCTCCCTGGCTTCCTACAATTGCCTCGGAAACAATCCATCCGGCCTTTGTGACTTATCAACTTTCAAGCATTCCAGTCCCTCTTGTTCTGCCTCTCTCGTTATATTTATCTTATCCAATATTACAGGAAGGACATAAATGCTCTGGAGAGAGTGCAGAGAATATTTACAAGTATGTTGCCACGGCATGAAAATTGCAGCTACGAGGAGAGATTGGATAGGCTGGGGTTGCTTTCCTTGGAGTAGAGGAGGCTGAGGGGCGACTTGATTGAGGTGTACAATAATATGAGGGGCCCCGTTAGAGTGGATAGGAAGTATCTGTTTCTCCGAGCGGAGAGTTCAAGAACTAGAGGACATCGATTTAAGCTGATTGGCAGAAGGATTAGAGGGGACATGAGGAAAAACTTTTTTACCCCAGAGGGTGGTGGGTGTATGGAATTCACTGCCCGAATTGGTGGTAGAGGCAGGGACCCTCAACTCTTTTCAAAAATACCTGGACCTGCAACTGAAGTGCTGTAAGCTGCAGGGCTACGGACCGGGTGCTGGAAGGTAGGATTTGAATGGGCACCTGGTTGTCCTTCGAGCCGGCGCGGCCACGATGGGCCGAATGGTCCCCATCTGTGCTGTTTCTTTTTTATTGTTCTATGGTTCTATGGAAAGAATGCAGGATTGGATATCGATATTTTCAGATGAGGATAAATGATGAGGCACAGTAAGTAGTGTAGACGGGAGCAGCAAATTGCAAAGGGACATAGACAGATTAAGTGAGTGGACAAGATTAAGACAAATGGAGTTCAAGTGGGCAAGTGTGAGGTCACCCATTTTGGACACAAGAAATATAAATCAGACTAATTTCTAAATGGGGAGAAGCTCGGGACTATCGAGGAGCAAAGAGATTTCAGAGTCCATGTTCACAAATCATTAAAAGTCGGTAGACAGGTAAAAACAGCAATCAAAAAGCCTAATTGAATGTTAATATTGACCTTTATCTCAAGGGGGTTCGAGTACAAAAGTGACGATTCAGTTGCACTATGCCTTGGTCAGACCCCATCTGGAGTTTTGCGTTCTGCTTTGGATCCCGAACCTCAGAAGGATACATTGGCCTTGGGGTGTGTTTAGCGCAGATTCAGCAGATTGATACAAAGGCTAAACGGGTCAAATTATGAGGAGACATTACACAAACTAGGCTTATTTTCCCTGGAACATAGAAGGTTGAGGGATGATTTGTTTGAGATTTTTGGATTTTTAAATGAATTGATAGGGTAGATAGAGATAAACATTTTTTCGCTGTTGGGAGATTCTAGGACAACGTGACATAACCTTAAAATCAGAGCCAGGCCGCTCAGGAGAGAAGTTAGGAAATACTTTGTCTTCGAACAAAGGGCGGTAGAACTGTGGAACTCTCTCCCACAAGAAGTAGTAGGTGCGAGCTCAATTAATAATTTTAAATCTGAGATCGATAGATTTTTGCTGACCAAGGTTAATAAGGGATATGGAGCCAAGGCGGGTGCATGCAACAAATTATACAGATCAGCCATGATCTCATTGAATGGCGGAACAGGCTCGAGGGGCTGAATGGCCTACTCCGCTTCCACATTCCTTTGTTTGATCGCAATAAACTGTTTAAAATTTCCGCATGAAATCAATTCAATTCAGTTTCCTAGAAGTAAAGGGAATTAGGGGTTACGGGGAGCGGGCAGGAAATTGGACACGAATTTAGATTTGAGGTTAGGATCAGATCAGCCATGATCTTATTGAATGGCGGAGCAGGCTCGAGGGGCCGATTGGCCTGCTCCTGCTCCTTTTGCTTATGTTCTTATGTAATAAATAAAGAATAAAAATGCTCATTTTTGTAAAACTGTGGAAGAATTGTGAGTTCAATTCTCAGTGACATTGCATCACAGAAAACCACCAAACACTGCAAAAATTATTACTTATTCAAAATTTAATTGGTTACTTTAAATTGATTCGGTTCTCAAAAGGATAATCTTCCATGTGGGAATCGAGCCCGGGTTGCGGGCGCTGAATTCTAGCCCTAACACCACCACGGACCTGCATGGATGGTGGGTTAAGGCTTTCCTGAATCAACAAGCGACAGGGCTCCAACCTGCAATCCGGGCCACGGCTCCACCGAAAGGAAGGCTTGCATAAAATAGCGCCTTTCACCTCCGCAGGACGTCCCAAAGCACTTTTCAGTCAATTAAGTGTTTTTTGAAGTTTAGTCACCGTTGAAATGTGGGAAATGCGACAGTCAATATACGCACAGCACGATCCAAAAAAAGCAGCGAGGTGATAATGACCAGATAATCCGTTTTGGTGATGTTGGTGTGGAGATAAATATTGGACAGGACACTGGGGAGAAATAATGGTCCTTAAAACTGGAGACAAGGTGATTGTTTTAATTCGAGTTTTGGTGTCATTTTGTCGCTTTCCTTATTGTTTCCCTTCATCAGCTTCCAAGTTATCGGAAAACTGACAACTGAAATCTCAATTAGTTTCAATCTGTCACTCAAAATAAACACTGTTAGAAATGAAGGGATAAAGTGGATTCAGAAGGCTCACTTCACTTCATTAACCGTATAAATCGGGTCAAACCAGTGCTTAGGTTCCCATTCGATTTAGAATCCAGCTCTTTACCCTCGTTGCTAAAACAGTTCAGGTTTATGGATTGTAGCCATGAACGAGAAGCGCTCCTGTGGTGCTTGTCTGTGTTTAATCTCAACCCTGAATGATTAGCTCCAAACTAGAATCAGTTTGTCATCTAGAGAAAAGTTTCAGCAGCTACCGAGCGGGAAGCAGATGCTGAGGCAGAAAATGCAACTTACCCCGGGAGGCGGGTTCAACCTCCTCACAGAAAGATTCGCTCCCTCCTGTCTCCCTCACTGGGGAAAACTGAACCACATGGAACAGCTGAATTTTTTACCAGGATTGATTCATATTTTTGTCACGGAAATGTAAAGGAGCAGTGGGAACATTTTCCTCACAAAGGTGCAACTTTAGAATTGAACACGTGGATGGGAATCACTCGAACTAATTTGACAGGGAGAGGAGCACCTGGATGAAGAGAGGGAATGTAAGGTGCGCAGAGGACTGGGAGAGACGAACAGCAGTAGAGTTAAGAGTAGTTGAAAAGTAGGAGGGGTCAGACGGGGGAAGCGGGGGTGGGGGGGGGAGGGTGCGGAAAACGTATTTAAGAGTTCAAAGATAGAATCGATTCGGTTCGAACTAAGGAACAAGAGAGGATCTATTACGCTGCGAAGTGGATATTAGAGCCCAGCAAATAGTGGGAAGGAGACAGAGGAGCAAATTTAAAGACTGATTGTAGAAACGTTCAAGAACTTTAGAGTCGTGATAATGTGCAGACTTCAATTAGTCTAATATAACCAAAGAGTGTAAAGGAAAAGAAGTTGAGGAGTTCCTGAAAGGTGTACAAGAGAACTTCAATTATCAGTAGGTTTCCAGCCCAAAGAGGAAGAAAACAGGGGTGGATTATCATATTCATTATATCACTGTGTATTGGTTATCATTTTCAATTCAACAGTTCAATGTAATATTGTTACTTTGTGTATCACTTATCATATCCAATTTAACAATAACTTAATTTCTCTTCCATTGATTATCATATCCAATTTAACATTAACTTGATTTCTCTTCTATTGATTATCATTTCCAAATTTCACAATAACTTGATTTCCCTTCTATTGATTATCATATCCAATTTAACATTAACTTGATTTCTCTTCTATTGATTATAATTTCCAATTTAACATTAAATTGATTTCCCTTCTATTGATTATCATTTCCAAATTTCACAATAACTTGATTTCCCTTCTATTGATTATCATTTCCAATTTAACAATAACTTGATTTCCCTTCTATTGATTATCATTTCCAATTTAACATTAACTTGATTTCCCTTCTATTGATTATCATATCTAATTTAAAAATAACTTGATTTCCCTTCAGTTGATTATCATTTCCAATTGAACAAAAACTTGATTTCCCTTCTATTGATTATCATTTCCAGTTTAACATTAACTTGATTCCCCGTCTATTGATTATCACATCCAATTTTACAATAACTTGATTCCCCTTCTTTAATTATCATGTCCAAATTAACAATAACTTGATTTCCCCGTTTTCATATCGAGCTTTACGATTAACTGTAACTGCCTTTCTCTGTGTATTTGTTATCATATCCTAATTAGCAGTGAACTGAAAATGTATTCCGCTTTGTATTGTTTATCATATCCAATTTAACAATTAACGAATGCTTTTTTGGCTGTGCATTATCTATTATTGCCTAATTATCTATTAACTGGTTGATGAAGTGTTCTTATTCATAATGTACTGCTCAACTCAATTAAATTTTTAATCTTTGAAAGCCAGTTGTCTTACAGGAACATAGGAATAGGAGTAGGCCATTCAGCCTCTCGAGCCTGTTCCGTCATTCAATGAGATCATGGCTCATGTGTATCCTAATTCCATCCACCTACCTTGGACCAATATCCCTCAAGGTTCTTGGCTAACAATAAACTATGGATCTCAGATTTAAAATTAAGAATAGAATTAGCATCTACTGCATTCTGTCTGAGAGAGTTCCACACTTCTACCAACTTTTGCGCCTCAAAACTTCTCTCCTCAATGGCCTGGGACGGATTGCAAGGTTATATCCCTTTTTCCGAGCCTTCCTCAGAAGCAGAAACAATTTTAGCTCTATGTACCCTCTCAATGCCTTTCAAATTCCTAGAAGTCTCAATCAAACATCTTCTATATTTCTGGGAGGACTAGTCTATTATATGTACTGTCTCATAAATTAAGCCACTGAAACCTGGTAACATTCTGGACAATATGAGCTAACTTCTTTCCAAGGTCAACATATCCTTTCTCGGGTATGTAGTAAGCATACAGTACAAGCAATAACACTTAAACCTGTTCTTTAAAGGCAATATTTATAAGAAACCTGTGAATGGAAACTTGTTACAGTTCTGAGCTCAGTATCTTCGGCCTTTGTGGAACCGAACCCATATTGCACACCGACAGTTTTGTACGTGGTTCTAACTGTGTCTACGTGACAATCCATAAATTCTGCATAACATAATTGTATAAAAGTTAAAATTGCAACTTCAGAAAAGGTGAATTTATGCGTTTATCCCTTAAAATTATTTGTATTTTCCTTACTTAAATAGCTCATTTTCCTGTTGCACGAATTATATCTGCCTTACTTTGTTATCGTGCCTGTTGTTTCGCTATTTATCCAATAATTGCCATTCTAGCAGGTGAAACCATCAATTATAAGTCTGCCTTTGTTTGTGCATCATTCGGATAATGTTCACCCAGGCGTTTTCCTTTGCAGCACAAACTGTTCACCCACTCTTTCATCAAATGCTTCAGTATTGAATGGCAGTCTTTAAATAAACCTCTTATTACTTCATCCTGAAACTGACCATTGCTGCAGGGTAAGTCAGGCCCAATGGAACAGTGCTACTTTAAATTGACTGAGAATTCCCCACTGAACAGGGAAGGGCTAAAGTTGAGCATTTTTACAATATGAAGACAAGTCAATAGCAGAACAACATTAACAGACTTCAGGACAGTCTTAGTAAACTTCGGTACCGCTGGGATCATTTCTTTGGCCCGAACTATTCACGGGAATGCAGGCAGTGACTAGTGGGGTACCGCAGGGATCATTTTTTGGCACGAGCTATTCACGGGTTGGCAGGCAGTGACTAGTGGGGTACCACAGGGATCATTTTTGGCACGAGCTGTTCACGGGGTGGCAGGCAGTGACTTGTCGGGTAACGCAGGGATCAGTGCTTAGGTCCCAGCTATTCACAATATGTATCAATGATTTGGATGAGGGAACCAAATGTAGTATTTCCAAGTTTGCTGACGACAGAAAAATAGGTGGGATCGTGAGTTGTGTGGAGGATGCAATGAGGCTTCAAGGCGGTTTGGACAAGTTGAGTGAGTGGGCAAATACATGGTAGATGCAGTATAATGTGGATAAATGCGAAGTTATCCACTTCGGAAGGAAGCACAGAAAGACAGAGTATTATTTAAATGGTGATAGATTGGGAAACGTTGATGTGCAAATGCTCCTGGGTGTCCTTGTACACCAATCACTGAAATCAAACATGCAGGTGCAGCAAGCAGTTAGGAAGGCAAATGGTATGTTGGCCTTCATTGCAAGAAGATTTGGGTACAGGAGCAAGGATGTCTTACTGCAGTTATACAGGGCCTTGGTGAGACCACACCTGGAGTGTTGTGCACAGTTACCCTAAGAAAGGATATACTTGTCATAGAGGGAGTGCAGCGAAGGTTCACCAGCCTGATTCCTGGGATGGCAGTTCTGTCGTATGAAGAAAGAATGGGTCGACTCGGCCTGTATTCACTTGAGTTTAGAAGAATGTGAGGGGATCTCATTGAAACGTATAAAATTCTAACAGGGCTGGACAGACTGGATGCAGGGAAGAAGTTTCCCCTGTCTGGGGGTTCCAGAACGAGGGGTCTCAGTCTTAAGATACGGGGTAGATCATTTAGGACTCAGATGAGGAGAAATTTCTTCACTCAGAGGGTGGTGAACCTGTGGAATTCTCTACCACAGGAGGCTGTTGAGGCCAAGTCGCTGAATATATTTAAGAAGGAGCCAAATAGATTTCTTGACACAAAAGGCATCAAGGAGTCTAGGGAGAGAGCGGGAATATGGTATTGAGATAGAGGAAGAGCCATAATCATATTAAATGGCGGAGCAGGCTCGAAGGGCCGAATTGCCTACTCCTGCTCCTATTTTCTATGTTTCTATGTTTAAATCTTTGCTTACACCAGTCAATGTGAAAATTAAAATCTCCCATTATAACAACATAGCTTTCGTTACATGCTTCCCATGTCTCCTTATTGATACATCCCCCATTAAATTACGACTACACAATGATCTGTGGACAATTCCTATCAGAGTCTTTAATGCTTGCTGTTACGTCGTTCAACTCATAGTCCATCCAAAGCCTGATCTATTTAATTTTTGAGGAGTTCACTTGTAAGATAGGCATGGGAGTGTCTTAAGGTGTTGTGTAAACGGACTTCCAGAAGGCATTCGTTAAAGCTCCACACAAAAATTATGCGCAGAAATGAGAGAGTATGGAATTGGAAGTGGCATTTTGATCTGTGTTGGGAATTGTTTGGGAGGTCGGAAATATATTGTGGAGATAAAGTGTTTGTTTTCTGATATTCTAAATATGACAAGTTGTGTTCTCCGGGGATCTCTTCCGGGGAGTCAACTTCTCGACATATTTATTGATGACTTGGATGAAAGAATAGAGGGTTGTATATTTAAGTTTGGAGGTTGCACTAAATTAGGAGGAACAGTAAGTAGTGTAGAGGGAAGCAGAAAGTTGAAAAGGGACAGAGACAGATTAATTGAGTGGGCAAAACTTTAACAGACGGAGTTCAATGTGAAGTCAGTTTGGACCTGGGAAAGGTAACTTAAGAGTATAAATGGAGAGAAACGAGGAACTGAACAGTATACAAACAATTAAAAGCAAGTAGGCAGGTACAAAAAGCAATGAAAAAGACTAATGGAAGAATGACCTTTCTCTCAAGGGCCTGGAATACAAAGGGGAGGAAGTTATGCTTCAGTTGTATAGAGGCTTGGTCAGATCCCATCGAGAGATACTGCGTTCAGTTTTGGGCAATGCAGCTCAGGATGTCCATATTTTTAAAATTCGTTCATGGGATGTGGCCGTCGCTGGCGAGGTCGGCATTTATTGCCCATCTGTAATTGCCCTTGAAAAGGTGGTAGTGAGCCGCTTCTTGAACCGCTGTGGTCCGTGTGGTGAATGTTCTCCCACATTGCTGTTAGGAAGGGAGTTCCTGGATTTTTACCCAGCGACGATGAAAGGAGCGGCAATATGTTTCCAAGTCGCGATGGTGTGTGACTTGGAGCGGAACGTGCAGTTGGTGTTGTTCCCATGTGCCTGCTGCCCTTGCACTTCATGGTGGTAGAGGTCGCGGATTTGGGAGGTGCTGTCGAAGAAGCCTTGGCAAGTTGCTGCAGTGCATCCTGTGGATGGTACACGCTGCAGCCACGGTGCGCTGGTTGTGAAGGGAGTGAATGTTTAGGGTGGTGCACGGAGTGCCAATCAAGTGGGCTGCTTTGTCCTTGATGGTGTCGAGCTCCTTGAGTGTTGTTGGAGCTGCACTCGTCCAGACAAGTGGAGAGTATTCCATCACACTGCTGACTTGTGCCTGGTAGATGCTGGAAAGGATTTGGGGAGTCAGGAGGTGAGTCACTCGCCGCAGAATACCCAGCCTCTGACCTGCTCTTGTAGCCACAGCATTTAAGTGGCTGGTCCAGTTAAGTTTCTGGACAATAGTGACTTCCAGGATGTTGATGGTGGGGGATTCGGCGATGGTAATGGCATTGAATGTCAAGGGGAGGTGGTTAGAATCTCTCTTGTTGGAGATGGTCATTGCCTTTCACTTGCTTGGCACGAATGTTACTTGCCACTTATCAGCCCAAAACTGGATGTTATCCAAATCTTTCTGCATGCAGGCACGGACCACTGCATTATCTGAGGGTTTGCGAATGGAACTGAACAATCTGCAATCAACAGCGAACTTCCCGATTTCTGACCTTATGATGCAGGGAAGGTCATTGGTGAATCATCTGAAGATGGCTGGTCCTGGGACACTGCCCTGTGGAACACCTGCAGCAATATCCTGGGGCTGAGATGATTGCCGTCAAACAACACTCAAGATTATTGGCCTTGGAATGTTGCAGAGCAGTTTCACTCGAAGGATACCAAGCTTAGATCCTTAAACAATAACGACAGGTTGCATAAACTAGTCTTATAGTCCATTGAGTACAGAAGATTGAGTTGTGATCTGATGGAGTTGAATAAAATTTTTAAAATTTTCGATAGGTTCGATACAGGGAAACGATTTCCTCCGTTCCTGAAATCAAGAACGATGAGGCACAATCTTCAAATTACAGCTTGGCCATTTCGGAGGGAAGTCAAGAAGAACAGAAAAATAATCAGAAAAAAATCGATTCTGAGCCGATGAAGATGTGATGTCTAAATGATTGGAAAAAGAGACTCATTTTAAGGAGTTTTAAACGTGAAAGAGCGACGTGGAGAGAAAGGACGGTTCATGAATGCGATTCCAGAACCTATGGCCGAGACGACTGAATGCTCAGCCCCCATTTGTGGGTCGCCGGGAAGGGGTGGTCCACAAGATGTCGGAGATGGTTGAACACAGATTTATCAGGGGGCTGTATGGCTTGAACAGTTTACAGAGATAGGGCGGGTGAGGCTATAAAGTGATTTAAACACAAGGATGACAATGTAAAATTTTAATCTTTAGGGGACTTGGAGCCAAAGTAGATCAGCGAGCACAGGGGTGACGGTCAGCAAAGTTATGAATGAGCTCGAGTTCATGGAGAGTGGAAGATGGGAGATCGGCCTGGAGACCGTTGGAATTTTCGAGTGTGGAGGTGACAGTGTCATAGATGAATGTTCCTGGAGCAGGTGGATGAGGTATTCAGGTACAAGTGATGTTACAGAGGCGAAAGAAGGCTGCCTTCGTGATGGAGATGATATGCGGTCGGAAACTCATCCCAGCATCAAATAGATTGCGAACAATCCTATTCCAACCGAACAGAATGACCGGAGAGCGGGATGGAATTGCTGGCGAGGGTACGGAGTTTGTAGAAGGAGCAGAAGACGATGGCTTCAGTCTTTCCAATATTCAATCGGAGTAAATTGTGGCTCATCCAAGTCTCGATTTCGGACATGCAGTCTGCCAAGACAGAGGTAGTGGACCGGTCGAGAGAGCTGGTGGCAAGTAAGAGCTCGGTGTCATTCACGGACATGTGGGAGCTGACCCCATGTGTTTGCATGATCTCACCAAGGGGCAGCGTGCATATGAAGGCGATGGGGTGAAGGGTAGATCCGTGGGAGACTCTAAATATATCGGCACGGGATTGGGAATTGAATGCATTGCTGAAGATACTCGGGCGACGATTGGATCGGCAAGAATGCAAACAAACGTGGGCAGTCCAACTTAGCTCGACAAGAGAGGAGAGGCGTCGGTGAAGGAGGGGGTGGTCTAACCTGCCATTGACTGCAGACAGGTCGAGAAGGCTGAGAAGGTAGAATGCATCACGGTCACAGTCACAAAAGATGCCATTTGCAACATTGATTTGGGCCGTTTCAGTGATGCTGCAGGGGCGCCAATCTTATTGGAGAGATTCAAACAGGGAGTTGCGGGACAGGCGGGCTTGGATTTGAGGAGAGGAAACCGTTAACAATAACTAATCACTTGATGGCCAGGAAGTTGGGTGGTCCGACGTTTAGTGGTGTAAAGAACAGGAGTTTGGTCCGATGGGAATTATGAGCAGGGAGACGGTATGAAATTAGAAAGGAGAGAAAGTAGAGAAAGGGCCAGGTTCAGGGTTAACTGATGGAGATGCCTGGGGGAGGTTTTGCTTGATGGGTAAGGGGTATATCCCAGAGGCAGATGAATAGATGTTCTGAATAGTGACAAACAAGTCCGTCAGTTACTCGCAGTTGTTAATGGTGAGGGTGGAGGGGCAGTGGAGAGAAGTTTAACGAGACGGTTGGCAGTGGAGAAAGGAAGACAAGGGTTATGTTTGCGTCCCAGGATAATCATGGAGTAGTGGGCTGTTTTATCAGAGGAGACCAAGGCCCGATAGGTTTTGATCTGGTCGAGGCAGATCTGGCAATGGATGGCTGAACCAATTCGTTACTCTGTGGCTTAAGGGAGTGAAGATGAGGGATGAGCCAGGAGACTGATCAGGGTGGAAGAGCGTAAGTGTTTTATTGGGGTTAAGGACATCAAGGTGTCGATGAGTGAGTGGCTGAGCAGATGGATAAATGGAGAAATATCCTGGGAAATGGACAACTAAAGGCGAGTAAGTTGGGAGTTTTAAAGTGTCGCTCTAAATGTCTTGGCGAGCGAATACTTTTTCCAGCGGCGGACACAGTAGGAAGTGAGGTTATAATGGAACTGGAGATGTGAATGGTAAGGGATGCTGGGGTTTGGTCGGTTATGTCCATGCATGTGACCGGGAAAATGGAAGTCGAGAAGCCACGGGAGATCGCAAGGTCGAAGAAATCAAGGAGACAATCACTGCAGTCAGAATGTGGGTTTCACATTGTTTGCCCTTCCCCATTGTTATTAATATTAATATATAGTGCTGGGGCAGTTCCTCTGTACAATCATGTAACATTTGATCAATTATATTTAGTTATATAAAAAGTGCTGGGTTTAAAAGAGGTTAACTGAATGTGTTTGTTCAGTGAATGTAATTAATGTCAGTCTCCATGGACACTAATTGAGTCACTGGAGGGTTTCCCTCTGCTATAAATCAGGGATTTAACTCAAGGTATTACTCAATGGTATCAGTCAGAGCATCACCCTAAGCACAAGCACGGAGCAGCGGCTATCAGGAGAGGGGAAGAATGCTCCTTCAGTTTCAGATACTTGCGGCCGTTCATGCCGTACAGAAGATATACTACCCCATCCTGGCTGCTGTCGGGATCCCGGGTAAGGAACTACCTCCTGCTATCCATGTTGTAAATCTTGTTTAACTGTGTGACTGTATTTTCTGTGTGACTTGCTGAGTACTTCCAGCATTTTCCGTTTTTATTATTAGTTTTAATCTAGTCGGCTTCAGGCAGTCAATTAAATTTCATCAACAGTTATAGGACTCTAGGTTAGAACTGATCGAGTCCGGTTCAGATACTTAATCAAATCTCACCAACAGTTGCACGACACCAGATTAGAGCTTATCGATTCGGGTTTAAACACTTAATCAAATCACACCAACAGTTACAGGACACCAGGTTAAAAATTATTTAGTCGGGTTAAGATGCTTAATCAAATCTCACCAACAGTCACAGGAATTCAGATTAGAACTGATGTAGTCGAGTTCAGATACTTAATCGAATCGCACCAACGATTATAGGACTCCAGGTGTGAACTGATCCAGTTGGGTTCAGACAATTGAACAAATCTCACCAACAGTTACACGACACCAGATTACAATTGATCGAGTCGGGTTCAGATACTAAATGAAATCTCAGGAACAGTTACTGGACTCCAGATTAGAACTGATCCAGTTGGGTTCATACTATTAGTTAAATCTCACCAACAGTTACAGGACTCCAGATTCGATCTGATCAAGTCGGGTTCAGATACTTAATCAAATCTCACCAACAGTTACAGGGCATCAGAATAGGACTGATCTTGTCGAGTTCAGGGAATTAATGAAATCCCACCAATATTTACAGAGCTGCAGATTAGAATTTATCGAGTCGGGTTCAGATACTGAATCAAATCTCACCAAAAGTTACAGGGCTTCACTTTAGAACTGATCGAGTCGGGTTCAGATAATTAATCAAATCTCACCAACAGATACAGGACTCCAGATTAGAACTGATTTCGTAGGGTTCAGATAATTAATCAAATCTCACCAACATTAGCAGGACTCCAGATTATAACTAGTCTAGTCTGGTACAGGCACTTAACCAAATCTCACCAACAGTTACAGGACTCCAGGTTTGAACTGATCTAGTCGGGTTCAGACACTGAATCAAATCTCTCCAACTGTTACAGGACTCCAGATTAGAACTGATCTAGTCGTGTTCAGATACTGAATCAAATCTCACCAAGGGTTACAGGACTCCAGATTATAACTGCTCGAGTCGGGTCCAGGCACTTAAACATATTTAACCAACATTTAGAGGAATTCAGGATAAAACTGATCTAGTCGGGTTCAGATAATGAATCAACACTCACCAACTGTTAAAGGAGTACAGATTAGAACTGATCTAGTCGGGTTCAGATACTTTGTTAAACCCCAAGGTGGTAAATTATATTCATTTTATTATTAAATACAAAGAACGAAATCTGCATTCACACAGCTGGTTATAATGTGAATCATTTGCGATGTTCTAAAAAGGGTGATTGGAATTAGCGCTCATTATTCTCCACGGCCTGTCTCTCCCCATTGACTCGGGTTGTTTAAAGGGCGGCTGATTCCACATTGTTCATTATACACCACGGCCTGTCTCCCATCCATTGACTCGGGGTGTATGAAGGGCGGCCGATTCCACATTGTACATTATACACCACGGCCTGTTTCCCATCCATTGACTCTGGGTGTCGAAAGGACAGCCGATTCCACATTGTACACTATACACCACGGCCGGTCTCCCACCCATTGACTCGGTGTTTAAGCGGCGGCCGATTCCACATTGTACATTATACACCACGGCCGGATTGCCATCCATTGACTCGGGGAGTATAAAGGGCGGCTGATTCCATTCAACAGAAAGTAGGAATAAACGGGTCTTTTTCCGGGTGGCAGGCAGTTTCTAGTGGGGTACCGCAGGGATCAGTGCTTGGGCCCCAGCTATAAACAACATATATCAATGATTTGGATGAGGGAACTCATTGTAACATTTCCAAGTTTGCAGATGGCAAACAGCTGGGGTGGAATGTGAGCTGTGAGGAAGATGGAAAGAGGCTCCAGTGTGATTTAGACAAGTTGGGTGAGTGGGCAAGACGATGGCAGCTGCAGTATAACGTGGATAAATGTGAGCTTATCCACTTTTTTTGTAAAAAACAGAAAGGCAGATGATTATCTGAACGGTGATAGATTGGGAAAAGGGGAGTTGCAATGAGACCTGGGTGTCCTTGTGCACCAATCGCTAAAAGCGAGCATTCAGGTGCAGCAAGCAGTTCGGAAGGCGGAAGGTATGTTGGTCTTCATTGCAAGAGGATTTGAGTACAGGAGCAGGAATGTCTTACTGCAGTTCCACAGGGCCTTGGTGAGACCACATCTGGAGTATTGTGTGCTGTTTTGGTCTCCTTTTATAAAGAATGATGTCCTTGCCATCGAAGGAGTGCAAGGAAGGTTTACCAGACTGATTCCTGGGATGGCAGGACTGAGGTATGAGGAGAGATTGGGTCGACTTGGCCTATATTCACTCGAGTTTAGAAGAATGAGAGGTGATCTCATCGAAACATATAAAATTCTAACAGGACTTGACAGACTTGATGCAGGGAGGATTTTCCCAATGGCTGGGGAGTCCAGAACCAGGGGTCACAGTCTCAGCATACGAGGTATGCCATTTAGAACAGAGAAGAGGACAAATTTCTTCACTCAGAGGTTGGTGAACCTGTGGAATTTTCTACTTCGGAAGGCAGTGCAGGCTAAGTCATTACATGTATTCAAGAAGGAGATGGATATATTTCTTAATGCTAAAGGGATCAAGGGATATGAGGAAAAAGCGGGAACAGGGTACTGAGTTAGACGATCAGCCATGATAATTTTGAATGACGAAGCAGGCCCGAAGGGCCGAATGGCCAAGTCTCGCTCCTGTTTTCTATATTTCTATGTTTCTATGCACATTATACACCACTGCCTGTTTACCATCCTTTGACTTCGGGTGTATAAAGGGCGGCCGATTCCACATTGTACATTTTCACCACGGCCGGTCTCCCATCCATTGACTTCGGGTGTGTAAAGGGCGGCCGATTCCCCATTGTACATTATACACCACGGCTGGTCTCCCATCCATTGACTCGAGGTGTATAATGGGCGGCCGATTCCACATTGTACGTTGTACACCAGCACCTGTCGGTATAAATACCCCGAGTATCTGCAGAGAGAAGAGGGAAGTCACCAGTTTGGACGTGAACCCTTCTCAAAACATGATTGGTCATATCATTAGATTATTTAAAGTGAACATTGTTTGTACGTCGATTGAAGATTCTGTGATTGGAAAGATTTTTTAAATGTTTCTCAATAAATATTTTACATTCAGTTGACTTGAAGTTTCAGATTTGAGTTGAAGTTCAAGCAATGTCCGGTTTAATTAACAGATTATTTTACACCTAGTGTTATGTTTCCATGATTTAATCCCACACCCGGATTCGTTTTACAATTTATTACTGAGCAGTTAGTTCTAGTTTTCATTGTAATTCCTGTCTCCAGCTGAAAGCCCGTTCACAATGAAAGTTATTCAATTCCATGATTGGAAGCAATAACAAGTCTGGAAATTTCACCCCAACTCAATCAAACCTCTGATTTCGCTCTCATCCTGCTCCTAATGTGTCTGTTTGTTTCTCTTCTTACCAGTTAACTTAGTGACGATCAAGATTCTGTGTCAAGGAACGTGCGGACTCTCCAAATGTGTCACTCGCTATCTGGTAGCCATGGCAGCGGCGGATCTACTGGTCGTTATCATCGATCTGATATTGAGGCAGATTCCGATTGCTCATCAAATAAGCATTGTGCGATCCATTCCCGTGTGTAATATTCACGCGGTCCTGCTGTACGCAGCCACAGACTGTTCTGTCTGGTTCACCGTTAGTTTCACCTTTGATCGATTTGTGGCCATTTGCTGCCAGAAACTGAAAACTAAATATTGCACCGAGAAAACGGCGGCTGTGATTCTCGGAACAGTGAGTGTGCTGTCCTGTTTAAAGAACATTTTCTGGTACTTTATGTATCAACCTTGGTACACGATGTATAATAACCCCTGGTTTTGTTATGTGAGCGTCCGTGTTAAGACTTCAGGATTATGGACAGCAATCGAACTCCTTCATTATATTCTCACCCCGTGTGTCCCGTTTGTTCTGATTCTGCTGCTCAATGCTTTCACCGTCAGACACATTTTAGTGGCCAGCAGAGCCCGCAGGAGACTCCGGGGACACGACAGTGGGGAGAGTCCCAGAGACCCAGAGATGGTGAGCCGAAGGAAATCCATCATTTTAATGTTTGTTATCTCGGGGAATTTCATCCTGTTATGGGCGATGTTTATGATGTGTTCTATAGCTCAGCGAACGTGGTATCTTGGTTATATGTCTTTAGAACCACCTCTTTTTGGACTAGAAATTGGATTCATGCTCCAACTCCTGAGTTGCTGCACAAACACTTGTATTTATGCAGTGACCCAGAGTAAATTCAGAGAGCAGTTGAAGAATGTGGTGAAATATCCCATTACTATAATTGTTAAATTCATTAAACGTTGAGAGGAATGGAAGAATTTCCAGCTTCAGTATTCAATCCTGGTTCATGTTCCACCCGACCCGATAGTCCCCGCCGCACTGTCGGAGTGTCAGTACTGAGGGAGCGCTGCACTGTCGGAGGGGCAGAACTGAGGGAGAGCTGCACTGTCGGAGGGTCAGTACTGAGGGAGTGCTGCACTGTCGGAGTGTCAGTACTGAGGGAGCGCTGCACTGTCGGAGGGTCAGTGCTGAGGGAGCGCTGCACTGTCGGAGGGGCAGAACTGAGGGAGTGCTGCACTGTCGGAGGGTCAGTACTGAGGGAGCGCTGCACTGTCGGAGGGTCAGTGCTGAGGAGTGCTTCTCTGTCGGAGGGTCAGTGCTGAGGGAGAGCTGCACTGTCGGAGGGTCAGTGCTGAGGGAGCGCTGCACTGTCGGAGGGGCAGAACTGAGGGAGTGCTGCACTGTCGGAGGGTCAGTACTGAGGGAGAGCTGCACTGTCGGAGGGTCAGTACTGAGGGAGAGCTGCACTGTCGGAGGGTCAGTGCTGAGGGAGCGCTGCACTGTCGGAGGGGCAGAACTGAGGGAGTGCTGCATTGTCGGAGGGTCAGTACTGAGGGAGAGCTGCACTGTCGGAGGGTCAGTACTGAGGAGTGCTGCTCTGTCAAGAACTGCTGTCTTTTGACTGACACGCTAAACCTCTCAGGTGGACTTGATTGATCCCACCGGGCTATAACGAAGAAGAACAGTGGAGAGTCCTGGACAATATTTATCACTCAACCAACATCACTGAAAAACATGATCATTGTCACGTTGCTGTCTGTGGGCTCTTGTTGTGCACAAATTAGCTGCCGCGTTTCCTACATTAGCACCGCAATGACTACACTTCAAAGTACTTCATTAGCTGTAAAGTGCTTTCGAACAACCTGCCGTCGTGAAAGGAGCGGAATAAATACAAGTCGCTCTTTCTCAGATGGCGCAAATGAGCATTTCCTAATGTAAAACACACACACTCCAACTAGTTTTGCTGCAGCTGTAGGAGGTCACGTACAGGACGAGGTCAGGGCCTCGTGTATGACAAACATTATTCACTAACAGTTGATAGGAACAGATGAGAAATGTTATTCCCATAAGACCAGGTAATCTGGAGAGAGTGTGGGAATGCAAGATTATGAACAGGACTGGGTATAAGATGGGTTTTATCATCGAATTGATGAAGAAAATGTATTAACCATAAGTCACAGTATTTACTAGCCCCCGAATTTGTACTAATGATAAAGATCAACGACTGTCCCACAAACCCAACCTAACTGGCGAGCTGTCTGGGCTGGAATTCATTGGGTATTTGAATGTCTGATTTGGGTCGGGTCATCTCTCGTCAGACCCATTTCAAGCTGATTGCGGAATATGGAGGATCTGGGCGAATATATAGATGAGTACTCGGTGCATCATGGCGAGACATCTCGAACGATCAGTGATCTTCTGGGAAAGACAGAGTCCTTGATTGAGTTAGCATAGGTCATTAAAAAAGGACATTCTGCAGATCTCGAGGAAGGTTAGAACCAAAATTGCATTGCTGCTCGTGGCTGAGATCCGAGTCCAATAATGGTCTCAGAAAGGTGTGAGAAAGATTGAAGGAATGAAATAAACAGCTACAAGAGGATAGGGCGATGGAAGTACACGATGAGAAGGGGAAGGCAGAGAAAGAGTTAAATATAAAGGTAGAGAAAAGAGATAAAGCTGAGACACTTGCTGCACAGGTTTGAGCAAGTAGGATTCCACGTGCTGAAGTTCTGCTGAAGAGAAGTCGAGGGGTGGAGGAGTTAGAAAGCGCTGTAGCGGAATTATAGATGAACAATGGTCCAGCTTTCGGCAGACACAGCCGATTTTACAGGAGTAGGGACCATGAGGCAATTCCGCTGTAGTTACAGTGTTAGAGAATGAGTCGAGTCCATCTGACGCCTCTCGTTCACCCTGTTCAATGAATAGTCACCAACATCTGTTCCTCCACCTCCACTTTATCCACCGTTACCTGCCGCCCCTGTGCTATTCCACACTACACGTCACTTCCATCAACTCCAACCCAACCCCAACCCATCATTCATTTCCAGCTGCGTCACCTCCACCTCACACTTCCCCACCACTCCAAGCTGCCCCAACACCAAGCCCAACCTATCCTCCACTTCCAGTCGCTTCAACTCCACGTCCCACCGAAACACGTCTCCCATCTGTCCCAATCTCCAGACCGTTGCCTTCCGCCATCCACTGGCCCCCACTCCAGCCCGAACATGTCTATCAGCAACTCCTTGTCTGCAGGTGGAATCCATAATCTCCTCAACCGCTAATCAGTGAAAAGAGGATCCTCGTGGAGCAGTGCGTGTCGGTTCAGGAGACTTGATTTTCGCTTCGGTATTTTCACTGATTGAAATACAAGTTTAAATCTCTCACGAGCGCGGCTGTGATACCATTTTAAGTCAAAAATCACCCATTGGCTTTTCACATCTTTTCAGCGTCATCACCAACATCATCTTATTGACCATCACCTGGGACCAGTGAGGATTTTCACCCTATTCCGCCACCTCCTCATCACCGTTGTCATAGTCATCAAAATTCACACACCCTCATTCTGAAAAAAGACCTTTGGAGAGGAAATGAAGTCTGCGCAACCCCCAGAGATTGTGCCAAGATCGAGACTGTCTGTAGTTCGTTCTTCGAAGTGGTGCATCAAATGGAGGAAGTTCACCCAGTCAAACACTGTCAGGACACGCTCGCCAGTAACGACATTGGGATTTGGATCAAAGGCGGTTAAATGGAGTTACGATGGAGATCAGCCAGAATCTAAAAGAACGGCTCGAGGGGGTGAATAGTCAACACCTGTTACTTTATTCCTAAGGAGTCGCCAACCTTGAGCCAAGTTTCAGTCGAAGCCATGATGCCAATGCAATCATCCATAGTATGTACTTGGGTGGAAATCTGAACGATAAGATTCTATGACTCTGAGACATTTCCTCTGACAAACCCCAGTCAGGGGCTTGTTTGATGCATCTGCTCAAAGCAGATTGGCGCAGGTCCCCTGCAGTGTTGTATGGCATCAATAATACAAGGCCAGCAGCGGGTGGTCACAACTTGGTCAGTGCTTCTCCAGTGAGGCAGAGCCGCAAAAATTATGTCTTGTCTGACATCCCCACGTACCACTACGATGATTTTTAATTCGGTTCCAGGGGCATTGTTGCCCGAAGTGCCTTCAAACCTGAAAATGTTTTCCAGTGTTACCTTTACCCAGATCATGCATACAGAACATCTGAAATCCGAACAGGAGTAGGCCATGCGGCCCCTCGAGCCTGCTCCGCCACTCATTAAGATCATGGTTGAACATCGACCTCAACTCCATTTTCCTGCCTGATCCCAATATCCCATGAGAACCCTAGTGTCCAGAAATCTATCAATCTCAGCCTTGAATATACTCAAACACTTAGCATCCACAGCCCTTTGGAGTAGAGAATTCCAAAGATTCACAACCCTCTGAGTGAAGAAATTTCTCCTCTTCTCAGTCTTAAATGGCCGACCCCTTATTCTGAGACTATGCCCATTAGTTCTACACTCTCCAGCCAGGGGAAACAACCTCTCAGCATTTACCTTGTCAAGCTCCTTCAGAATCTTATATTTTTCAATGAGATCACATCTCATTCTTCTAAACTAAAGAGAAAATAGGCCCATTTTATTCAACCTCTCCTCATAGCAGAACTCTCTCATCCCAGGAATCAATCTAGTGGACCTTCTTTACACCGCCTCTAAAGGCAAGTATATCCTTCCTGAGAAAGTGAGAACGAAACTGTGCACAATCCTCCCAATGTGGTCTCAACAAAGCCCAGTACAACTGTAGCACGATTTCCTCACTATAAGGAAGTATTGCTGCAATTGTTACAACCTTGCAATAAAGGCCAACATTTAGTTTGCCCTCCTAATTGCTTGATGTTCCTGCATGCTAACTCTGTGTTTCTTGTCCGAGGACACACATATCTCCCTGAACACCAACATTAAATATTTTTCACCATTTTAAAATATTCTTCTTTTTTGTTCTTCCTACCAAAGTGAATAACCTCACATTTCCCATTCAGCGCGGATAGATTCTCCTATCCTTGTAGACCTGCCCTTTTTACATCAGTGGTAGGGACCAAGGCAGCGTGACATTGACCATTGGAAAAATGCAGCCTGCAGTGCAGAAAGGAACAAGAATAGGGACAGCTACCTATGTACACTTGTACGAATGGAGGAACACAGAAAAATCTGATCCACACTGCAGCTCGCAACCCTCCCAATTGCTGGTGTTGTAACGAAAGAGTTAGTCTGACGAACTTGAAGTCTGTTGATGTAATATAGTTTCATTCATTTTGTAATGACGTTAGTTCTTAGTCCTTGTTTCGTTAGTCTGAAAGATGAATCAAAATTCTCAGATAATTGGCACAAGAAGCACAGGGGAAATGAGGTGACTTTTTAAGCCAGGAGTTGTTATGATCTGGAATTGCCAGAAAGGGTGGTGGAAGCAGATTCAATAGTTAGTAACGTTAATAGAATCATGTCATCATAGAAAGGTTACAGCACAGAAGGAGGCCATTCGACCCATCCAGCCCGTGCCGGCTCTTTGTAAGAGCAATCCGGTTAGTCCTATTGGCCCGTTCTTTTCCCGTCGCCCAACAAGATTTTTTTTCCCTGCAAGTATTTATCCAATTCATTTTTGAAAGCCACGATTGAATCTGCTTCAATCACACTTTCAGGCATCGCATTCCAGGTCAAAACTACTGATTGCATAAACACATTTTTCCTCCTGTCGCCTTTGGTTCTTTTGCCAACCACCTTCGATCTGTGTCTTCTGTTTCTCGAACTTTCCGCCAATATGAACAGTTTCTCTTTATTTACATTATCTAAACCCTTCATAATTTTGAACACTTCTATCAAATCTCATCTTAACCCCCTCTGCTATGAGGAGAACAACCCCAGCTTCTCCAGTCTATCCACGAAACTGAAGTCCTTCATCCCTGGAACCATTCGAGTAAATCGCTTCTGCACCCTGTCTGATGTCTTCACATCTTTCCTGAAGTGCAGTGCCCAGAATTGGACACAATACTCCAGTTGTGGTCGAAGCAGTGTTTTATAAACGCTCAACATAACTTCCTTGCTTTTGCACCCGATGCCTCTATTTACAAAGCCCAGGATTCCGTCGGCTATTTTAACCACTTTCTCAACCTGTCCTGCCGCCTTCAAAGATTTCTGCACATATACCCCCAGATCGCTCTGTTCCAACACCTCCACCCAGCCTCGAATTGTATCATTTAGTTTTTATTGCCTCTCCTCGTTCTTCCTGCGAAAATATATCACTTCGCACTTCTCGACATTAAATTTAATTTACCATACGTCCGCCCATTCCACCAGCCTGTCTTTGTCCTCCTGAAGTATTTTACTATCCACCTCACTCTTCACTACGCTTCCAGGTTTTGTGTAATTTGCAGGTTTTGACATTGTGCTCTGTACACCCAAGTCCAAGTCATTAATCTATAGCTAAAAAAGTCGTACAATGCTCTGGGGAACACCATTATATACCTTCCTCTGGTCTGAAAAACAACCACTCACCACTTCTCTCTGTTTCCTATCACGTGATCTAATTCTTATCTCTCTGGCCACTGCGCATCTCATTCCATGAGCTCAAATTTGGTGACAAGCCTATGATATGGCACTGAATCAAACACCCTGTGGAAGTCCATATTCACAACATCAAATGCATTCCCCTCATCAACCCTCTCTGTTGCCTCATCAAAAACGAAATCAAGTTATTTAAACACGATTTGCCTTTAACAAATCCGTGCTAGGTTTCCTTTATTAATTCACACTTGTCCAAGTGACTATTGATTTTGTCCCATATTTAATTTCTAAAAGCTTCCCCACGACCGAGGTTAAACTGACTGGCCTCTAGTTGCCGAGTTTATCCTTACGCCCTCTTTTAAACATTTGCAATTCTCCAGTCCTCTGGCATCACTCCCATATATAAGGAAGATTGCAAGATTATGGCCAGCACCGCTGCAATTTCCACCCTTCCTTCCCTCAGCAACCGAGGATACATCCCATCTGGACCGGGTGACATATCTACTTTAAGTACAGCCAGCCTTTCGAGTACCTCTTTGTCATTTTTCAGCCCATCCAGAATCTCAACGACCTCTCACTTACTGTGACTTTGGCAGCATCTTCTTTCTTGGTAAAGACAGTTGCAAATACTCATCTACTAACTCAGCTATGCCCACTGCCTCCATGAGGAGATCTCCTTTTTGGTCCTTAATCAGTCGCACCCCGCCTCTCACTGTCGGTTTATTATTTACATGCCGACAGAAGACGTTTGAATTCCCTTTTATGTTCACCGCAAGTCTATTCTCATACTCTCTGTTTTCCCCAGTTATTTCCCTTTTCACATCTCCTCTGCACTTTCTATATTCATCCTGGTTCGGACTTGTATTATCAACCTGACATCGATCATACGCCCCCTGTTTATGCTTCATTTTACTCTCCACCTCTTTCGTTATCCGGGAATCTCTGGCTTTGGTTGCCCAGCTTTCCTCCTCGTGGGAATGTACCGAGACCGTCCCCGAACCACGTCCTCTTTAAAGGCGGCTCATTGTTTGATTACAGTTTCGCCTTCCGATCTTTGATTCCAATTTATTCGGTCCGGGTCCGTTCTCAACCCACTGAAATTGGCCCTCCTCCAATTATGTATTTTTACTCTATCCCATCTCCTGTTAAGTAATCTTGCGTTTGATTTTTCCTTGTCACTTTCCATAACTAACCTAAAACTGATGATGCCATGATCACTGTTCCCTCAAGTTCCCTCCCAGTGACACTTACTCCACTTGGCATGCCTCATTCCCCAGAACCAGATCTAGCAATGCCTCCTTCTTCGTTGGGCCATAAACATACTGATCAAGAAAACTCTCCTGAACACAGTTCAGAAATTCCTCCCCCTCTTTGTTCTGTGCACTTTTACGATTCCATTCTATATTAGGATAGTTGAAGTCCCCCATTATCACTACTCTACAGTCCTTGCACATCTCTGTAATTTCCCTGCAAATTCACTCCTCTATATCCTCCCCACTAATTGGTGGCCTTCAGAATAAACTCAGTAATGCAATGACACCGATATTGTTTCGTAACTCTAACGAAATAGAATTGTCCTTGATCCCTCAAGGACACCCTCTCTCTCCAACGCTGCAATATTCTCCTTAATCAATGCTGCCACCCCCACCACTACCTCCACCTACACACCTATTTCTTGTCTTCCCTGAACACCTTGTATCGAGGAATATATAGTAGCCATTCCTGCACTTTTTTGAGCCAGGTCTCTTTTACCTCTACCACATCATATTCCCATGTGAATATTTGCGCCTGCAGCTCACCAACCGTATTTACCACGCTTCGTGGGTTTAAACACACCCACTCTAATCCTACCTTCGACCTTCTCGTCTTCTCTCTTAGTCTGATCCCACCTAATAATGTGCAATTTCTTACTCTAGTTCTATCTCTCTCTTTCAATCCTTTGTGCACCTCGTTTCTCCTTTCTCATGCTACATCCTGTTGCCCATCCCCCTTCCAAATTACTTCAAATCCCTCCACCACTTGTGAACCTTCCCATGTGTACATTGGTCCCTGCTCGTTTGTGGTATAACCCATCCATCTTGAACATGTTCCTCCTGTACCAGAACTGGTCTCAATGCCCCAAGATTCTGAAACCCTCCCTCTTGCACATGTCTATAGCTACACATTAACCTGTCTTATCTTCCTATTTCTCTACTCACTCGCGTGTTGCACTGGGAGTAATCCAAAGATTACTAATGTTGAGGTCCTGCTTTTTAACTTCCTCCGAGCTCCTGAAATTCTAGCCGCAGGACCCCATCCCTTTTCTTTCCTGTGTCGTTGGTACCCACATTGACCACGATATCTGGCTGTTCCGCTTCCCCCCGCAGAATGTTCCACACCCTCTCCATGATGCCCTTTACCCTGGCACCAGGGAGGCAACACACCAAGTGGGACTCACGGCGACGGTCAATGAAACGCCTGTCTGTGCCCCTTTCTATCGAATCCCAAATGACTACTGCATTTCTGCACGTCACTGTGTTCCCCTGTGCAGTCCTGTGTCCCATGGTGCCATGCTCAGGACTACTCTCCTTCGAGCAGTCATCACCCTCACTGGCATCCAGTGATGAACACCGGTTTAGCAGTGGCACACATTCAGAAGATTCCTGCACTGCCTGCCTCTTTCTAACCTTTCGAATGGCCACCAACTTGCAATCCTGAACTCTCTGTGGCTGTGGGGTGACAACCTCCTGGAACGTACGATCCAGAAAATCTTCAGCCTCCATGATGCTCTGCAGTGACTCCAGCTGCCCCTCAAGCTCAGAAACCCTTAGCATGAGCTTGAGGAACTGGAGACATTTCCTGCACACTTGTCCCTCCAGGACACATGAAACGTCCTGAAGTTTCCACATGGCGCCAGAATTGCAGGCGATGGATCTCAGCTCCCGTCTATTGTATTCAGGTTTTTTTTTCTAATCTCCCTTTCGCCACTCCATTATTAGTAATTTACTTTATGTTTAGTTAACCCGACTAACCCACCCTTTTATTCCGGGTCTCTCGGTGATCTTATTCGCTGTTCACTGTCTTTCCCCCTCCACACCTAATGCCCCCTCTCACCAAATTCTCAAGTTTCCACTCTGTTCACAATTCACTCAATTCCCTCAGTGCTTCAGCGGACACCTTTCACTTGATACACCTTTTGAGAACAGCAGTTGCAACTATTCAATCAGCTTCCGGCTCAAAGTAATTAACCTCTATTCAGACAATCACCTACAGCTGATTAACGGCTAACTGCCACTGACTTGCAGTTACTGTTAACTTTTACTGAACTTGCAGTTTCTGTTAACTGTGACTGAACTTGCAGTTTCTGTTAACTATTCCATAATTTGCAGTTTCTGTGAACTCTTACTGAACTTGCAGTTTCTGTTAACTTTTACTGATCTTGCAGGTTCTGTTAACTGTTACTGAACTTGCAGTTTCTGTTAACTGTTACTGAACTTGCAGTTTCTTTTAACTGTTACTGAACTTGCAGTTTCTTTTCAAGTTTTAAAGTCCTATGTTGAATTATCAACTGAATTTTAATTTCAATTCACCCATTACTTTAACAGAACCCCCCTCTCACCAACATCACATGAGCTGCATTATCTGGTACAGAAATAGTCATCAAATTGCTAAGTGGAACTTTAAATGTGCACCCTGTGCTCAGGACAATGTTGCAGCCAAAAGACACATTGAAAAGGTGAAAGTGTCAGATGGTGAACCTGACAAATAAATATATAAACTCAAAGTACCCGTTCCAGGGTGGGTTGGAACCGCCAACCTTTTAATTAATAGCTAAGCACGCTGAACGATTGCACCACGGAGACAATTTAACACAGCAATCACAAAAAATTTACAGAGCTATGGGGAAAGAGCATTGGACAAGAATGGGACTCATTGGATAGCTCTTTGGAAGAGCCGGCATAGGTAACATGGGCCAATTGCTGTGCTTAACATGATACTGTGATAATTAAGATATAATTCATGTATGTGAAGCAATTTTGGGCGCTCTATGGCGTTTCAGTAATGTAAGAGCTGTGTTTTTTTTGTGTCGATTTTTAACGTTATTCCATTACATCAGGTCAGGGACTCTTATAAATGATTGGGTGTAAAAAAGTTCCAGGCCATTTAGGGCACTTTATCACCCAGTGTGCGGAACGACCTGGGTAGAAAGTCAATTCTGTGCTAACAGCAGCATTAAAGCCGAAGTTAGACGCCTTATCCTTTTGACCACGCAATCACTGATCGTCACTCGTCAGCAAATGATGTTAAACCCGGAGCAGAAGTGATTGCAGACTCGGATTGTATCTGTCTCTTGCTTTCACTTCGTTGATGTTGTTCATTCCATGTCTTCTCTCTTCTTTTAGCATGTTAGCTCTAGAAATGAAGCCCTGTGCTTGGTTTGTCTTTTTATGGCTTTATTCACCTCCATCGCTACTTTTAGTGATTTGTGTGTCTGTACCCCGAGATCCCTTTGCTCCAGTGCCCCATTTAGTTCCTTATTATCCAAGAAAAATGTGCCCTCCTTCATCTATATACCAAAGTCCACCACCTCACAATTATCGATATTGAAATTAATTTGCCAATTGCACGCCCATTCTGCAAGTTTATTAATGTCTTCTTTCATTTTGACACATTCTTCCTTTGCATTAACTACACCTCCCAATTAGTTGTCATCTGCAAATTTTGAAATTATATTTCCGATTCGCGAGTCCAAATCTTTCATGTAAATTGAGATCAACAATGATCCCAGCACTGATCCCTGTGAAATACCACTTCCCACACTTTGCTGGTCTGAGTAGCTACCCTTAACACCTACTCTCTGTTTTGTGTTTTGTAGCCAGTTTGCTATCCACCCTGCTACCTGTACCCTAAGTCCACATGCTCTACCTTACTCATGAGTTTACAATGTGGTACCTTATCAAAGGCCTTTAGAAAAACCAAATATATTAGATCTACTACATTGCCCTTGTCTACGATTTCTGTTACTTCTTCAAAGAATTCAATAAGGTTGATCAAGCATGATTTTCCCTTCTGAAATCTGTTCTGACTACTGCTTATTATATTTTCGTTTTCCAGATGTTTTTCCTATTACATCTGTGAGTAAAGATTCCATTATCTTTCCAATCTCAGAATTTAAGCGAACTGGTCTATAGTTCCCTGAACTTGTTCAATCTCTCTTTTTAAATACAGGAAGAACATTAGCTGTCCGCCAGTCGTCTGGCACTATTCCCTTTTCTAATGATTTTTATTTATATATTATAGTTCCTCTGCAATCTTTTCCCGAACATCTTTCAATATATGTGGATGAAATCCATCTGGATTAATGGTTTCATCCTCTCTATGTTTGAATTGTTTATCAATTATTTCCCCGCCCCCCGCCCCCGCCCCCCGACACCGTGCCTTTTACTTTAAATGTCTTTAGATCCATTTTGATCTATTCATCTGATATCATACCCACTTTATTAGTCTCCCTGGTAAATACTGAGGCAAAGTAACTGTTCAATATTTCTGCCATTTCACTGTCATTACCTCTGAGCTGATCTTGTGCATCCCTTATTAGCCCTACCCCTATCCTATTTTTTCTTTTGTTGTTTACGTGTTTGGAGAACACTTTAACTATTTCCTTTTATATTCCTTCATACTTTAATTTCGTAGTTCATCTTTGCTTTCAGAATTGTTTTTTGACATCTTTCCGAACCTCTTCTTATTCCCCTTAGTCAACCTTTCCTTTATTGTCTGTACACTTGGAATATGCCTTCATCTTCAGCTGCTTATGTATCCAATTTTTTTCATTATTGGCTCGATCTCTTTTGTTTTTTGGAGCAATATATTTCTCCTGGACTCTATTGATCACCATTTTAAATATTTCCCACTTTTGTTCTATCTCTCTGTCTTTCAACATTTTTTTTTCAGTTTAACTTCCCGAGATCCATTCTCATCCCCTCAAAATTCGTTTTTTTCCCCAATCTATTTCTTTGGTCTTTGTCTTATTTACGTTTTTTTCAATCATTATTTTAAACCTTATTATGTTATGATCGCTATTGCCAACATGTTCCACTATGCGTCCCTCTCTTACCTGCTCCTGTTCATTTCCCATTACTAGATCCAGCAGTGATTCCTCTCTTGTTGGGCTTCTCACATTCTGAGTAAGAAAGGAGTCCTGTACACACTGAAAAAATTGCATCCCCCTTCCCCCTTTACCGACCTCTTCTTGTCAGTTTATTTTGGGATAGTTGAAAGCTCCGATGATTATTATTCACTGTTTTTTACTGATTTGATAGACTTGTCTAGCTATTTCTTCCTCCACTTGGCTTCCATTATTCTGTAGTCTGTAGAATATACATATTACCGTGGTCGATCACTTCTTATTCTTTGCCTCAACCCACATGGATTCCCTTTCTATCCTAATATTATTCAAGTCCCTTTTTTCCATTGCCATTATATTGTCTCTAATTCGTACAGCTGCTCCTTCCCTTTCAATCATTTCTAAATACGTCATATCCTGAAATATTTAACAGCCAGTTCTGTTCTTTCTGTAGCCATGTTTCAGTTATCCCGATAGCATCTGGCTCCTCGCTTCGAATTACTGCCTCCAGTACCCCCGTTTTGTTTTGGATGCTGTACACAATGCTGTACAGGCAACTTAATTTGTTTTTAATATTTGCTCCCTCTCGCTTCATTTTTAACAGTCAGTTTGTACTGATATTCTTTACCTGTATTTGTTCCGTGACTGTTTAGTTCCTTTCCGTGTACTTCCCTTTAATCTCATATCCTATTTCTTTTATCTTCAGACTTATATTATTTTCACGAGATCTCTCCCCGTTTAAGGTCCTATCCACAAACCCTTTTATCCTTTCCGCTAGGACATTGGTCCCATTCCGTCCTAGCGGTACAGCTCCAAACTGTCCCAGTACTGATGACAGCATTGCATGAAATGGAACTCTTCCTTCCCACACCAGTCCTTCAGCCACGTATTCACCTTCCTGATCTGCCTATCCCTGTGCCAATTATCACGTTTCTCGATAACAATCCCGAGATTACCTCTCTGAGGTCCTGTTTTTTCATTTAGTTCCTAACTTCTGATAATCCTTCAGCAGGAGCTCCTCCCTTATCTTCCCGCCGTCATTGGTCCCTAGATGGCCCACGACAACTTCTTCCCACTTCCAAGTTCCTGTCAGGAATATAAGATGTTGAGAACAGTATTTAATATTCTGCAGGATAATGAATATAAACAGCAGGAATGTTGTGGGAAAAAAATGGATAAGAGCCGTTTTTGGGTGCAGGTAGCGGAATGCGCTATTAACCGCGCCCAATGACACTTGCACAGGCAAGGTTCAGCTGGACCGAGGAACAAGCTCCCATCAGCGTTCCATTCCGGGCCTGACACGTGGAATCAATGCAATTCACACTTTCCACCACCAGGGGAGCTCAATCTCTGAAACGCAGGATGGTTCTTCGAAATTTCTTAAAGGCATCTTATTTGCTCAAAAAATAACAGGCTACTGTCTGCACCGAGTCCGAACGGAGATCAGCCATTGCACACGTAAAACACAGATGCAGGTTGCATCCCTATGTTTGCACACTGATGTTTAAACATTGAATAAAGGCTGTGCACTCCGAAATCCCACATCCTCCAATCTGCACGACAGACCTCACTAATCTGCCGATCTGAGTTGGTACCAGGTCTGGAGAGTCCATGCACCAAGGTTCTCTGCTGATGCTGAGAGATCTTCTTCGAAAAGGTGGAAGAAGGAGTGACATCCTATATCCGCAGAGCGGGAGGGAGTGGGGGGTGGTGCAAGAGGTCCTCCAGACATATATCAAAAAGGCAGCGGGAGGCAGCGGGGGACGATGTCAATGCCAGGCGCACAGCTTCATGAACATGGAAGCAGTGCAGGAAGAAGTTCAATGCTCGGACATCAGTCGTCAAGGTGAGTGAGGTCAACTCTCAAGTGGCGTCTCCTATGGACTGCACCACGCAATACACCCACCATCTCCCATATACCAACAAACTCTTCCATTAGTACTCAACTCTTCGAAGGAGAGGCTTTCTCTCACCCTCACACATTCCCACTGTTGCAAGCCGCCCACCCACAATTCACAGGTCACACAAACTGGCAGCTATTCAAATATGACAGGCACATCAGCGAAACACACGTCCTGCTTTCTTGAAGGAAAAGGTGGCGCAAATCAGGAGGCAGCAAGTGGCAGTGGCATTTAGCCCTCCGAGCCTGTTCCACCATTCAATGAGATCATGGTGGACCTGTGACCTAACTCCATGTCCCCGCCTTAGCCTTAATACCATTGTTTCACAGAAATCGATCAAACTCAGATTTACCATTCACAAGTGAGTTACATCAACTACCGTCTGCAGAAGTGCGTTCAACACGTCTCCCACCCTTTGCCCGTAGAAGCCGAGGTTTTGTGGATGCAACTAACGTGGAGAAAAGAAAATATCTCCAGATGTTGTGCAGATTGAAGCTGAATATGAATTTATCCCAATTCACGCGATGTTATGAATGCAGAATGAAAATGCTCCTGCATTGGCTGGTAATCGAAAGCAAGCTTCCTGTAAGGCAGGCAAGAAATCGAAGTGCCCATGCAGCAGTTGGCTGCATGTGTCCACTCGGAAAGCTGTCTGAAAGAACATACAGTCTCACATGCCGAAAATGTCAGTGTTTGATGAGACCATCTCTTGTGGCGCAATCGGTTAGCGCGTGGTATTTATATAATAGCATCAGGCTTGAGAAATACCGAAGTTGTGAATTCGAGCTTCACCTGGAGCAGTTTACCGTTCTGCTTCTGCACATTTCCAGCGGAGTTCAAGGTGCAACTGGTCAGTTCCATAAAGCATTTCCTTCTTCGTGTTCTCATGTGGGCATTTAGAGTCCTCTGGCCGGTGGTATTGCAATAGCAGGTGTGAGTTTATTTGTTCACAGGCCGGAGAGGGGGAGGTTGGTGACAGCGTGAAATTGCAAAGGAGGCGGCACGAGATCTCTAAATCCAAAGAACCGAAATCACAATTCTTCTTTACGTGAAATAGACATTCGTCTGTTTGAAGTGTCGTGTAGGAAAATGGGGATCGGGCGGGAAAATAGAGTCGAGGTCGAAGATCAGCCATGATCTCATTGAATGGCGGAGCAGGCTTGAGGGGCCGTAAGGTCTATTCCTGCTTCTATTTCTTATGTTCTTATGTAACAGCTGACCCGATCCTCGTTGCTTGGCGGTTTGATTTGCAATATCCCGACGCCTATCCGCTTTATCCAGTTTGTTGCTCCCACTTTCACATTCAACTTGTTTCACTTCCTGGTCATGTGATATAAAATAGCGGAGTGCAGAAGGTTCATCGCCCGCAGGAAGATCAACGGTGGAAGGAATGAAAGCAGCGATTTTGCTTCGCCACTAATGATGAAACGCTCACTTTTCCTTTATTTTTCGTTGTTCTCTCTTCGAGTAAACTTGGGGGAAAGTGAAGCGAATTTCAGTGACTGGAAAATCACCAGCGGTTCTGGCTGCATATGAAGAAATTGGCGACATGGGCATCTGAGAGGCTGAAATGGTTCACATTGTTCCCGAGTTTCGGTAGGAGGCAGCACGGATTGATTTGTAACGCTGAATGTCTCTGCATTCTACCGCCCATGTAGATGATGCTGGAAGTGTCTGCAAGGAGTGGGTGGAGGTTAAAAAGTATCTAATTTATTCGAATAAAGAAATCAGATCAGCCCAACTAAACTCAGTGTTAACCATCCAATTAACAAGCTGCAGATAACTGCACCAATCCGAACATTTCCAGGTAACTATGGAAGAGACTCACTTTGAAGCAGTTTAGATACGAAGCGACCTCTGTGCAAACAAGGGACGGGTGGTGTGAACAGGCAATCAGTGGTCTTTCTAAATGATCATCTACTGTCCAAATGTTTCTGGTAAAAATGGTGATCAGAGAAGATCAAAGCCCTTTTCTGAGAATGTTCACCAAAGTTCAACATATTGACAACACAGCGCAGGCATCGTCTCTCCCGCAGTTGTTGCTCCGCTGGAAAAGCAGAACTGGACAGCTGTTCTAAAATTCACTACCTAAACAGGGACTTGGGTCCTGGACCTTCAGTTCACTTCTTTGCTTAAAAGTCGAATGATCTAACGACTGAGCTATCCAGGCTCGTGGTGATGTGAGTTCCCATCCTACAGATTCATGGTCGTTCTCGGAATTATCCCTTGTGGGCGTCGAACTCGGGTGAGGGTCCATTTTATAAAATTTTCAGTAACGTTTTGAGGGGAATCCTTGTTTGTGTTGAACCTTGTTTGTGTTGTAAGAAATATGGAGAGGAAACTCGTGAGTTTACAATTCTTCTTGTTTGTGCCAAATGTCCTGTCATTCGTTCGCACCAATTAAAAAAACACTTTACCCAGTGGCTCAACAGCGAAACTTGTCCCACACGGGATCTGGAAAAGGTCTCTCGACCTGTCAGCGGACCAACAACTGAAAGCGGAATAATTCCACGTTACTCAGTGACTCCGGGAAACACATTTCCCTTCCGAATTTTCCTACACGGCATTCCAAACAGAAGAATGTCTGTTTCATGAAAAGAAGAATTGTGTGTTCGGTTCTTTAGATTTCAAGATTTCGTGCCGCCTCCTTTCCCATTTCATGCTGTCGCCAATCGCCCCCTCTCCCGCCTATTAACAACTAAACTGACACCGACTATTGCAATGCGGCCGGCCAGAGGACCCGAAGTTCCCACATGAGAACACAAAGAATGAGATCCTTTCTGGAACAGACCAGCTGTCCGCTGAAATCCGGTGGAAATGTTCAGAAGCAAAAGGTTAAATTGCTCCAGGTGAGGTTCGAACTCACAACCTCGGCATTTCTCGAGCTGGTTACTGTTATATAAGTACCGCGCGCTAACCGATTGCGCCACTGGAGCTAAGTGGAAACAACGCTCCAATCAAACCCTCTCATTTCCGGCCTGTGAAAGAGTATGTTCTTTCAGACAGGTTTCCAAGTGGACACACGCAGCCAACTGCTGCTCGACCATTGGTGTTTTAGTGGTCGAAGACTTGCTTGCCACACAGGAAGCTGGGGTTTGATTACCGGAGCATTTTCATTCTGCATTCATGACATCGCGTGAATTGGGATAGATTCATATTCAGCTTCAATCTGCACAATATCTTGAGACATTTTCTTTTCTCCACGTGTCTTGCGTCCGCAAAACCTGGGCATTCTGTCCTCTTGCGCTGAAACATGCTCTGGAATCAATTCAATCCTGCCGTCTGTATCGCTGAAATAATGTGGAAATCAAATGAGAGAATGTTCACTGTAAGTGGGGATACTGCCGGACTTGATTGGGATTTGAACCCTTCACCTCTCGCATATATAATCAGTTGAACCGCCCGAAACGAAAATTATAACCCGAGCCACCACGCACAAGCCCATGCAACCAGACCAAAATTCGCAGCCATCCCGAGCCGACCAGCCAGCCTTTCAGGCCACTTCTAACCATCCAATCTCGTTTTCTATTCCGATGTTCAACAATGTCAAGTTGAGCACTAACGACTTCAAGTCACCAATATTAGGCTCTCGTTTTAAATGAACGACTTGTATTGTCAGGTAAAAGTTTGCAGAATTTATTGCTCTGAAGCTACATTGTCATCTGCAGTTTATACACTGAACCATAAGTATAATAAAATTGCTAATTTTTCAATGTGAGAGCGAAGAGACATAAATGTGGAGACATTACTCCGAATTCATCAGCTGGGTTTGTGTATTGCTTTTCCCCCTGTCTCTCTCCCTCTCATTTCTATCTCCCTGTCTGACTTTCTTTGTCTTTTTTTCTCTCTCACCCTGTTTCACGTTCTTTGTTCCTCTCTCTCTCTGCCCCGTCTCTCTCCCTTCCTTTCTCATCCCTCTATCTTTGTTTTACTGTCTCTTTTTTTATCTCTATCTCTCTATCAGCCTCCTGTCTCCGGCTCTTTTTTTCTTCGTCTGTGTCTCCCCCTCTTATCTCAGTCTTTATCTTTCATGGTCCCTCTGTCCCTCCATCCTGTCTCTTTTTCCCCTCTTTTCTTTGTCTTTTCCTTTCTCTCCCCTCTCTCACTATTTCTCGCTCTCCCTGTCTTTCTCTCTCTGTTTTCATTTTACTTTCTCAATCTTGCCTCCGCCTCAACCATTTCTCTGTCCCTCTCTTTCTGCCTTTCGGTCTTTGTATGTCTACTTTGTCTCTTTCTGCGACCACACTCTCCCGCTCCGTCTTTATCCTCTCTATTTCTACTCTCTCTTTCATTCGCGCACTGTATCTCTCTCTGGCTCCCCTCTGCCCCCTCTCCGCTCTCTCTCACTCTCTCCGTGTCTCTCTCTCCCCCTATCTTTTGCTTGTGTTGATCATTACAGAGTTGTTTCCTCACACTTCACAGTCTATCTCTCTGTTTCACTCTGCCTTTCTCTCTCACACTATCTCTATCTCTCTTTGTGTGTCTCTCTCTGCCCTCTCCCTTTCGCCCTGACTCTCTCTTTCTCTGTATCTCTCTCTCTCCATCTACCTCTCTACCTGTCCCCCTCTCCCTCTCTGTTTCTCTCCTTCGTGTCTGTCTTTCTCTCACTGATTCCCTCTCTGCCGCCTCCCTGTTCTGTCTCTTATCTCTCGCTATCTTTCTCTCTCTCGATCTCTCTCTGTTTCTCGCTCGCTGTCTTTCTATCTGCCTTTCTCTCACTCTCGCTTTTTGTTTCTGTTAATCATTACAGATTTATTTCCTCTCTCTCTGTCTCTCTCCGTATCTCTCTCCCTTCCTCTATCTGACTCTCACTGCCTCCCTTTCTATCTCTCTCGCTGTCTCTCTCTCTCTCATCTCCCCCGTCTCTGTCTATGTCTCCTTTTATGTCTTTGTCCCACTGTGAGATTATGTCTCTGTCTCTCTCCACCTCTGTGTCTCTCTGTCTGACTTGTGTGTGCGTACGTGTGTTTGTTTTTCTCTTTCTGTCTCTTCCTCACCCTCGATCTCCCTCTCTCTCCCCTTTCTGACATTTTTACACATCGAGTTGTTGTGATCAGGGATGATCACCCTCCTAAGAGAGAGGTTGAGGCAAATTCAATCATGGCATTCAAAAGAGAATTGGATAAGGACTTGAAGGGAAAAAAAATCAGGGCAACGTGGATAGGGCGGGGTGTGGGACTATCTGGAATGCTCTTGCAGAGTGCCGGCACGGAATCGACGGGCCGAATGGCCTCCTTTCGTGCTGTAACGATACTCTGAATCTATGATTCGAACAGTCCTCTGGGTTGAGCGGGAATATTTTCGGTAAATGTGCCATCTTCCAGTTGTAGAGAGTTTTACAACTCTGAGTTCGTTGAACCCAACAGCACAGGAGGAGGCCATTCGGCCCATCATAGCGGTGTCGGCTCTTTCTCGGCTATAGAATTAGTCCCACTCCCCTGCTCTTTCACAATAGTCCTGCAAGTTTTTTGCCCTTCCAGTATTTATCAAATTCCCTTTTTTAAAGTCACAATTGAATCTGCTTCCTCCACCCTTTCGTGCAGTGCATTCCAGATCATAACAGCTCGCTGTTTAAACGGAATTTCTCCTCATCTCCCCTCTCTGGTTCTTTGTTTAATTATCTTAAGTTGGACATGAATTTAGATTTGAGGTTAGGATCAGATCAGCCATGATCTTATTAAATGGCGGAGCAGGCTCGAAGGGCCGATTGGCCTACTCCTGCTCCTATTTCTTATGTTCTTATGTTAAATCTGTGTCCTATGGTTAGCGACCTTCAAGCCAGTCGAAAAATTTCTCTTTCTTAACTCTGCCAAAACCTCTTGTAAGTCTGAAGACCTGTAATAAATCTGCCCTTAACCTTCTCTGCTCGACGGAGAACAATCTCAGCTTCTCTGGTCTCTCCACGTAACCTACGTCCCTTATCCATGGCTCTATTCTCGTTAATTTCCCCTTAACCGTTTCTGCTCGAATGAGAACAATTCCAGTTTCTCCAGTCTCCCCATGTAACTGAACTACCTCATCCCTGGAACTATACCAGTAAATGTCCTCTGCACCCTCTACAAAACCTTCCTAATGGCCTTCCTAATATGTGGCGCCCAAGAATTGGACACAATACTCCATCCGAGGCGTAGCTCAGTAATTTATAAAGGTGTTGCATAATATTATTTTATGACTGTAACTAGTTCACTGTGCAGTATCTACCAAATAGGCAAAGCCCTGCGTTCAGAAGGTGACCAGCAAGAATGTTTCCTTTGCAGTATGCCCTGTCCGTGAATTTATACGTTCTGCCACTTCACAGCTGCTATCAGGGGACCTATACACAACTCCAACTACAGCCTTATGACCTTTTTGATACATTAATTCTACCCATAAAGTCTCCACTGCCTGCTTACCTCTCGTTATATCCTCTCTTATCATCGAAGCATTTCATCATTAATCACTAAGGCTACTCCTCCCCCTCTTCCAGTTTCCCTATTCTTCCTGTACACCTTATAACCTTATTTATTCAGTTCCCAGTTCTGATCGTCTTGCAGACACGTCTCAGTAATGGTTACCATCCCGTACCCTCGAGTTTGCGTATGCAGTTCATTCAATTTCTTCCTGATACTCCGTGTGTTTGTAAAAAGAACGCTTTATTTGGGTCACAAACCCTACCCTGTCCTTCTGCTCTAATGTTGTTTTTCCCACAAATTTCTTATTTCTCTCTCCTAATTTAATTACTTTATATCTTTTAGATTTCCCATTACCTGTCGTGCCGAAACTGTAATTTCTGAGCACTACGTCATTCTCTTCCCTTTCGTTTGTTTTAGAATCATTATTCATACTACCTTTTCAACCTGTGCCCTCCCCCCCCCCCCCCCCCCCCCCCCCCACCATTTACTAGTTTAAAGTCCTTGTGACCTAGCTTTCCGCTAGGACCCAGGACCGAGCTCGGTTCAGGAGCAGTCCATTCCAATGGTACAGTTCCTTCCTGTTCCAGTACTTGTGCCAGTGTCGCATGGAATGGAATATTCTGTTACATGCTCAAATCAATAAGGTCTGTCGGTACCAGGCAGCGCTTACTTCTCTTAGAGCTTCAGAGATCCTCCAGCCCAATGTTCAGCTGGAAGATTTCACCACATGAGATGGAATTTCCTTTAAGCCGCACCTTCAATTCTGCTCAGTCACAGAACTTGGTGAGTTTTACTCTTTTTTACTTTGCATATGTCTCTCTATCTCTGCCTCTGTCTCTTACCCCTCTGTGTTTCCCCCTGATGGACTTCTCAGGTTTACTTGAAAGGGCTGTTCTGGAAGCCCGGCATGGGAACGTGCAGGTGGTGTCGTTCCCCTCTGCCTACTGCCCTTGTCCTTCCACGTGGTGGAGGTCGCGGGGTTGAGAGGTGCTTTCTAAGAAGCCTTGGCGAGTTGCTGCAGTGCAACCTGTGGATGGTACACACTGCATCCACGGTGCGCCGGTGGTGAAGGGAGTGAATGTTTAGGGTGGTGGATGGGGTGCCAATCAAGCGAGCTGCATTGTGCTGGATGGTGTCGAGCTTCTTGATTGTTGTTGGTGCTGCACTCATCCAGGCAAGTGGAGAGTATTCCATCACACTCCTGAGTTGTGCCTTGCAGATGGTGGAAAGACATTGGGGAATCAGAAGGTGAGGCATTCGCCACAGAATACCCAGCCTCTGACCTGCTCTTGCAGCCACAGTATTTATGTGGCTGGTCTAGTTAAGTTTCAGGTCAATTGTGACCCCCAGCATGTTGATGGTGGGGGATTCGGCGATGGTTATGCAACGTCCAGGCTTGGGCTCCTAAGTGGCAAGTAACATTCGCGCCAGACAAGTGCCAGGCAATGGCCATCTCCAACAAGAGAGAGTCTAACAAACTCCGCTTGACATTCAACGGCATTACCATCGACGAATCCCCCACCATCAACATCCTGTGGGTCACCAGTGACAAGAAACATAACTGGACCAGCTATAATATATATATATATATATGTATATATATATATATATATATATATATATATATATATATATACACACACACTGTGGCTACAAGATCAGGTTAAAGGCTGGGTATTCTCGGCGATTGACTCAACTCCTGACGCCCCAAAGCCTTTCCAACATCTACAAGGCACAAGTCAGGAGTGTGATGGAATACTCTCCACTTGCCTGGATGAGTGCAGCTCCATCAACACTCAAGAAGCTCGACACCATCCAGGACAAAGCAGCCCGCTTGATTGGCACCCCATCCACCACCCTAAACATTCACTCCCTTCACCACCGGCGCACTGTGGCTGCAGTGTGGACCATCCACAGGATGCACTGCAGCAACTCGCCAAGACTTCTGCGACAGCACCACCCAAAGCCGAGAGCTCTACCACCTAGAAGGACAAGAGCAGCAGGTACATGGGAACAGCACCACCTGCACGTTCCCCTCCAAGTCACACACCATCCCGACTTGGAAATATATCGCCGTTCCTTCATCGTCACTGGGTCAAAATCCTAGAACTCCCTTCCTAACAGCACTGTGGGAGAACCTTCACCACACGGACTGCAGCGGTTCAAGAAGGCGGCTCACCACCACCTTCTCAAGGGCATTTAGGGATGTGCAATAAATGCCGGCCTCGCCAGCGACGCCCACATCTCATGAACGTATAAAAAAAAACTAAGCCAAAAAATCACCTCCAGCCGAATGCACTGTCTTTGTAAATGACTGGGATTCGAACCCAAGGACGAAGGAAACCTGAATGCAGGTGCCTTCAACTCCCAAATCCTGGGAGCAGCAGTCACACTCCCTAATTTACAGATTAAAACCCAAAGACATGTTCACTGATTCCAGACTTCGTTAAATGCTTCTGGAGGACCGAGAGACTGGGATTCTGCAGGGTAGTCTGATCAGATCAGGTTGGTACCTCGTTTTTAGGTACGACTGGTGCTGCTCCTTGCTTGCTCTTCTGCACTCCTCATTGAACCAGGGTTAATCCCCTGGCTTGTTGGTTTATGGTAGAGTGAGGTCTATGCCGGGCAATGAGATTACAGATTGTGCTGGAATACAATTCTGCTGCAGCTGATGGTCCACACTTCCTCATGGATGCCCAGTTTTGAGCAGCTAGATTTGTTCGGAATCTATCCCATTTCCTACGGTGGTAGTGCCACACAACACGTTGGATGGTGTCCTCCGTGTGAAGTCGGGACTTTGTCTCCACAAGGGCTGTGCGGTGCTCACTCCTACCAATACTGTGATGGACAGATGCATCTGCGACAGGTAGATTGGTGAGGACGAGGTCAAGTAGGTTTTTCATTCGTGTTGGTTCGCTCACCACCTGTCGCAGGCCCAATCTGGCAGGTGTGTCCTTCAGGACTCGGACAGCTCGGTCAGTAGTGGTGCTACCGAGCCACTCTTGTTGATGGACATTGAAGTCACCCACCCAGAATAGGTCAAGGGTTCATTCACCACTGCAGAGACTTATGACCATGATCCAGGCTGACACTCCCATTGCCAGTACCGAGGGACTGCTCCCACATCGGAGGTGCCGTCGTTCGATTGAGACGTTAAACCAAGGCCCCTCTTAGAGCAGAAAAGGTGAAGGGGAAATTAACGAGAACAGAGCCAGGGATAGTGGCCTTCAGTGACGTGGAGAGACCAGAAAAGCTGAGATGTGTCTCCTAAGAGCAGAAAAGGTAATGGGGAGATTTATTAGAAGTCTTCAAATTTAAAAGGGGTTTCGATAGAGTTCAGAAGGAGAAATTGCTTCGACTGGCAGGTTGGTCGGTAACCAGATGACACAGATTTAAGATTATTGGCCAAAAAACCAGAGATGGGGGATGATGAGGAACTTAATTTATGCAGCGAGCTGTTATGATCTGGAATGCACATCTGGAGGAAGCAGTTTCAATGGTGATTTTAAAAGGGAATTGGATAATTACTTGTCGGGGAGAAAATTGCAGGGTTATGGGGAAAGAACAAGAGAGTGGGACCAATTGGATACCACTTTCAAAGAGCAGACACAGGCACGATGGGCTGAATGGCCTCCTCCTGTGCTGGAAGATTCAGCGTACACTAAGGTGCAATACTGCGTGCTACCAGAAGATGGCACCGTTGCCTAAAATATTCCCGCTCCTCCCAGAGGACTGTTGATTAAATGCAGCCATGTTTGGCTCTCGACATTTTACAGTAACATTAACTATTCACTTTATATTGATGTTTTCTTTCTTCCTCCTCCAACCACCTACAGGTACCGACTGTCGCTGAGGGACGGGCCTCACAGACCCAGGCTGCCTCACTGACACGGCGCGCCAAAGGCTGTATCTCCTGCATCACAAGAGACACTCGGTGTCAGCACCTGCCGCACTTTCCAGCAGGAGGCATTACTGAATGGAGTGGTAAAGGGAGAGAGACAGACAGAGGGGGGCGGGGGGTGGTGGTGGTAAGTGAGAGAGACAGACAGAGGGGTGTGAAAAGAGACACAACATGGGGGTGGGGGTGGGAAGAGAGACACATCGAGGGGGTTAGAGAGACACATCGAGGGGGGTAGAGAGACACATCGAGGGGGGGCAGAGAGACACATCGAGGGGGGGCAGAGAGACACATCGAGGGGGGGGGTAGAGAGACACATCGAGGGGGGGGTACAGAGAAACATCGAGGGGGGTAGAGAGACACATCGAGGGTGGGTAGAGAGACACATCGAGGGGGTGTAGAGAGACACATCGAGGGGGGGTAGAGAGACACATCGAGGGGGGTAGAGAGACACATCGAGGGGGGGGTAGAGAGACACATCGAGGGGGGGAAGAGAGACCCATCGAGGGGGGAAAGAGAGACACATCGAGGGGGGGGGGAAGAGAGACAGATCGAGGGGGAAGTAGACAGATATTGTCGGGGGGAAGAAGACAGATATTGTGGGGGGGGGAGGGAGACAGATATTGTGGGGGTGAGGGAGACAGATATTGTGGGGGGAAGGAGACAGATATTGTGGGGGGGAGAGAGACAGATATTGTGGGGTTCAGAGAGACAGATAGAGGGGGGTGGGAGAGACAGATAGAGGGGGGTGAGAGAGACAGATGGAGAGGGGTGAGAGAGACAGATAGAGGGGGGTGCGAGAGACAGATAGAGGGGGAGAGAGAGACAGATAGAGGGGGAGAGAGATGGAGGCAGAGCGAGAGAGAGACAAAGGACAGCTGGAGAGAAAGAGACAGAGAGAGATAGAGATGGAGAGAGAGAGAGACTAAGGACACCTAGAGAGGAAGAGACAGAGCAATAAGGACAGAGAGAGAGAGAGAAAGGGGCAGAGAGAGAGAGAGATAAAGGGGCAGAGAGAGAGAGAGAGAAAGGGGCAGAGAGAGAGAGAGAAAGGGGCAGAGAGAGAGAGAGAAAGGGGCAGAGAGAGAGAGAGAAATGGGCAGAAAGAGAGAGAGAAAGGGGCAGAGAGAGAGAGAGAGAAAGGGGCAGAGAGAGAGAGAGAGAGAGAGAGAGGCAGAGATAGAGAGAGAGACAGGGGCAGAGATAGAGACAGGGGCAGAGAGAGAGAGGGGCAGGCAGAGAGAGGGGCAGAGAGAGACACAGACACACAGGCGCAGAGAGAGACACACACACAGGGGCAGAGAGAGACACGCACACAGGGGCAGAGAGAGACACACACACAGGGGCAGAGAGAGAGACACACACAGGGGCAGAGAGAGACACACACACAGGGGCAGAGAGAGACACACACACAGGGGCAGATAGAGACACACACACAGGGGCAGAGAGAGACACACACACAGGGGCAGAGAGAGACACACACACAGTGGCAGAGAGAGGCACACACACAGGGGCAGAGAGAGACACACACACAGGGGCAGAGAGAGACACGCACACAGGGGCAGAGAGAGACACACACACAGGGGCAGAGAGAGACACACACACAGGGGCACAGGGAGACACACACACAGGGGCACAGGGAGACACACACACAGGGGCAGAGAGAGACACACACACAGGGGCAGAGAGAGAGACACACACAGGGGCAGAGAGAGACACAGACACAGGGGCAGAGAGAGACACACACAGGGGCAGAGAGAGACACACACACATGGGCAGAGAGAGACACACACACATGGGCAGAGAGAGACACACACACAGGGGCACAGGGAGACACACACACAGGGGCAGAGAGATAGTCACACACAGGGGCAGAGAGAGACACACACACAGGGGCAGAGAGAGACACACACACAGGGGCAGAGAGAGACACACACACAGGGGCAGAGACACACACACACACACAGGGGCAGAGACAGACACACACAGGGGCAGAGAGAGAGACACACACAGGGGCAGAGAAGGAGACACACACAGGGGCAGAGAGAGAGACACACACAGGGGCAGAGAGAGACACACACACAGGGGCAGAGAGAGACACACACACAGGACAGATAGAGAGACACACACACAGGGGCAGAGAGAGACACGCACACAGGGGCAGAGAGAGACACACACACAGGGGCAGAGAGAGAGGCACACACACACGGGCAGAGAGACACACACACACAGGGGCAGAGATAGACACACACACAGGGGCATAGACACACACCCAGGGGCAGAGAGAGAGACACACACACAGGGGCAGAGAGACATACACACACAGGGGCAGAGAGAGACACACACACACAGGGGCAGAGAGACACACACACACACAGGGGCAGAGAGAGATACACACACACAGGGGCAGAGAGAGACACAAAGAGGGCAGAGAGAGAGAGAGAGGGCAGAGATAGAGAGAGACACACCAAGAGTGCAGAGAGAGAGAGACAAACACACAAAGGGCCGAGAGAGAGAGACACACACACAGGGCAGAAAGAGAGAAACACACAGAGGGCAGAGAGAGAGAGACACACACACAGAGGGCAGAGAGAGAGACACACACACACAGAGGGCAGAGAGAGAGACACACACACACAGACGGCAGAGAGAGAGACACACACACAGAGGGCAGAGAGAGAGACACACACAAAGGGCAGAGAGAGAGACACACACAGATGGCAGAGAGAGAGAGAGAGAGACAGGGGCAGAGAGTGAGAGACAGAGGGGCAGAGAGTGAGAGAGAGTCAAACAGAGACAGAAACACAGACGGAGACAGATCAACAGAGAGACAGACAACGACACAAAGAGACAGAAGGAGCGACACACACACACAGACAGAGAGTGGGGCAGAGAGCGAGACAAAGAGAGAAAGAGACAGATTCTTTAGAGAGAAGGGGAGAGAGGCAGAGAGAAACAGAGAGGCTGTGCAGGTTGAGGAAACAAACCTGTAATGATCAACAGAAAAAGAGAGTGAGAGAAAGAGACAGACAGAGAAATAGCGATAGAGATAGAGGTGGATGGATAAAGAGAAAGAGACAGAGCAGGGAGTGGGCAGAGGGGATTCAATGAGAGTGAGAAAGACAAGGAGTGGTGGAGAGAGAGGGAGGCGGAGAGAGAGGGAGGCGGAGAGAGACAGAAAGAGAAAAATAGTGAGACACAGACAGAGAGACAGTGAGAGAGAAAGAGACAGTGACATGCACGGGCACAAAGCGAGACAGCATTTGACAGATTCAGAGAGAGACAGAGTGAGACAGAGAGATCAGCGAGGGTGACAGGGTTTAGACAGTGAAAGAGGGAAAGACAAAACGGAGAGACTGAGAAAAAGACAAAGTGAGAGTGATAGAGTTCATACAGAGAGTACAGACAGTGTGTGGAGGGAGAGAGAGAGCGACAAATTAGACAAAGAAAGACAAAGAGCAGGACAGAGAAAGAATTGAGCAGATGCACGAATGTGAATTTAAAATAAAGACACAGCGAGAAAGATAGGGAGAAATATAAATTGAAGGAGACAGAGGGGAGAGAGAGAAACAGAAAATAGGAGAGAGAAAGAGCGGCAAGATGGAAGGGTAAAGGGATAGTGGGACAGTGATAGAAAGGTTCTTTGCTCAGAAGATCCAGATGTAGAATCAGTTTGAGTGGAGCTAAGAAACAGCAAGGAGCAGAACATATTGGTGGGAGTTGTTTACAGGCCACCAAACAGTAGTCGTAATGCAGGGCACGGTATAAAGCAGGGCATTAGAAGAGCATGCAACAAGGGCAATACAGTAATCATCGGAGACTTTAATCTACATATAGATTGGGCAAACCAAATTAGCACTCATATTGTGAGGGACAAATTCCTAGAATGTAAAGGAGATGATTTTTTTAGATTACTATGATGTGGAGATGCCGGTGTTGGACTGGGGTGGACAAATGTAAGGAGTCTTACAACACCAGGTTATAGTCCAACAGATTTATTTGAAATCACAAGCTTTCGGAGGCACCTGACGAAGGAGGAAGCCTCCGAATGCTTGTGATTTCAAATAAAGCTATTGGACTATAACGTGGTATTGTGCGACTCCTTACATTAGATTACTATGTTGAGGAACCAATTAGGGAACTGGCTATTTTAGATCTAGTATCGTGCAATGAGAATGGGTTAGTTAATAATCTTGTTTTAAATGAGCCCTTGGGGATGAGTGACCATACTATGATATAATTCCTCATTATTTTTGAAAGTAATGTAATTCAATCCGAAACTAGGGTCTTAAATCGAAATAATGAAACTGCAAAGGATTGAGACGCAAGATGGCTGTTGTTGGTTGGGGAACTACATTAAAAGGTACGACGGTAGAGAGGCAATGGCTAACATTTAAAGAATTAATACATAATTTTCAACGAATATATATTCACTTAAGGCACAAAAACCCAACAGGAAATGTGGTCCAACCGTGGCTAAAGAGAGAAATTAAAGTTAGTATTTAATCAAAGAAAGAGGCATATGAACTTGCCAGAAAAAGCAGTAAACCTGAGGATTGGGAACATTATAGAAGTCAGCAATGGAGAACCAAGAAATTGATAAAGAAAGGGAAAATAGAATATGAGGGTAAATTAGCGGGAAACATAAAAAACGGACTGTAAAATCTTCTATAGGTGTGTAAAAAGGAAACGATTGGCGGAGGCAAACGTGGACCCGTTATAGACAGAGACGGGAGAATTTAAAATGGGGAATATGGAAATGGCAGAGAAATGAAATAAATGTTTGTGTCTGTCTTCACTGAAGAAGACACAAAACACCTTCCAGACATACTAGTGAACCAAGGGTCTGGCGCAAATGAGCAACTGAAAGAAATTAGTAATATTAAAAAAATAGTATTAGAGAAATTATTGGGACTGAAAGTTGATAAATCCCAAGGACTTGATGATCTCTATCCTAGGGTTTTGAAAGAGGTGACCACAGAGATAGTGGAGACATTGGTTGTTATCTTCCAAAATTCTACAGATTCTGGAATGGTTCCTGCAGATTGGAGGGTAGCAAATGTAACCCTACAATTTAAGAAAGGAGAGAGGGAGAAAACAGGGAACTACAAGCGTGTTAGCCCGACATCAGTTGTAGGAAAAGTGCTAGAATCTATTACTAAGGATGTGATAACAGGACACTTAGTAAATAATAATAGGATTTGACAGTGTCAACATGGATTTATGAAAGGAAAAGCATGTTTGACAAGCCTATTGGAGTTCTTTGAGGATGTAACTAATAGAATAGATAAGGGAATCAGTGGATTGGTGTATTTGGATTTTCAGAAGGCTTTCGATAAGGTATCACACAGGAGGTTGGTGAACAAAGTTAGAGCAAATGGAATTGTGGTAATATATTGGCATGGATTGAGAATTAGTAAACAGACAGAAAACAGTGAGTAGGAGTAAACGGGTCTCTTTCAGGTTGGCAGAATGTTACTAGTGGGGAACAGCGGGAATCGATACTTGGGCAACAGCTAGTCACAATCCATATCAATGCTTTGTATGAGAGGACCAAATGTAATATTTCCAAGTTTGCTGATGTCACAAAACTGGGTGGGAATGTGAATTGTGAGGAGGATGCAAAGAGGCTTCAGGGGGATATAGACAGGTTAAGTGAGTGGGCAGGAACATGGCAGATTGAATATAATGTGGAAAATGTGAAGTTATCCAACTTTGGTCGGAAAAACAGAAATGTGGAGTATTTTTAAATGGTGAGAGGTTGGGAAATGTTGATGTTCAAAGGGACCTGGATGCCCATGTATATGAGTCACTGAAAGCAAACATGCAGGTGCAGCAAGCAATTAGTAATGCAAATATTATGTTGGCCTTTATCAGATGAGAATTTGAGTACAAGTGTAAAAATATCTTAATGCAATTATATAGGGCCTTGGTGAGACCGCACCTGTAGTATTGTGTACAGTTTGGGTCTCCTTACCTCAGAAAGCTTATACTTGCCATAGATGGAATGCAACGAAGGTTCACCAGACTGATTCCTGGGATGCCGAGATTGTCGTATGAGAAGAGATTGAGTAGACCAGGCCTATATTCTATAGAGTTTCGAAGAATGAGAGGTGATCTAATTGAAACATGCAAAATCCTTATAGGGCTCAACGGGGTAGATGCAAGGAGGATGTTTCCCCCTGGCTGGGGAATCTAGAATCAGTGGTAACAGTCTCAGAATAAGGGGTCGGTCATTCAGGACTGAGATGAGGAGAAATTTCATCCTGGAGACCAATGGCCATGAAACTGCTCAGAATTCTCTTCAATACAGTTTTTTTAAAACTCGTCAGTGGCCTTATGGCCTAATGGATAAGGTGTGTCATCTTTGGTGCTGAATTATGGTGTTATCAGACGATTGCTGATTCGAGTCCTGCTGTGGTGGTTTTATACAGTGGGTTTTGATATAGTTCAGAAGGCGATATTGTGTCCACTGTGAGGTAGGTCATTGAGGACACAGATTTAAACTAATTGACCGAAGAATCAGAGCGGGGAGATTATGTGGATTTTTTTTTCTGCAGCGAGATGTTATGATCTGGAATACACAGCATAAAAGGGGGTGGACGCAGATTCAATAAGACTTTTAAGAATAAATTTGATAAAATCATAAAAGACAAAATTTGGCAGAGGTATGCGGAAAGAGGAGGGGAATGGGACTAATTGGATAGCTCTTTCAATGAACCGACACACGCACGATGGGCTGAATGGCCGCCTCCTGTGCTTTAAGGTTCAACGAACGCTGAGATGTAATATTCCCTGCCACATGGAGGTGGCACCTGTACTTAAAAAAACAATCGCTCCCCCGAGAGGGGCTTTGGTGAAAAGCAACCAAGTTTGACCCTTCACATTTAACAGTAACTCTGGTAACATTAGTGATTACTTTATATTGAACTTTCCATTCTCCCTCCTCCCATCACCACAGATACTGACTGTCGCTGTATATTAATTATTTGGATTTAAATATAGAGGGCATGATTAAGAAGTTTGCAGATGATACAACAATCGGCCGTGTGGTTGATAGTGAGGAGGAAAGCTGTGGACTGCAGGAAGATATCAATGGACCGCTCAGGAGGGCAAAAAAGTGGCAAGTGGATGGGTGAGAGATGGATGACGGAGAGACGAATTGTTGAGAGACGGATTGGTGAAAGACGGATGGGGAGATATGAATGGGATGGGGTGGGTGGGGAGAGATGAATTGGAGAGACGGATGGAGTTGAGACGGGTGTGGGTGAGATGTTTGGGAGAGAGCCAGATGGGGAATGGGGGATGGGGAGAGAAGATGAGGAGTGACAGATGGGGAGAGACGGAAGAGGAAGGACGGATGGGAAAGACGGATGGAGAGAGACAGGTGGGCGAGAGATGGATAAAGGAGAGATGGATTGTGGAAAGATGGATGGGGAGAGATGTTGAGGAGAGATGGATAGGGAGAGGCGGCTGAATAAGAGATAGATGGGGAGAGAAAGATGGCGAGAGACGTAGGGTGAGAGGCGGGTGGAGAGAGATGGATGCGGAGAGATGGATGGAGAGAGACGAATGGGGAGAGAGGGATCGGAGGGACGGATGAGGGAGAGGCTTATTGGAAAGACAGATGGGGAAAGATGGATGGAGAGATGCGGATGGAATTGGACGGATTGAGGAGACGGATTGAGAGAGACGGAAGGGGGTGAGCAAGATGGAGAGAGACGGATGGGGGAGAGACGGATGGGGGAGAGACGGATGGGGGAGAGACGGATTGGGAGAGACGGATGGGGAGAGACGGATGGGGAAAGAAAGATGGAGAGAGGCAGTTGGGGAGAGAGGGATGGGGAGAGACGGATGGGGAGAGAGGGATTGTGGTGAGATCGATGGGGGAGATGCGGTTGGGGAGAGATGGAAGAGGAGAGGTAGATGGGGGAGATGTGGATGGGGAGAGATGGATTAGGTTGAGATGGATTGTGGGGAGATGGATGGGGACGACGGATGGAGAGAGACCGATGGGGAGACTATAAGCCCATAAGAGAAAGGAGCAGGAGTAGGCCATTCGTCCCCTCGAAGCTGCTCCGCCATTTAGTGAGATCATGGCTGATCTGATTTTTACCTCAACTCCACTTTCCCACACTTTCCCCAGATCCTTTGACTCCCTTGCTGATCAAAAATTTGTCGAACTCAGCCTTGAATGTATTCAATGACTCAGCCTCCACAGCTTTTATGGGTAAAGAATTCCAAACATTCCCGACCCTCTGGGAGAAGAAATTCCTCCTCATTTCCGTCTTAAACGGGCGACCCCTTATTCTGAAATTATGCCCCTAGTTTTGGATTCCCCCATGAGGGGTAACATCTTCTCAGCATCTACCCAATCGAGTCCCCTCAGAATCTTGTATGTTTCAATAAGACCTTCTCTCATTCTTCTAAACACCAATGATTATGGACCCAAGTTGTTCAAGCTTTCCTCATAAGACAACCGTTCCATGCTCAGAATCAACCGAGTGAAACTTCTCTGAACTGCCTCCAATGCAAGTATGTCCTACCTTAAATAAGGGCACCAGAACTGTACGCAGTGCTCCAGGTGTGGTCTCACCAACATCCTGTACAGTTGTAGCATGACTTCCCTGATTTTATACTCCATGCCCCGAGAAATAAAAGCCAATATTCCGTTCGCCTTCCGGATTATCTGCTGCACCTGTATGTTGATGTTTTGTGTTTCATGTACGAGGACACATAGATCCCTCTGTAAAAAATATTTTGTAATATTTCTCCATTCAAATAATATTTAGATTTTTTATTTTTCCTCCCAAAGTGGATGACTTCACATTTTCCCATGTTATATTACATCTGCCATTTTTTGCCAATTTGCTTAACCAATCAATATCCCTTTGCAGACACTTTGTGACCTTATCGCAACTTGCTTTTCCACCTATCTTTGTATCATCAGCAAATTTGGCCACAAGACATTCTGTTCCTTCATCCAAGTCATTTATATATATTGTAAATATCACTGATCCCTGCGGCACCCCACAAGTTACAGATTGCCATTTTGAAAATAACACTTTTATCCCGACTCTTTGTTTTCTGTTAGTTGGCTAATCCTCTATCCATGCCAATATATTACCCCCAACATCATGAGTTCTTATCTTGTGCAGAGTGACGGACGCGGGGCAGACGGATGGGTGACAGACGGATGGGCTCGAGACAGATGGCGTGAGAGGGTACGGAGGAGATGGACCAGAATGGAATCAGTGATCAGGGACTTCAGTTACGTGGAGAGACTGGAGAAGCTGGGGTTGTTCTCCTTGGATCAGAGAAGTTTAAGTGAATATTTAATAGAGATGTCCAAAATATGAGGGGTTTTGATAGAGTAAATGTTGAGCAACTACGAACACTCGTCGGAGGATTAGTAACCAGAGGACACAGGTTTAAGATAATTGGCAAAAGAACCAGAGGAGAGATGAGGAGACATTTTTTTACACAGTGAGTTATGATGAGCTGGATTGCACTTCCTGAAAGGGTGGTTTAAGCAAATTCAATAGTAACTTTTAAAAGGGAATTGGACACATACTTGATGGGGGAAAATTGCAGGGCTAAGAGGAAAGAGTTGTGGAGTGTGATTAATTGCTTAGTTCTTTCAAAAATCCTGCACAGGCACGATGGGCCGAGTGGTCTGTGCTGTCTGGTTCTATGATCCCATTATCCTCTCTGATTCTTTTTTTTTACCTGTGCACTAACTATTAGTGTCACGTGTAACTGGACACCCAAATCCCTTTCCTCTTCCACAATTCTTAATCTCTTGCAATTAAGAAAATGTTTCGATTTTTATTTCTTGTGGATATGGATCACCTTAAACTTCACCACATTAAACTTCATCGAACAAAGTTATGCCCATTCACTTAGCCCGTCTACGTCATTTTGTATTTCCTCTCATCTACATTAATTACTGCGCCTTGTCATCTGCAAATTTCGATGTACAACTCTATAGTCCTTCATCCAAGTCATTGATGTAGATGGTGAAAAGCTGCGGCTCCAGTACAAAACCCGGGGGAACATCACTTCTCACATCCCGTCAATCACAGTGCAGTCCCATTATCCCTACTCTCTGTCTCTTCCCACGCAATAGTTACCAACTCATGTCACAACTATTGGCTTTTTTAATGGACTGGCATGATTCAGAATCTTCGATACAATATGCGAGAGACTATCTCTGGCTTTCTCCTCCTGTGAGCCTTGAAGTAGGAGCGTCACCGTATGTTCGAATTTGTGCTTCTCAAACTACAGTTACTTAAATTAATTTAAGCACTGCTTTGCTGTTGGAAACAGAACTGGCCCCTATAGAGTACAGAAGCCTTTGATTTAAGTTTAGCGAAGTGCAGAGATATTTGGCAACTGAGCCCGAAGCTCCAGAATGGAAGTTGGTTGGATCACTGTTGGATCAGTGCGTAACTTCAGAAGCCGGTTAATTAATGATGGACGAGTCTCCATCTTTTGCCTCTGATGAAAGCTGATTTTATCCAGTGTGTTTCTGAGCGACACAGAGCGGGACGGCCCAGGATCTATCGTTGGCCTGTGATGTTGGCTGATTTTATCCAGTGTGTTCCTGAGCCACACAGAGCGGGAGGGCCCAGGGTCCATCCTTGTCCGCTGATTTTAGCTGATTTTATCCAGTGTGTTACTGAACCACACAGAGCGGGAGGGCCCAGGGTCCATCCTTGGCCGCTGATGTTCGCTGATTTTACCCTGTGTGTTACTGAACCCCACAGAGCGGGAGGGCCCAGGGTCCATCCTTGGCTTCTGATGTTAGGTGATTTTATCCGGTGTGTTCCTGAGCCACACAGAGTGGGACGGCCCAGGATCCATCCTTGGCCTCATTGAGCCCAGCTGTGATGCTCCATACATGGTAAAATACCCTGCCAATACTCACCATCTGGCCCCGCAACGAAGAACAAGGCTCTTGTATCAGAACACGAGCTGTGCCCGTGAAACCAGTACCGCAGCGAGAGTCAGCAGCGAGAGGGTTAATTCATAGCAATTCGAACCTGTGTAACAATGCACATAAAAGTTAAATAATGTTTAAACAGGGAGGGACATGAGGAGCAAAGGTGAATTAGATACCTGCAGGGAATCGATAGTCGGAGCAATTTGGATACAGTCGCAATGAGCAACCAACGTTGTTTTATGGGTGTCAGGCGTAATCACAGGGCGAAAGAGTGATTGGTTGTTCTGGGACGCCCCCAAAGCTTCAGTCAACGAAGCCATCGACATGCTGAGGGCGCGGGGGACTCAGAGCCGATAGGATTCAGGCTGCAGGTCATTCTGTATTTTCAGGGATCACGGGACCTGTTCTCAAAATTTTGTGAGCTTGTATTTCTGAGCTTTCAATCGCAAACATGATACCTGGGTGTAATTGCAAGATTCACAGCACAAGATCGAAGCTGGACTGAAAGAGTTTTGGGGAAGTGACAGATATCAAGAAGTGTGGGCTTTACTCTGTACCTGTGCTGTATCTGCCCTGGGAGGGTTTGATGGGACAGTGTAGAGAAAGCTTTACTCTGTATCTAACCCGTGCTCTATGTGCCCCGGGAGTGTTTCCTCGGACGGTGCAGATGGGACTTTATTCTTTATCTACCCTGTGCTGTATCTCCCCTTGTAGTGTTTGATGGCACAGCGCAGAAGGAGCTTTACTCTGCATCTAACCCGTGCTGTGCCTGCCCCAGGAGTGTTTAATGGGGCTGTTTAGAGGGAGCTTTACTCTGTATCTAACCCTGTACCTGCCCCGGGAGTGTTTAATGGGGCTGTGTAGAGGGAGCTTTACTCTGTATCGCCCTTAGTTTTATTTTGTTTATTTTGCTCAACTACATTCTTGTTTGAATTCAGTAATTTTCCTGATTAATTGTGTACATTGGCCATTCATATTCTGATGCCCTTGTTTTGCAGATGAATCTCAGGAAGCTGAAATACCACCTGCTCCTGCTCTGCTCTCTATCTGCTCTACTCATTCCGGTTTACATTTTGATAATTAGAGTATATCATTCCCAACGTATCATTCAGAAGGATGCAGAAACCACCTCAGGCCAACTGCATGGTTTCCTGGCGATTCCTGACTCCCGGTGCGACACCGACCCTCCATTTTTGTGCACACTGGTGACCACGAGACATGAGCAGCTGGAGGAACGGGCCGCCATCCGTGAGACCTGGGGCAAAGACAGACGGATTGGGGAGAGACGGATTTGTACATATTTCCTCCTGGGTTACGATGGTGCCCACCAGTCAGCTATCGAGAGAGAAAATCACCTCCACAAGGACATAATTCAGAGCAATTTCACCGACACCTATTACAACCTGACGATCAAAGTGTTAATGGGAATGGAATGGGTTCATCGATTCTGCTCTTCAGCAGTTTTCATCATGAAGACAGACTCAGACATGTTTGTGAACACCAATTACCTGACCCAGCTCCTGTCGGTGAAGAATACGCACAATTTCTTCAGTGGAGTTGTGTTCTATAATTGGGGCCCAATAAGGGATAAAAATAGCAAATTTTATGTTAGTGAGGAGGAATATCCTCATCCATTGTATCCGCCTTTTTGCTCTGGGACAGGTTATGTCTTTTCCGGTGACTTGGCGGGAGCGATCTGGAATATTTCGAGGGATGTTCCTTTCCTCAAACTGGAAGATGTTTTCGTTGGGTTGTGCCTGGCCAAACTTCAAGTCTCCCAGGTCAGCCTGAGTTTCAGGGAAGTCTTCTCCACTGGCAAGGTTCCATTTTCAGTGTGCAGATTTCGGAGCATAGTGACCTCACACTGGGTTAGACCTTTTGAGAACCGTCTCTATTGGAAAGAACTGGAAGACTCAACAGGTGAAGGATGTCCTTAGAATTGTAGAGTCATGGAATCAGACAGCACAGAAGGAGGCCAATCGGTCCATCTTGCCTGCACGTAGAATGAAGATGATGATGTGGAACGTTTCCCTCGGGTGTTCGAGCTGCTGGTCAATCACCATCACTGGGACAGAGAGAGGGGGTCGAGTTGCCCTGTGCCATCATTAAGCGGCCCAGCACCTCTGGCCGACTGCTAGTGCCATTCTGGGAAACATGGTGAGCTGTGGTATCATGAATACCCTAGTCGAGAACTCTATGTACGCCCTTTTATTCAAGACTCAGTAAACTTTTATTCACTCTGAATCTCATTCTCCCAGTATATTTTTCTATTGATGGATTTCCCTTACTCCATCTCTGTCTTTCTCTGCTACTCTCTCCATCTCTATCAGTGCTCCTTTCACCACTCACGGACTCCTTGTGTCACTCTGCTGCTCTCACCATTCACAAATTCACTATGTCTCTGTGCTGCTCTCACCATTCACAGACTCCCTGTGTTTCTCTCCTTCCCTCACCATTCACAGACTCCCTGTGTCTCTCTGTTCCTTTCATCATTCACAGACACCCAGTGTTGCTCTCCCCCTCACCAATCATAGATTCCCTATGTCTCTCTGCTTCTCTCTCCATTCACAGCTTAACTGTCTCTCTCTGCTCCTGTCAACACACTCAGACTGAATGTGTCTCTTCTCCTCTCACACCGACAGATTCCCCGTGTCTCTCTGCACCTCTCCCCATTCACAGACTCCCCTTTTCTCTCTGCTGCTCTCACCATTCACTGACTCCGTGACTCTCTCCTCCTCTCACCAATCACAGACTCCCTGCGTCTCCCTGCCCTTCTGCACATTCGCAGACTTCCTGTATCTCTCTGAACCTCTCCCAACTCGCATATTCCCCTTGCCTCTCTGCTCCTCTCATCACTAACAGACTCTCTGTGTCTCTCTGCTCCACCCACAATTCATAGACATCTCTCCCTTTCCCTCTCAACTTCCACTTCCCTTGTTTTCGTTTTCATTTTCTCTCTCAGTCTGTGTCACTTCCTTTCTCTCCTTACTTGTACCGATATTAAACAAATGTGCCCCTTAAGCCGACATAATTATGGGGTAGATCTTCAAATTGAGGTTTCATGATCACCCTGTAGCACGATCACAGAATCTGTAAGGTTCCTGATTAAGGGACCGTCATCGCGTGTTACTTTTGGGGATAATATCGCCGAAGTTATTAATAGGAATTTAATCCTTCCTCTTCTGAGGTCTCCGTCCACTGGGAGCGGTTCTGTCCGATAATGGGTTGTTCTGTTTAATTAAAGCCTGTCTGCTTTACTCAAGCGTGTCCAGTGATCCATCAAGTTCACGGGTAACTAACATTGCAACAGCAAAAGAGCTCAGGGTTAATGAGAAGTTAAACAGGTCGAAATTACAGTGAGAATATAGCAGAGTGATTCGTCTCACAGGACCAGAGGGGCACTTGGACCCCAACCATCTACCGAGGCTTGAAATTACAGTGAGAATACGGCAGAGTGATTCCCCTCACAGGACCAGAGGGGCACTTGGACCCCAACCATCTACCGAGGCTTGAAATTACAGTGAGAATACGGCAGAGTGATTCCCCTCACAGGACCAGAGGGGCACTTGGACCCCAACCATCTACCGAGGCTTGAAATTACAGTGAGAATACGGCAGAGTGATTCCCCTCACAGGACCAGAGGGGCACTTGGACCCCAACCATCTACCGAGGCTTGAAATTACAGTGAGAATATGGGAGGGTGATTCCTCTCACAGGACCAGAGGGGCACTTGGGCTCGAACCATCGGTAACTCAGCACGGTCCGAGGAAGTTACCTGGGCCCTTCCTGAACTGTGCTCGGCTCAGTATCACGCGGGGTGAGATCAACATCAGCAGAGGCCGGGAGTGGTATCTCGGGCGTTCACCACACGGACTGCAACGGTTCAAGAAGGCGGCTCACTCCCACCTTCTCAAGGGCAATTACGGATGGGCAATAAATGGTGGCCTTGCCAGCGACGCCCACAACCCATGAAAGAATCATAAAAGAAAAATTGTGTGCGGCCAATATCACACTGGACTCACATCCACCAGCTCAGCGCAGCTCGGGTAGAGAAGCTGTGGTTAAGCTGCTGTATATAACTTTGTTCGTTTTATCTTTCAAGCATTTTAAAGGTTTCCCCTATTTCCCACCGGATTGTTAAAGTAATCGAGGGCACTTTGCGCAGGTCGCACCATTCCCCTTGTATTATTCCTGGATCGTGTGGATCGACACCAGAACCGCGCTCATCGTTTGAGAAAAGGGAGAATTTTGTTGCACCGTACAAGGTTCACAACCGGATCAAGATCAAACGGACTTATTCATGTGCAGAGCAATTCACAGAAGGGCGCAGTGTGAGTGAGATGTGAAACCACATTAGACAGAGTTCACAACAGGCTAAATAACTAAACGGGTTTATTCATGTACAGGGTAACTGACAGAAGGGAGCATTGAAACCCCGTCAAACACATTAGCTGGAGATCGTTCACAGAGGGTTAATCAGACAGACCAGAGCGGGCAGATCCTTTGCAGGAGTTGAGATGAAAGTAATATTATTTTTACAGAGGGAGATAGCATTCCAATTCCCCGTCACGACAACAGATTCCAGATGATGTAGGACTGAGGTGAGTTTACTTCGACGGAAATAAATTCCTTCTTTACTCCTTTTACCTGACATGAGTTAACGAGTAATGGTTGGCAGTTCCTTAATGTATGCCCGAGGTTCCTCTGGACCCTAACGTCAGTTATCTTTTACTTGTTGTGTCCAACCCGTACTCATGATCTTTACAAGCTGAATACACCATCAAAGAACAATCTACAAGGAAACGAGCTGACAATTCTCCATCATCCGAAAGGTAACCCAGAAGTGTGTTTGTGCCGCATCTACACTAAACTGCTCTGCACTTCATACAATTCAAAAGTTAATGTATTCGGGGTATTGCAGTAAACAAACACACAAATTGGCAGCAAGCAAACGGGCTGCAATTCAACCCATGTGCAACGTTTATTCCAGGCGTGATTATTAAAATTACGAGCAACGAAAGGAGACTGGAAAGAAGAACGGAGAATCAGCAATCAATACTTAATTTTACTGGGATGTAAAGAGTTATACCCCTGAAACAACAAAGCTCACACGGCCGCTAGCTCCATATTTCCAGTCGGATGCCTGTCTGAAAGAACATGCAGCCTGACAGAGTGCAAAATCCACCCAGATCACACGTGTCCAATAAGAACCATCAATGAGAGAAGGGAAAATGGCCCCGCTCAGCCTGGACCCCGGGATCTCTAGTTGATCAAACAATTAATCCACAGATCTGGGTATCATTGTATTCATCACAGCGACTGATGTCAGTGTTGACCAGCTGTCTGGTACTGTTTCCTGATGTTTCAGGCATTTTACTGACAGGAAACCTCTTCTCCCCGTTCATTTCACTTGTGTATTTCTGAGTTAGACGATGTGAATCTCGGTGGCTGGATGGGGTCCAAGTGCCGCCCTGGTCCTGTGAGAGGGATCATCCTGAAATATTATGTGTTCGTGCTGCAGGGTTAGAATGAAACCTCAGTTTCAAGAGCTATCCCATAATTATGTCAGCTAAAGGTGTCCATTTATTTAAGGAGAGGAGAGAAAGGTAGAGACACGAACTGAGAGAGAAAATGAAATGGAAGAAGGGACGTGAAAGTTGAGAGGCAAAAGCAGAGCTCGAGAATGACATGTGCTCTGAGAATGAATATTGGAGAGACAAGGACACAACAAATGTATTCAGAGAGACACAGTGAGTCCGTGAGTGGTGAGAGGAGCAAAGTGAGGCAGGGACATTGTGAGTGGTGAGAGGAGCAGAGAAACACAGGGAGTTTGTGAGTGGGGACAGGAGCAGAAAGGCACAGAGATGCTTTGAATGGCGAGAGGAGCAGAGAGACACACTGAATCTGTGAGTGATAAGGGTCACAGGGAGTCCGTGAGTGGTGCGAGAAGCAGAGAGTCAGAGGGAGCATGTGAATGGTGAGAGGAGCAGAGAGACACGAGGAATATGTGAATCGTGAAAGGAGTAGAGAGACACATGGAGCCTGTGAGTTGTGAGAGGAGGAGGAAGACACAGGGAGTGTGTGAGTGCTGAGAGGTTCAGAGAGACACGGGGAGTCGGTAAGTGGTGAGACGAGCAGAGAGACACAGATCATAAGACCATAAGAGATAGGAACAGGAGTAGGCCATTTGGCCCCTCGAGCCTGCTCCGCCATTTAATGAGATCATGGATGATCTGATGTTTACCTCAACTCAATTTTCCCTCCCTTTCCCAATTTCCGTTGACTCCCTTGCTGATCAAAAATGTGTCTCACTCAGCCTTGAATGTATTCACGGACTCAGCCTCCAATTTTTGGGGTAGAGAATTCCAAAGATTCACGACCCTCTGGGAGAAGAAATTTCTCCTAATTTCCGCCATAAACGGGCGACCTCTTACTCTGAGGACATGCCCCCTAGTTTTAGATTCCCCTATGAGGAGTAACAACCTCTCAGCATCCACCCTATCGAGTCCCTTCAGAACCTTATATGTTTCAATAAGACCTCCTCTCATTCTTGTAAACTCCAATGAGTATACAGCCAACCTGTTCAATGTTTGCTCATAAGACAATCTTTCCATACCTGGAATCAACCTCGTGAACCTGAACTGCCTCCAATGCAAGTATACACTTCCTTAATTAAGGACACCAGAACTGTCCGCAGTACTCCAGGTGTGGTCTCACCAGCACCCTGTAAATTTGTCGCATGACTTCACTGTTTTTTTGCGCCATCTCCCTAGAAATAACATTCCATTTGCCTTCCAGAATAACTGGTGCACCTGTATGTTGACTTTTTGTGTTTCATGTACGAGGACACCCAGATCCTTCTGCACCGCAGCATTTTATAGTATTTCTCCAAGTAGCTTCTCTCGCCACTTAAAGACTCCCTGACTCGCTCTCCTCCTCTCACCATTCACACACACCCTGTGTCTCTCTCCTTCTCTCGTCATTTAAAGACTCCTTTTAGCCCTCGACTCGTCTCAACATTCACAGGCTCCTTGTCTCTCACTGCTCCTCTATCCTTTTCACGGTATTTCCTGTGTGTGACTGCTGCAATCACCACTCACAGTCCCTCAATATTTCTCTGCTCTTCTCAGATCATGGCTGATCTGATTTTTACCACAACTCCACTTTCCCGCCTTTTTCCCATACCCTTTGACTCCCTTGCTGATCAAAAATGTGTCTAACTCAGCCTGTAATGTATTCAATGACTCAGCCTCCACAGCTATTTTGGGGAAATGATTCACGACCCTCTGGGAGAAGAATTTCCCCCTCAATTCCGCCTTTAACGGGCGAACCCATATTCTGAAAATATGCCCCTGAGTTTTGGATTCCCCCATGAGGGGTAACATCCTCTCAACATCTACCTTATCGACTCTCCTCAGAATCGTTTATGTTTCAATAAGATCTGCTCTCATTTGTCTAAACTGCAAAGAGTATAGACTCATTCTATTCAACCTTCCCTCTTAAGACAAACCTTCGGTATCCGGAATCAACCTAGTGAACCTTCTATGAACTGCCTCCAATGCAAGTACATCCTTCCTTCAATAAAGGCACAAGAACTGTACGCAGTGCTCTACGTGTGGTCTCATCAGCACCCTGTAACGTTGTAGCATGACTTATCTGCTATCATTCTCCATCCCCCGAGAAATGAAGGCAATATTCTATTCACCTTCCAGATTACCTGTTGGCTTTTTAAGTTTCATGTACGAGGACACCATGATCCCTTTGTACAGCAGCATTTTGTAGTATTTCTCAAACCAAATAATATTTTGCTGTTTTATTTTTCCTTCCAAAGTGGATGACTTCACATTTTACCACATTATATTCCACAGGGTGTCTGTGAGTAGTGAGAAGAGCAGATAGTCACATGAAATATTGTGAAAGGATGTAGGAGCAGAGAAACACTGAGGGAATGTGATTGGTCCAGAGGAGCACAGGTAAACATGGAGAGAGAAACAGAGAAAGGCAGAGATGGAGGAAGGCCAATCCAGTGAGAGACAAACGTTCTGGGAGAATGCGATTCAGATGCCGGGGGTGCTGATCGGCTTTATTGATGGCACAGGCGAACTTGTGCTTTGGATATTCCTCCTCACTAACGTAAAATTTGCTATTTTTATTCCTTATTGGGCCCCAATTATTAAACACAACTCCACTGAAAAAATTGTGTGGATTCTTCACCGACAGGAGCTTGGTCAGGTAATTGTTTTTCACAAACATGTCTGAGTCTGTCTTCATGACGGAAACCGCTGAAGAGCAGAAACGATGAACCCATTCCATGCTCATTAACACTTTGATCGTCAGGTCGTAATAGGTGTCGGTGAAATTGCTCTGAATTATGTCCTTGTGGAGGTGATTTTCTCTCTCGATATCTGACTGGTGAGCACCATCGTAACCCAGGAGGAAATATGTACAAATCCGTCTCTCCCCAATCCGTCTCTCTTTGCTCCAGGTCTCCCGGATGTCAGGCCGTTCCTCCAGCTGCTCATGTCTCGTGGTCACCAGTATGTTCAAAAATGGAGGCTCTGTGTCGCACCGGGAGTCAGGAATCGCCAGGAAACCATTGAGTTGGCCTGAGGTGAAATCTACATCCTTCCGAACGATCCATTGGGAATGATGTACTCCTTTCCAAACCAGAATGAGTCGAACAGAAAGAGAGCTGAACAGGTGGCATCTTGCCTTCCTGGGACTCATCTGTAAGAAGGGCATCAGAATCATATAATCAGAGAAATTTAGGGCACAGAACGAGACCATTCGGCCCATCCTGTCTGTGCCGGCCGAAAAAGAGCGATCCAGCCGAATCCCACCGTCCAGCACTTGATCCGTAGCATTGCAGATTATGAGACTTCCAGGGCATATACAAGTGATTTTTAAATATGATAAGTTATTCTGCCTCTTCCACCCTTTCAGGCAGTGAGTTCCGTAACCCAACCACCATCTTGGTCAAAAAAATTCTCCTCAACTCCCCTCTCATCCTTCTACCAATTACTTTAAAACTTTGCCCATTTTTTTTGATATCTCTGCTCAGGGAGATAGGTCCTCCCTCTCCAAACTATCTATGTCCCTTATAACTTTATACACCTCAATTAAATCTCTCACCACTTGCCGCAGGCTCAGTCTGGCAGCTATGTCCTCAAGACTCGGTCAGTAATTGTGCTACCGAGCCAATCTTGGTGATTGATATTGAAGTCCCCCACCCAGAGTACATTATGTGCCCTTGCTACCCTCAATACTTGCTCCAAGTGGTGCTCAACATGGAGGAGTACTGATTCATCAGCGAAGGGACAGCGGTCGGTGGCAATCAGCAGGAGGTTTCCTTGCCTTTTTTTGACCTGACGCCATGATACTTCCTGGGGTCCACAGTCATTGTTGAGAACTCCCAGGGCCTCTCCCTCCTAAATGTATTCCATTGTGCCCCCACCTCCGGTGGATCTATTTGGCCAGTTGGACATGACATACCCAGGGACGGTGATGGAATAGTCCGGGACGTTGGATGATAGGTATTATTCTGTGAGTATGGCTTTGTTAGGTTGTTGCTGGAAGAGTCAGTGGAAAATCTCTCCCAATTGTTGGCACAACCACCCAGATGTTAGTGAGGAAGATTTTGCCGTGTTGACTGGGCTTGGTTTTTTGACTTTGCCGTGTCTGGTGCCCAGTGGTCCGATGCCGGGTGATCCATCCGGTTTTAAACTTATTATGACTTTTTTAAGCGGTTTTGTACAACTTAGTAGCTTTTTAAGCCATTTCAGGTGGCGATTAAGATTCAACCACATTGCTGTGCGTCTGAAGTCACTTATAGGCCAGACCAGGTGACGAGGCAGATTTCTTTTCATAAAGGACATTAGTGAACCTGATGAATTTTTGTGACAGTGCGGTAGTTTCATGTTCACCATTACTGATACTTGCTTTTTATTCCAGATTTTATTTAATTAGCTGAATTTAAATTCCCCAGCTACCATGGCAGGAGTTGAATTCATGTCGCCAGATCATTACCCTAGGCCTCTCGATTACTAGTCCAGTAACATAATCACTGTTCTACCGTAACCATATCCTGCGTTATTTGCATTTATGCACATGCACTCTAAACCCATCTTAGACTCCTGTAATAAATCCGACCCTGACACCTTGTGGATGGTGAAGAGTTCTTTATTGAGGTGATCAAACCAAGCACACAATAAAATAATTACAACGCTCACGCCATAATTATAAGAACGGAAAAAAATGACTCCATTCGCTTCTGAGTAGAGATGCTCGACCTGCTCGGGTGTTTCCTTCTTCTTTGAATCTTCTTCCTCTCCTACTGACCCCTTACAATCACCTGTACTTACACTGGTCTTATATTCGGTACCAGCCCGACCCTTGCACCCGGAGCCTCAAAAGGTGACGTCGTTTTTCGAACATAACAAGTCCATGAAAGATGAGGTTGATTGATTATTGTCAGATCGATGAGTGGGAGATTTGAGGGCCTTAGCTCAACAGGCTAAATTCTTTACCGCGGTGACTAAAGTACGATTGGTCGACGATGAATAGTTGATCTCTACTACGAAGCATTATCACTAAATTCCTTTACAAACATTGCCTAAATCTACAGCACAGAATTTTAGTTTTTACATTTTCATTGCCAGCAGCTTAGTAAAAATTATGTACGCATCGTATTTTCATGGGCTCTTGCTCAAACATACCCTTACCTGTCCATTCTTGCACTGCCTCACATTTGCCATCTGCTTGATCCATCCTATTTCTGAACTACCCTTTACTCGAGTGCTGTTTGTCTCTCCTAGTCCTCTGTAAACCTTGTTTCTCGTCTCCATTGTTTCATCCTGGTGCCCATTCACTTGTCAAATTCCCCACGGCTCTCGTTAACCACCCCACGAGGACATTGATCCCAGCTCTGTTGAGGTGCAACGCATATATTTTGACCAGATTCCTTCTGCCCGAGAACTGGTCCCAATGCTCTTGAAATCTGAACCCTTCCCTCCTGCACCGCTTCTCTAGCCACGCGTTTACCTCTCTGATCCTGCTTTCTCTGCCTGTTCCCTGCATCGAGTCCGGTGTTAAATGTCTGTTCACTGTACCGAGTCGTGTATTAAATGTCTGTTCACTGTACCGAGTCGTGTATTAAATGTCTGTACACTGTACTGAGTCATGTATTAAATGTCTGTTCACTTTACTGAGTTATGTATTAAATGTCTGTTCCCTGTCCCGAGTCATGTATTAAATGTCTGTTCACTGTACCGAGTCCTGTATTAAATGTCTGTTCCATGTCCCGAGTCCTGTATTAAGTGTCTGTTCGCTGTCCCGAGTCCTGTATTAAATGTCAGTTCACTGTACCGAGTCATGTATTAAATGTCAGTTCCCTGTCCCGAGTCCTGTATTAAGTGTCTGTTCCCTGTACCGAGTCCTGTATTAAATGTCAGTTCACTGTCCCGAGTCGTGTATTAAATGTCTGTTCAATGTACCGAGTCCTGTATTAAGTGTCTGTTCCCTGTCCCGAGTCGTGTATTAAATATCTGTTCACTGTCCCGAGTCCTGTATTAAATGTCTGTTCCCTGTCCCGAGTTATGTATTAAGTGTCTGTTCCCTGTCCCGAGTCCTGTATTAAATGTCTGTTCCCTGTCCCGAGTCGTGTATGAAATGTCTGTTCCCTGTCCCGAGTCGTGTATTAAATTTCTGTTCCCTGTCCCGAGTCATGTATTAAATGTCTGTTCACTGTCCCGAGTCCTGTATTAAATGTCTGTTCCCTGTCCCGAGTCCTGTATTAAATGTCTGTTCCCTGTCCCGAGTCGTGTATTAAATGTCTGTTCACTGTCCCGAGTCCTGTATTAAATGTCTGTTCACTGTCCCGAGTCCTGTATTAAATGTCTGTTCCCTGTCCCGAGTTATGTATTAAGTGTCTGTTCCCTGTCCCGAGTCCTGTATTAAATATCTGTTCCCTGTCCCGAGTCGTGTATTAAATGTCTGTTCCCTGTCCCGAGTCGAGTATTGAATTTCTGTTCCCTGTCCCGAGTCATGTATTAAATGTCTGTTCACTGTCCCGAGTCATGTATTAAATGTCTGTTCACTGTCCCGAGTCATGTATTAAATGTCTGTTCCCTGTCCCGAGTCCTGTATTAAATGTCTGTTCCCTGTCCCGAGTCGTGTATTAAATGTCTGTTCCCTGTCCCGAGTCGAGTATTGAATTTCTGTTCCCTGTCCCGAGTCATGTATTAAATGTCTGTTCACTGTCCCGAGTCATGTATTAAATGTCTGTTCACTGTCCCGAGTCATGTATTAAATGTCTGTTCCCTGTCCCGAGTCCTGTATTAAATGTCTGTTCACTGTCCCGAGTCCTGTATTAAATGTCTGTTCCCTGTCCCGAGTCATGTATTAAATGTCTGTTCACTGTCCCGAGTCATGTATTAAATGTCTGTTCACTGTCCCGAGTCATGTATTAAATGTCTGTTCCCTGTCCCGAGTCCTGTATTAAATGTCTGTTCCCTGTCCCGAGTCATGTATTAAATGTCTGTTCACTGTCCCGAGTCCTGTATTAAATGTCTGTTCCCTGTCCCGAGTCGTGTATTAAATATGTGTTCCCTGTCCCGAGTCATGGATTAAATGTCTGTTCCCTGTCCCGAGTCCTGTATTAAATGTCTGTTCCCTGTCCCGAGTCCTGTATTAAATGTCTGTTCACTGTACCGAGTCCTGTATTAAATGTCTGTTCCCTGTACCGAGTCCTGTATTAAATGTATGTTCCCTGTCCCGAGTCCTGTATTAAATGTCTGTCTCCTGCCCCGAGTCTTGTATTAAATGTCTGTTCACTGTACCGAGTCCTGTATTAAATGTCTGTTCACTGTACCGAGTCCTGTATTAAATGTCTGTTCACTGTACCGAGTCCTGTATTAAATGTCTGTTCACTGTACCGAGTCCTGTATTAAATGTCTGTTCACTGTACCGAGTCCTGTATTAAATGTCTGCTCCCTGTCCCGAGTCCTGTATTAAATGTCTGTTCACTGTACCGAGTCGTGTATTAAATGTCTGTTCCCTGTCCCGAGTCCTGTATTAAATGTCTGTTCCCTGTCCCGAGTCCTGTATTAAATGTCTGTTCCCTGTCCCGAGTCCTGTATTAAATGTCTGTTCACTGTACCGAGTCCTGTATTAAATGTCTGTTCACTGTACCGAGTCCTGTATTAAGTGTCTGTTCCCTGTCCCGAGTCCTGTATTAAATGTCTTTTCCCTGTCCCGAGTCCTGTATTAAATATCTGTTCCCTGTCCCGAGTCCTGTATTAAATGTCTGTCCCCTGTACCGAGTCCTGTATTAAATGTCTGTTCCCTGTCCCGAGTCCTGTATTAAATGTCTGTTCCCTGTTCCGAGTCCTGTATTAAATGTCTGTTCCATGTCCCGAGTCCTGTATTAAATGTCTGTTCACTGTCCCGAGTCCTGTATTAAATGTCTGTTCCCTGTTCCGAGTCCTGTATTAAATGTCTGTTCCCTGTCCCGAGTTATGTATTAAATGTCTGTTCCCTGTACCGAGTCGTGTATTAAATGTCCGTTCCCTGTCCCGAGTCCTGTATTAAATGTCTGTTCACTGTACCGAGTCCTGTATTAAATGTCTGTTCCCTGTCCCGAGTCCTGTATTAAATGTCAGTTCACTGTCCCGAGTCCTGTATTAAATGTCTGTTCACTGTACCGAGTCCTGTATTAAATGTCTGTTCACTGTACCGAGTCCTGTGTCGAATCAGCAGCAACAGGCAGAAGATTTAACGATCACTGGACCAGGCCCTGAATTTAATCCAGGGATTGGGGAAGCTCATTGACTCCTTTTAATTTCCGCTCTTCATCATTTTTCTGACTTTCTCTTTTCTGTCTCAAACTTCGTTATATTTTCCTCTCGTTCCTCATAATTTCTCATTATTTTATGTTTGTCTCTTTCCCTTGAGCTCCTTTCCCCATTCCTATCACTTCTTTCTCTTTCATTCCTTCATTACTTCGAATCACTTTCTTCCTTCTGCCTTTACCTCCTTTTCCTCTTTTTGCTTCCAAAATTTCTCGATTTTCCATTTCTCACCTGTTTCACTTTCTGTCTCCGCTCCATCTATCTCTGACACACTGTTCGATTGCTCTCGCTTTTTGTGTTATGTTCGCTTCCCTCGTCTCATTATTGTTTCCCTTTTTGCACTCACTTTGTTTCTGATTTTCTCCTTAGCAGAATATGAAGAGGATGGAACTGGCGGAAAACAGGTGTGAAGAAAGGCAACAAGGGGGAAGAAGAATGAACGAGAAGAAGCGATAGATGGGAGAGGTGACAAAAACACAGAGGGAGTGTGATAGATAGGCCGTAACATAAATACACCGAGAAACACTCAGGAAAAGGCAAGAGATACAAGAGAATGAGGGAAATATATGGAGTGAAAAGTAAAACAGAATGAGCGAGAAACGGAGAGAAAGGGGCGTTGATGTAAGAAGACAGACTAAGACCGGGAGTTAGAGAATGATAACAAAAATCACCAAACAGTAAGGGAGGTGTAAACACAGAGGAAATATGAAAAGAAACTTAGTGAGGAACAGGGAAGGGTGTACGGAAGGGAAAAAAACAAGAGAACACGAGGCAGATGGAGAGAAACAGACTGATCAGAAATACAAAAAGATCAAGAGAGACGAGAGAAAAAGCTGAGAAGTAAGCGGCCCTGTTAGTTAAAAGAAATAATAACTTCAGGAATCTTTAATAAAACCAGAATTATAAATAATCAGTTGAAAGGTAAGGAGTTTTACTGCGCAATAAATCTTCATATTTTGGGTTAAAATTCCCTCAGTTTTTTTTCATTATTGTTATTTTTTAACTGTTGTTTTGTTTCAAATATTGCAGAAACATTTCTCTGAACAACATCCCACATCCTCTAGACTAAAGCCCAGCCCTGTCTGTCTGCCTTTTGAAGAAGGCCTCACTCTGGAAGCTCCGATTTGAATTGCTCCACGAAATGGCGGAACGGACTCTTTGCAGAAGAACTCAAATGGTGCACCTGTCAATCAAAAGAGTGACGTCTCCCTAAACACAATGGCGGACCTGTCAATCATAAGAGTGAGGTCTTCCGAACACAATGGAGCACCCGTCAATCAACGGAGTGAGGTCGCCCTAAAGACAATGGCAGACCTGCCAATCAAAAGAGTGAAGTCGCCCCAAAACAGAATGGCGCAACTGTCAATCAAAAGAGTGACGTTAGCAAATAACAGAATGGCGGACCTGTCGATCAAAAGAGTGATGCGCCTAAACACAATGGTTGGCCCATCCCAGGTCACGAGCGATTCTTGCTGCAATTCAGGGGAGGGAAGACCACGGATAAATATGAGATTAATTGACTGGAAACAGGCAGTATCACTCCTGGGCTGGGCTCAGTTATTATTATAATTAATTAATTTGGTAATTAAGGTCACAGGATATTTCACCGCGCTTTTGAACTGCTCTCTGAATTTGGACTGAGTCACCGCATAAATAAATGTGTTTGTGCAGGATGATAAATTCTGAAGCATATATCCGACTTGTTGAAGGGTAAATAAAGAATCATTATAATCTAGGGGACTTGTTCCTGCAATGTTATAATATAAGAAATCTGCAACAGTTGTCAGCCACAGAAGTATGAAGCTGCCGGATATGGCGAAGAGTAAAATCACAGACTTCCTCCTACTCTCCATCACTGGGTCATTGCGATTGTCTCCCTTGCTCTGACCCCTCAGTCCCTTACGAACCCGACTGGACACTAAAATGTGTCTGACTGTCAGAGCGTTGAGCAACAAAATTAAGGTGAATGGGAGCAATGGGTTTAAAATCGTATCAATCCAGTTAAAGCTCACCCATCCGGGCTCGGTAAAAGAGCTTGTTTTTAAATTGCAGAACCATGGTAAGTTGTCGATTATCTCAACAGTTTCAAACGTCAAGTAGAAGGGAACGTCTTTCAAACAGAGCAGAATGCAGGTTGTCGCTAAAACCACAGCCGCAGTTTTCCCGGTGCAATATTTAGTTTTCAGCTTCTGGCAACAGATGGCGACAAATCGATCAAAGGAAAAAGTGACGGTGAACCAGACAGAACAGTCTATGGCTGCACGAGTCAGAACAGCGATAACACTACACACAGGGGTGATCTCCAGGAAAGATATTGGGAAATAATAATAATTGATCCGAGTTAATACTACCTCAGTGATAATGACCAGTAGATCCGCCGCTGCCATCGCCACCAGGGAGCGAATGGTGCAGGTGGAGAGACCGCACTTTCCCCGGGATAGGATCACAATCGCAATTAAATTAACTGTAAGAATAAGAAGGAAAAGGGATTGGAAATTACTGCTCAAACTCAACGGGCCATTCTCCGTGACTGAGCCCACATAGTAAGTATATGAGTTTTAGAATACTGCAGTGTTCTCAGCCCAAGCAGTTAGTACGTGAGTGTGGGGATATCACAGTGTTGTCCTGGGCCCAGACAGTAAATATGTGAGTGTGGGGATACCCAGTGTTCCCTGAGCCCAGACAGTAAGTATGAGAGTGTGGGGATATCTCAGCGTTCCCTGAGCCCAGACAGTAAGTATGTGAGTGTGGGGATATCCCAGTGTTGTCTTGGGCCCAGACAGTAAGTAAGTGAGTGTGGGGATATCACAGTGTTCCCTGAGCCCAGACAGTAAGTATGTGAGTGTGGGGATATCCCAGTGTTCACTGAGCCCAGACAGTAAGTATGTGAGTGTGGGGATATCCCAGTGTTCCCTGAGCCCACACAGTAAGTATGTGAGTGTGGGCATATCCCAGTGTTGTCTTGGGCCCAGACAGTAAGTAAGTGAGTGTGGGGATATCCCAGTGTTGTCTTGGGCCCAGACAGTAAGTAAGTGAGTGTGGGGATATCACAGTGTTCCCTGAGCCCAGACAGTAAGTATGTGAGTGTGGGGATATCCCAGTGTTCACTGAGCCCAGACAGTAAGTATGTGAGTGTGGGGATATCCCAGTGTTGTCTTGGGCCCAGACAGTAAGTAAGTGAGTGTGGGGATATCCCAGTGTTCCCTGAGCCCAGACAGTAAGTATGTGAGTGTGGGGATATCCCAGTGTTCCCTGAGCCCAGACAGTAAGTATGTGAGTGTGGGGATATCCCAGTGTTCACGGAGCCCAGACAGTAAGTATGTGAGTGTGGGGATATCCCAGTGTTGTCTTGGGCCCAGACAGTAAGTATGTGAGTGTGGGGATATCCCAGTGTTGTCTTGGGCCCAGACAGTAAGTATGTGAGTGTGGGGATATCCCAGTGTTCACGGAGCCCAGACAGTAAGTATGTGAGTGTGGGCATGTCCCAGTGTTTCCTGAGACCAGACAGTAAGTATGTGAGTGTGGGCATATCCCAGTGTTTCCTGAGACCAGACAGTAAGTATGTGAGTGTGTGGATATCCCAGTGTTTCCTGAGCCCAGACAGTAAGTATGTGAGTGTGGGCATATCCCAGTGTTTCCTGAGACCAGACAGTAAGTATGTGAGTGTGGGCATATCCCAGTGTTTCCTGAGACCAGACAGTAAGTATGTGAGTGTGGGCATATGCCAGTGTTTCCTGAGACCAGACAGTAAGTATGTGAGTGTGGGCATATCCCAGTGTTTCCTGAGCCCAGACAGTAAGTATGTGAGTGTGGGCATATCCCAGTGTTTCCTGAGACCAGACAGTAAGTATTTGAGTGTGGGGATATCACAGTGTTTCCTGAGACCAGACAGTAAGTATGTGAGTGTGGGCATATCCCAGTGTTTCCTGAGACCAGACAGTAAGTATGTGAGTGTGGGCATATCCCAGTGTTTCCTGAGACCAGACAGTAAGTATGTGAGTGTGGGCATATCCCAGTGTTTCCTGAGACCAGACAGTAAGTATGTGAGTGTGGGGATATCCCAGTGTTCATTGAGCCCAGAGAGTAAGTATGTGAGTGTAGGCGTATCCCAGTGTTTTACTCAGTCCAGACAGTGAGTATGTTAGTGTGAGGGTAATGCAGTGTTTGAAACATAGAAACAAAGAAAAAGTTACGGCACAGAAGGAGGCCATTTGTGCCACCGTGTCTATGCCGGTTGAAAAAGAGCTTCCCAGCCTAATCCCACTTTTCAGCACTTGGTCCGTAGCCCTGTAGGTTCCGGCAATTCAATTGCATATCCAGGTTCTTATGAAATGAGTTGAGGTTTTACGCCTCTACCACTCTTTCAGGCAGTGAGTTCCAGTTCCCCCACCACCCTCTGGGTGAAAAAATAAAATCCTCAGCTCCCGTCCAATCCAATTAGTTTAAATTTATGCCCCCTGGTTATTGACCTCTCTGCAAAGGGAAATAGGTCCTTCCTTTCCATTTTATCTCGGCTCCCCATAAATGTATTCACCTAAGCCTCCTCTGTTCAAAAGAAAACAACCCCACCCAATCCAATCTTTCCTTATGGCTAAAACTCTCCAAGTTCTTGCAACCACCTCGTAAATCCTCTCGTGCAATTACAGCCTTCATGTAATGTGATGACCAGTACCCTACACAGTACTAAAGTTGTGGCCTAAGCAATGATTTATACAGTTCCAGCAAAACCTCCCTGCTCTTTTATTCTGTGCCTCGGCTAATAAAGGAAAGTGTCCAATATGTCTTCTTAACCACTTTAATAATCTGTCCTGCTACCTTCAGGGATTCGTGGACATGCACACCAAGGTCCCTTTGTTCCTCTAGGCCTCTCAGTATTCTTCCATTTATTGTGTGCTCCCTTGCCTTGTTTGATCTCCCCAAATGCATTACCTCACACTTCTCCAGATTGAATTCCATTTTCCACTTTTCTGCCCACCTGAACAATCAACTGATATCTTCCTACAGTCTACAGCTTTTCTCCTCACTATCAACCACACGGCCAATTTTTGCTTTATCCGCAAACTTCTGAATCATGTCCCTTACATTAAGTCCAAAGCGTTAATATATACCACAAAAAGCAAGGGACCTAATACTCAGCCCGGCGGAACCCCACCGGAAACAGCCGTCCAGTCACAAAAATAGCTTGATTTTACTTGCCCTCTCTTTACCTTCCAAACTTCTTTTTTTAATTTCACCCCTGCACTTTTTATACTCCTCAAGGCTTTCTGTCGTATTGAGTTCTCGGTGTCTGACATAAGTTTTCTTTTTCTGCCCTATCTAACCTTGCCTGCTCCTTGACATCCAGTGGGCTTTGGATGTGGCAGCCCCACCCTTTTTCTTTGTGCAAACATGTTTACTTTGAACCCTTTGATTCGGCCCCTCGAATGCCTCCCACTTCTCTGACATTGATTTACTTCGAATAGCTGTTTCCAGTCCACGTTTGCTGAATCACTTCTTAGCTTAGTAAAACTGGCCTTTCCCCAATTGAGAACTTTTACTCCCGTTCTATATTTATCCTTTTCCATGACTATACTAAAACTAACTGAATTTTGATCACTACCACCAAAATGCTCTCCCACTGATACTCCTTCCACCTGTCCAGCCTGGTCCCAGTCAGTAAGGATGCGAGTGTGAAGGTATCCCAGTACTCTTCTGAGCCCAGATAGTAAGTATGTGAGCGTGGGGATATCCCAGTGTTCTCCTGAGCCCAGACAGTGAGTATGTGAGTGTTGGGATATCACACTGCTCGCCTGGAACAAGCAGTGGGCTTGTGGAACTTGTGGATATCCCAGTGTTCTCCTGTGCACAGCCAGCAATTGTGTGAGTGTAGGGATACCCCAGTGTTCGGCTGAGCACAGACAGTAAGGATGTGAGTGTGGAGATATCCCAGCGTTCTGCTGGGCACAGAGAATAAGCATGTGAATTTGGGGAAGTTCCAGTGTTCTCGTGAGGCCAGGCAGGGAGGATGTGGGGATATCCCGTGTTGTCCTGGTCTCAGTCAGTAATTCTGAGCGTGTGGTGTTATCTGTGTTCTCCTCATCTCGGACAGTAATTATATGAGTGTGGGCATATCCGAGTGTTCTCACCCCATACACCCGCACTTTGCGGCAGATTTACTGCACAAGGATCATGAGCTGGAACCTGAGACGATTCTTCCTTCCCAGCCCAGAGTCGCTGTGTTTAGCGTCCTAACCCTGGACCCTGCCCAAAATGGGGAATATTTTTGTTGTATATGAAAGCAAGGTCTTGTCATTTCAATGTGTAAAAAAAAACTGATCGTGCATTGTTTAAAGGAAATAGATGCAAGTGAAGTAAAATAAAACATCATGAGAGGGCGTGGAGTTTGAGCGGAACAGTAAGTAAAAGAAACTGAACCAATAGACTAGAAGTGAGGCCCCCCAAATATACCAGCGGGGGAAGGTTGTGGGTAAGTTTTCGGTGTCTGCTCTCTGGCAGGTATGATCCCATCCCCTGTGAGTTTGAGGGGAGCACAAGTTTACTGGTCTTCGGACCTGAGAGAAGGAATGAAAGGGGTAGAAATATATAAAGTTGCCAGAAAAAGTAGCAAGTCTGAGGATTGAGAACAGTTTAGAATTCAGCAAAAAGGACCAAGAGATTGATTAAGAAGGGAAACATAGAGTATGATAGCAAACTTGCAAGGAACATAAAAGTGGACTGTTAAAGCTTCTACAAGTATGTAAAAAGAGAAAGACTAGTGAAGACAAATGTAGGTCCCTTACAGTCAGAAACGGGAGAATTTATAATAAGGAACAAGGAAATTGCAGAGCAATTAAACACATACTTTGGTTCTGTCTTCACGGAAGAAGACAGAAAGAGCTTCCCAGAAATGCTAGGGAACCAAGGGACTAGTGAGAAGGAGGAAATAAATGAAATTAGTATTAGTCAAAAGATAGAGCTGGAGAAATGAATGGGACTGAAAGCCGACAAGTTCCCAGGGCCTGATAACCTGCATCCCAGAGCACTAGAAGAGGTAGCCATGGAAATAGTGGATGCATTAGTTGTTATCTTCCAAAATTCTATAGATTATGGAACGGTTCCTGCAGATTGGAGGGTGGCAAATGTAAACCCACTATTTTAAAAAGGAGGGAGAGAGAAAACAGGGAACTGCAGAGCGCTTAGCCTCACATCAGTAATGGGGAAAATGTTAGATTCTGACATAAAGAATGTGATAAGAGGGTACTTAGAAAATATCAAAGGGATTAGACAAAGTCAACATGGATTTATGAAAGGGAAATCATGTTTGACAAACCTACTGGAGTTTTTTGAGGATGTAACTGTTAGAATCGATAAGGGAGATGCAGTGGATTTTCAGAAGGCCTTTGATAAAGTACCACATAAGAGATTAGTGTGCAAAATTAAAGCACATGGGATTGGGGGTAATCAAGGGCATGGATTCAAAATTGTTTAAAAAACAGGAAACAGAGAGTAGAAGTAAACGTGTGTTTTTCGGGGTGGCAGATTGTGCCTAGTGGGGTACCGCAGGGATCAGTGCTTGGGCCCCAGCTACTCACAATGTGTATCAATGATTTGGATGAGGGAACCAAGTGTAATATTTCCAAGTTTGGTGAGGACACAAAACTAGGTGGGAAGGTGAGTTGTGAGGAGGATGCAAGGAGACTTCAAGGCGATTTAGACAAGTTGAGTGAGTGGGCAAATACATGGCAGATGCAGTATAATGTGGATAAATGTGAACTTATCCACGTCGGAAGGAAAAACAGAAAGGCAGAGTATTATTTAAATGGTTATAGATTGGGAAATGTTGATGTACAAAGAGACCTGGGTGTCCTTGTACACCAGTCACTCAAAGCAAACATGCAGGTGCAGCGAGCAGTTAGGAAGACAAATTGTATGTTGGCCTTCATTGCAAGATTTTTTGAGTACAGGAGCAAGGATGTTTTACCGCAGTTTTGCAGGGCCTTGGTGCGATCACAGCTGGAGTATTGAATGGAGTTTTGGTCTCCTTACCTAAGAAAGGATATACTTGCATAGAGCGAGTGCAGCGAAGGTTCACCACACTGATTGCTGGGATGGCAGGACTGTCGTATGAGGAGAGATTGGGTCGACTCGGCCTGTATTCACTCGAGGTTAGAAGAATGAGAGGGAATCTCACTTAAACATATAAAATTCTGACAGTGCTGGACATAATGGATGCAGGGAGGATGTTTACCCTGGCTGGGGGGTCTAGAACGAGACGGAGCATGTCTCACGGTATGGTATAGGACAATTAGGACTGAGATAAGAAGAAATTTCTTCACTCAGAGGGTGGTGAAACTGTGAAATTCTCCACGACAGAAGGCTGTGGAGGCCAAGTCAATGAATATCTTTAAGAATGAGCTCGATAGACTTCCAGACACAAAAGGCATCAAAGGGCAAGGGGAAACAGCAGGAATATAGTGCAGAGATAGAGGATCAGCCATGATCATATGGCATGGCGGCACAGTCTTGAAAGGTCGAATGGAATACTCCTGCTCCAATTTTCCATTTTTCTAATTTTTAAAATGAAAATCTGGAACGAAGTGTCGTATGTCCTCGGAGCGTCGGGTCAGAACGAAACAATGGATGAAGATTCAGATCCAGAAAAAGGGCGAGAGATCTGAGACGAGAGCAACTGAGCAATCTCAAATAATAATTGAACAATTTGATTTAACATCATGAGTATTGTTTAATGACTGCTGACTGTGATTAACTAACATGAGTATTAGTTAATTACAGTCTCCTGTCATTAAACAGCATGAGTATTAGTTAATCACAGTCACCTGTCATTAAGCAACATAAGTATTAGTTAATCACAGTCACCAGTCATTAAACAACATGCATATTGGTTAATTAGTCACCAGTCATTAAACAATATGAGTATTATTTAATCACAGTCACCTGTCATTAAACAACATAAGTATTAGTTAATCACAGTAACCAGTCATTAAACAACATGAGTATTAGTTAATCACAGTCACCTGTCATTGGACAACATGAGTATTAGTTAATCACAGTCACCGGTCATTGTACAACATGAATATTAGATAATCACAGTCACCAGTCATTAAACAATATGAGTATTAGTTAATCACAGTCACCTGTCATTAAACACCATGAGTATTAGTTGATCACAGTCACCAGTCATTTTATAATGTTGCAGATATTGAAGTGATTAATTTATTGAAGCAGTGCACTATTTATTTAACTATGAAGAGTTTACTAATTTATTATTTACTGCCCCCGACAGATCTCTGTATTATGGAAACCCAATATATTTGTTCTTCAGTAATACGTGTCTCTCCTCACAGGAACATACCTCACTGAGCTAAGGGCATGGATCGGTGCAGGTTGCATGTGTGGAGACTCTGAATCAAGTATAAGAACTGGTTGATTAAACCTTGATCAGTTACACGAGTGGGCGAATCAATAACCACAGACCAACATTCAGCCTGTGGAAAAGCAAGGTCATAAATTTGAACAGTCATGACCCACAAACTGTCAGGGCCGCATCGGGGCAAAGGGACTAATCAGCACCAACACAACTAAAGTGTTTGCAGTAACTATACATTGAGAAAGAATAAGTCATTATAAACAAACTTTGAATACTGTAAAACTGCTGTCCTGCTGTTTATCTGTTAGTAAATAGTTAACATTTGTTTCAGCTGGTGCAGTTCAATTGATATTCTGATGCCATTGGGAATCTGTGCAATGCATTGAATGGAGGGGGTTTAGTCCATCGAGAGTGAATGGGAAGAGGGTTCACTCATTGGTATCCCATATAATGGGAGTGAGTGGGAAGCGCTTCGGTCCATTGACTTTCAGTTCAAAGAGAGTGAATGGTAAGGGGTTTGACACATTGGGATTCTGGACATTGCGAGTCAATGGGAAGTGGGTTGACATATTTGGATTCTGTATATTGGGAGTGAATATGAAGGGGTTTGGTTATTGGGATTCTGTAGAGTGGGAGCGAATGGGAAGGGGTTTGGTCCTTTGGGATTCTGTACAGTGGGAGTGAATGTGAAGATGTTTGGTAATTGGAATTTTTTACAGTGGAAGAGAATGGGAAGGTGTTGTGTCATTGCGATTCTGTGCAGTACGAGTGAATGGGAAGGCGCTTGGCCCATTGGGATTCTGGTCAGCGGGAGTGAATGGGAAGTGGTTTGGTCATTGACAGTGTGTACATTGGGAGTGAATGGGAAGGGGCTGGTCCTTTGTGATTCTGTACAGTGGGAGTGAGTGGGAAGTGGCTTGGTCCTTTGGGATCCTGTACAGTGGGAGTGAATGGGAAGTGGTTTGGTTCGTTGGGATCCTGTGCAGTGGGAGTGAATGGGAAGGCGTTTGGTCGATTGAGATTCGTTAGAGTGGGACTGATTTGGAATGGGTTTGTTCCTTTGGGATACTACACAGTGGGAGTGAATGGGAAGGTGTTGTGTCATTGCGATTCTGTGCAGTGCGAATGAATGGGAAGGGGTTTGGCCCATTGGGATTCTGGTCAGCGGGAGTGAATGGGAAGTGGTTTGGTCATTGACAGTATGTACATTGGGAGTGAATGGGAAGGGGCTGGTCCTTTGGGATTCTGTACAGTGGGAGTGAGTGGGAAGTGGTTTGGTCCTTTGGGATCCTGTACAGTGGGAGTGAATGGGAAGTGGTTTGGTTCGTTGGGATCCTGTACAGTGGGAATGAATGGGAAGATGTTTGGTCATTGGGATTTTGATCAGTTTGAGGGAATGGGAAGGGGTTAGGACATTGGGATTTTGTAAAGTGGGAGTGAATGGGAAGGGGTTTGGTCATTGGGATCCTCTACATTGGGAGTTAATCAGAAGGTGTTAGGTCTTTGTAATTCTGTACAGTGGGAGTGAATGGGAAGGGATTTGGTCATTTGCATTCTGTATAGTGGCAGCAAATGGGAAGCGGTTTTGGTCATTGGGATTCTGTACAGTGGGAATGAATGGAAAGGGGTTTGGTCCTTTCGGATTCTGTACAGTGGAAGTGAATGGGAAGGGGTTTGTTCATTGGGAATATATAGAATGGGAGTGAATTTGAAGATGTTTGGTCATTTTGATTTTGTACAGTGGGATTGAGTGGGAAGGAGTTTGGTCATTGGGATTTTGTACAATTTGAGTGAATGAGAAGGGGTTTGGTCCTTTGTGATCCTGTACAATGGGAGTGAATAGGAAGATGTTGTGTTATTGTGATTCTGTACATTGGGAGTGAATCGGAAGGGGGTTGGTCATTGGAATGGTTGAAGTGGGAGTGAATGGGAAGGAGTTTGTTCATTTGGGATTTTGTACATTGGGAGTTAATGGGAAGGGGTTTGTTCATTGTGGTTCTGTACAGTTGGACTTAATGGGAAGGGGCTTGGTCTTTGGGATTCTGCGCCTTTATCAGGTTTGTATTCACTTTGATTCTATGAAGCTGGATGGAGATGAGTGATGTGTGAATGTTTCTGGTTAGAATGTGACTGGTTAGAATATGACTAGTTACGTTGTGACCGGTTGGGGTGTGACTGGTTAAGATTGTGACTGGTTCAGGTGTGACTGTTTAGCGTGTGACAGGTTAGCGTGTGAATGGTTAGGCTATGACTGGTTAGCTGATGACTGGTAAGCGTGTGACTGATTAGCGTGTGAATGATTAGGTTGTGACTGGTTAGCATTTGACTGGTTATTTTGTGACTGGTTAGCGTGTGACTGGCTAGCGTGTGACTGGTTACCGTGTGACTGGTTAGCGTGTGACAGGTTAGCGTGTGAATGGTTAGGGTGTGACTGGTTAGCGTGTGACAGGTTAGCGTGTGAATGGTTAGGCTGTGACTGGATAACGTGTGTCTGGTTAGGGCGTGACTGGTTAGCGTGTGACTGGTTAGCGTGCGAATGGTTAGCGTGTGACTAGTTAGCGTGTGACAGGTCAGCGTGTGAATGTTTAGACTGTGACTGGTTAGCGTGTGACTAGTTAGGGTGTGAATGGTTAGCGTGTGACTGGTTAGCGTGCAAGTGTAAAAGTGTACTTGTGTTCAGACAGTTTATCTCGTTACCGAGACTAGGCAGAAATTTGACAGATTTACCTTGGCCGGTTGCTTCTGGTTGGTCTGATTTCAGGATTTTGAAAGGATTGTGTGTAGACCGCAATATGGCAGATTGGAGTCGTTGAGGCGACTAGAATAGATGTATTTAAGCGGAAGCTAAATGAACACATATGGGAGAAATGAATAGAAGGATATGCTGATCGGGTGAGATGAAATAGGAAGGGAAGATGCTCGTGTGGATTATAAACACCGGCATGGATTTCTTGGGCCGAATGGTCTGTCCCTGCGCTGTAGATTCGACGTAATTCTAGGCAATAAAACAACATCATTCATACTGAAGCCCAATAGGAGGTTAAATGAAGGCAGCGGAATGATAGTGAATATTGGAGGTCCAGGTATGACTCGAGGATTATTTCTGAGAAAGGAGGAATTAATACCCAATCTAAGTCTGCACCCTCCCTCGATCACTGAGTGAAATACAGACATAGTTTGGCAGTCTCTTCAGGCTCAAAATTAGGCATCACAGATGCGACCGAGCAGCACCAGATAAGATAAATCGAGGGAGAAGGAAAGTGAGGACAAAATTCACAGATGCATCAATGCTTCAAGACCAGAGGAATCAGAATCAGGAGTATCATCGGGGAACTTTAGTATTGACACGAGGAAGTGTTTCTTAGGACCAACATTGATAAACAGTTGACAGATATTCATAGTAATAAATGATCACTGGGGTCAGGTCTCCCACTCCGGTTAATGACCCACAGTCAGTATAATTGTACACTGACAGATACTCCCAATAATACATGGTGACTGGGGTCATGTCTCCCACTCCTGTTAATGACCCACACTCACTATAATTGTACGCTGACAGATACTCCCAGTAATACATGGTCACGGGGGTCAGGTGTCCCACTGCAGTTAGTGACCCACACTCAGTATAATTCTGCACTGAAAGATATTCCTAGTAATAAATGATCACTGACGTCAGGTGTCCCACTCCGATTAGTGACCCACACTCAGTACAATTATACACTGACACACACTCCTAGTAATAAATGATCACTGGGGTCAGTTGTTCCACTCCGGTTAGTGACTCATACTCAGTACAATTCTACACTGACACACATTCACAGTAATACATGGTCACTGGGGTCAGGTGTCCCACTCCAGTTAGTGGCCCACACTCAGTACAATTCTACACTGACACACACTCCTAGTAATACATGGTCACTGGGGTCAGGTGTTCCTCTCTGGTTAGTGACCCACACTCAGTACAATTCTACACTGACACACATTCCCAGTAATAAATGATCACTGGGGTCAGGTGTCCCACTCCGATTAGTGACCCACACTCAGTACAATTCTACACTGACACACACTCCTGGTAATAATTGGTCACTGGGGTCAGGTGTTCACTCCAGTTAGTGACCCACACTCAGTAAAATTCTGCAGTGACAGACGCTCCCAGTAATAAACATCCCCGGACATTTGACAGCACTGAATGCAGCTTCAAATTTCCACAACCATCCACTGAAGGTAATAATTTGATCCTGCAACTTAACCATGAGACTTCAGCTGAAATATTTATATTGAGATAAGGTAAGGATCGTGAACAAATATGACATCTGATTTATTGAAATGATATCACTGTACCGCTAACTGTGTAATGCTCACCACTAGACCAGCATATAACTTTATCAATTACAGAGTAAAACCAGAGGACAGCTCACTCAGAGATTCACACAACTTAAATGGTGATATTCGCTTACCAGGCACACCAATGACGGCAAGGATCATGTAGTATATTTTCTCGACGCTGTAAAGTGTTGCACCCATTTTCAGTGTGAAGTGATCTGTCCCTTCGTGCTGCAGGCAATCTCTTTGATTTAAACTCTGAGGCGATACTTTCCCAGAGCCTTTAATTTATATCCTGTGGTATATTCACTGGGGACTTGAGGTTGCAGCATCGTTCAAATTAGTTTTACTTATCTGAACAAACAGGTTGCTACAGCCGATCTCAGTCCCTATTGTGAGAGAATACATTTCGTGCTGGGATTGAATTGGAAAACCCAAAGACTGCACAATTTTGATAATATTAATTAACTAATGAAAATTATTAGCTGTATTCTGAGAGCAATGATGGTGTTCCTTCATCTCGATCTCATATTGTTTTGGTGAGGTCCTTCACTCAGCTGTGTTCATTCAGTAATTAAATTTCAAATGTTAGAGTGTCCTTCTCAGGGCTGTTCTACTCAATTCTGGGATGTGGGGTACTCTTCAAACTGTGGTTACCGGATTAAAGTGGGATATTGAGGGCAGGAAACAAACAGTTGACCAGACATCGATAGACATTGAGGGCTGAGAACAGTCTTCTGACCGGACATCGGTAGACATTGAGGACTGGGAACAGGCTGGAGAACGGACATCAAAAGACAATGAGGGCCGGAAACATGCTACAGACCGGACATCGATGGGCAGCGAGGACTGCGAACAGGCTACAGACCGGACATCGATAGGCAGCGAGGACAGGGAACGGGGTGCAGACAGGACATCGATGGGCAGTGAGGGCAGCGAACAGGCTGATGACCGGACATCGATGGGCAGTGAGGGCTGTGAACAGGCTGATGACCGAATATCGATGGAGAGTGAGGGCTAGGAACAGGTTGCAGACCGGACATCGATAGAAAGTGAGGGCTGGTAACAGACTGCTGACCTGATATCGATTGAAAATGAGGGCTGGGAACAGGTTGATGGCCGGACCTCGATAGACAGTGAGGGTTGGGAATAGAATACTGACCGGACATTGAAAGACAGTGAGGGCTGTGAACAGACTGATGACCGGATATCATTAGACAGAGAGAGCTGGGGACAGGCTGATGACTGGACATTATTTGACAGAGAAAGCTGCGGACAGGCTGATGACCGGATATCGATAGACAGAGAAAGCTGCGGACAGGCTGATGACCGGATATCGATAGACAGAGAGAGCTGGGGATCGGCTAATGACAGTATATCAATAGACAGAGAGAGCTGGGGACGGGCCGATGACCGGACATGAACAGAGAGTCAGAGGTGGGAACAGAATATTGACCGGACATGAATAGAGAGTGAGAGCTGGGAACAGAATACTGACCGGACATGAATAGAGAGTGAGAGCTGGGAACAGAATACTGACCGGACATCGATAGAGAGTTAGGGCTGGGAACAGACTGATGACAGGACATCGATCGACAGTGAGCGCTGGAAACTGACCGATGACCGAACATCGATTGAGAGTGAGGGCAGGGTCGAGTCTGATGACCAAACATCGATTGGGAGTGATGGAAGGGAACTGACTGACGACGAGACGTCGATAGAGAGCGAGGGCAGGGAACAGGCTGATGATCGGGCATCGATCGACATGGAGGGCAGTTAACAGGAAACTAACTGGTCACCGACAGACAGTGTGCGCTGGGAGCAGAATAGTGACCGGACATCAATTGATAGTGAGAGTTGCGAACAGGATAGTGACCGGACATCGATAGACAGTGAGGGCTGGGAACAGAATATTGACCAGACATCGATAGAGAGTGAGGGCTGGGAAAAGGCTGCAGAAAGGACATCGATTGAAAGTGAGAGCTGGGAACACACTGACGATCAGACATCGATAGACAGCGAGGGCTGGGAACAGAATACTGACCGGATATCGATAGAGAGTGAGGGCTGGGAACAGAATACTGACCGGATATCGATAGAGAGTGAGGGCTGGGAACAGAATACTGACCGGACATCGATAGACAGCGAGGGCTGGGAACAGAATACTGACCGGATATCGATAGAGAGTGAGGGCTGGGAACAGAATACTGACCGGACATCAATAGAGAGTGAGGGCTGGGAGCAGAATACTGATCTGACATCAATAGAGAGTGAGGGCTGGGAACAGAATACTGACCGGACATCAATAGAGAGTGAGGGATGGGAACAGAATACTGACCGGACATCAATAGAGAGTGAGGGATGGGAACAGAATACTGACCGGACATCGATAGAAATTGAAGGCTGGGAACAGAATACTGACCGGTCATCGATAGAGAGTGAGGGCTGGGAACAGAATACTGACCGGACATCGATAGACAGTGAGGGCTGGGAACAGAATACTGCCCGGACATCGATAGAAATTGAAGGCTGGGAACAGAATACTGACCGGACATTTGGACAATGAGGGCTGACAACAGAATACTGACCGGACATCGATAGACATTGTCGAATGGGAAAATAATACTGACCGGGCATCGATAGACATTGAGGGCTGGGAACAGAATACTGACCGGACATCGATGGACAATGAGGTCTGGCAACAGCGTATTCAGACGAGATGGAGTGGGGTAAAAAGGATGGTGGTGACAATATTGGTTAAAGAGCAATTACAGCTGTAAGGAGGGATGTTATGATCAAAGGATCATCAAATGAGGCAATATGGGTTGAGCTGAAGAACAAAAAAGCGGCAGTCACACTGCTGGGAGTGTATTATAGACTTCCAAACAGTCAGAGGGAGATAGAATAGCAAATATGTTGACAAATTTCAGAGAAGTTCAAATGAAATCGGGCAGTAATAGTCGGGGATTTCAGCTACTCTAATCTTAACTGGGATAGAATCAGTGTAAAAGATACAGAGGGCGCACAATTCATAAAATTCATTCAGGGGAACATTTGTAGCCACGACGTGGAAATTCCAGCAAGAGAGGGGGCAGTTCAGGATTTAGTTTTAGTGAGTGGAGCTGGGAGGATGGTAAGAGTATCAGTGGGAGACCATTTTGATGGTAGTGATCATAATTCAGTTAGCTTTAGCATAGTTATGGAAAAGGGCAAAGATAGAACGGGAGCAAAAGTTCTCAACGAGGGGAAAAGCCAATTTTACTCAGCTGAGAAGTGATTTAACAAAAGTGGACTGGAAACGGCTCCTTGAAGTTAAATGAGTGTCCAGAGCAGTGGGAGGCGTTCAAGCGGGAGTTTGTGAGGGATTCAGAGCAGATATGTTCCCACAAAGAAAAAGGTTGGGATTGCTAAATCGAGAGCCCCCTGGATGTCAAAAAGCACACAGAGTAGGTTGAAACAGTAAAGGGAAGCTTATGTTCGATGCCGAGAGCTCAGTACTGCAGAAAGCCGAAAGGAGTATAGAAAGTGCAAGGTTGAAATTAAAAAGGAAATTAAGAAAGCAACGAGAAGGCACGAAAAAAACACTGGCCAGTTAAATCAAGAAAACCCCAAAAAGTTTCATAAATGCAGAAAGAGCAAGAGGATAACTAAGGAAAGAGTAGGACCTATTGGAGACCAAAAAGGTAAACTGTGTGTGGAGGCAGAATGTGTGGGTATGGTTCTTAATGAATACTTTGTGTCTGTCGTCATAAAAGAGGGGGACGATGCAGACATTGTTAAGCAGGAGGAATGTGAAATATTGGATTGGGTAAACATAATGGAGGAGGAAATATTAAGGGGATTAGCAACTTTGAAGGTTGATAAATCGCCAGGCACGGATGAAATGTACCCAATGGTGTTAAGAGAAGCACGGAATGAAATATCGGAGGCTGCACGGGATACATTTCATTTTGCAATTCTCCCTGGCTCCAGGCGTGGTGCCGGAGGATTGGAGTACTTCCATTATTGTACCGTTGTTTAAAGAGTGAGAAAGGGATTGACCGACTAATTAAAGGACAGTCAACATAACCACGGTGATCGGCAAATTATTGGAAACAATTCTGAGTGACAGTGTTAATTGTCATTTAGAAATGCACGGATTAATCAAGGTCAGTCAACATGGATTTGTGAAGGGAAATTTAGAAAAGTGGAAGCCCATGGGATCCAAGATAAAGTGGCAAGTTGGATCCAAAATTGGCTCAGTGGCAGGAAGCAAAGGGGAATAGTCGACGTATTTTTTTGTGACTGGAACGTTGTTTCCTGTGGGGTTCCACAGTGCTCAGTACTGGGTCCATTGCTTATTGTGGTATGTATTAATGATTTAGACTTAAATGCAGGTGGCATGATTAAAAAGTTTGCAGATGATTCAAAAATTGCTAGTGTGGTTGATATTGAGTGGTAAAGTTGTAGACTGCAGGAATATATCAATGGACTGGTCAGGTGGGCAAGAAAGTGGCAAATGGAATCCAACCCGGAGAAGTTTGCATTTGGGGAGGACAAACAAGGCGGAGGAATACACAATAAATGGGAGGATACTGTGTGGTGTAGAGGAACAGAGGGTCCTTTGAGTACATGCCCACAGATCCCTGCAGGTCGCAGGACAGGTAGATAAGTTTGTTAAAAAGGCATACGGGATACATTTCTTTCTTAGCCGAGGCAGATAATATAAGAGCAGGGAGGTTATGCTAGAACTGTATAGTACACTAGCTGGGCCACATCTTGAGTACTGCGTACAGTTTTGATCTCCTTAACTGAGGAGGGATATACTTGCCTTACAGGCGGCGCAACAAAGGGTGGCTAGATTGATTCTTGAGTTGAGAGGGGTGTGCTATGAGGAGACATTGAGTAGAATGGGCCTATATTCTCTGGAGTTTAGAAGAACAATGGGTGATCTCATTGAAACATTTTTAATTCTTCGCGGACTTGACAGGGTAGATACTGAGAAGATGTTTCCCCTGGCTGGAGAGGCTCGAACTAGGGATCATATTCTCAGGATAAGAGGTCGGCCATTTAGGACTGAGCGGAGCAAAAATTTCTTCACTCAGAGGGTTGTGAATCTTTGTAATTCTCGACCACAGAGGGCTGTAGATGCTCAGTCGTTCAGTATATTCAAGGCTGAGATCGATATATTATTGGACTCTAAGGGAATCAAGGGATATGGGGATCGAGCGGGAAAGTGGAGGTCGAAGATCAGCCATGATCTTAATGAAAGGCGGAGCAGGCTCGAGGAGACCCTCCTTCTTTCTTCTGTGCTTTTTTCTTAAAGGTACAGATCTGCAATGATCGAAATAAATGGCGGAGCAGGCTGGAAGGGCAGAATGGCCTAATCCTGTCCCTCTGGCCCTATGCCTCGAGCACCTTAAGTCATCATTACTGAAATGAGAGTTTAATTAATCGCATGTCCATTTTCAGTGTTATTGAAACCTCAACAGGTAAAATGATTTCTGATGTGTGTCGTGTATCCATTATAGCTCCCTGCAATTCATTGTAACCAGTTGCTGAGTGTAAAAATTCCTGTCTCACTGTATTACTGCTCCCATTCTGGGTCTGGAAATTTGCTCTGTTTGGCCTGAAGTGATTCTTTTGCTGCTTTCCTGTCAGACCCAGTAATTAATAGAATATCACGATCTTCCTTTCCTCCATCTTCCTTGTCCCATGTGTTCATTGCCATTAAAATGTTCTTTTAATCCAGATATTTTCTATATTAAATGTCTCAGGGTGATGCGGATCTAAATGAGAATGTGAGCTGCATTCATTCACTGGGGTGCTGTCAGATTATGAAGTGATACTGAATTCCACAAACTGCAGTACAGAATTCCACCATATAAATACTGTGGCCACAAGAGCAGGCCAAACGCTGGGTATCCTGCGGCGAGTGACTCACCTCCTGACTCCCCAAAGACTTTCCACAATCTACAAGGCACAAGTCAGGAGTGTGATGGAATACTCTCCACTTGCCTGGATGAATGCAGCTCCAACAACACTCGACATCATCCAGGACAAAGCAGCCCGCTAGATTTGCACCCCATCCACCACCATACACATTCACTCCCTTCACCACCGGTGCACAGTGGCTGCAGTGTGTACCATCCACAGGATGCACTGCAGCAACTCGCCAAGGCTTCTTCGACAGCACCTCCCAAAACCGCGAACTCTACTACCAAGAAGGACAAGACCAGCAGGTACATTGGAACAAAAGGACCTGCACGTTCCCCTCCAAGTCACACACCATCCAGACTTGGAAATATATCACCGTTCCTTCATCGTCGCTGGCTCAAAATCCTGGAAAACCCTTCCTAACAGCACTGTGGGAGAACCTTCACCACACGGAATGTAGCGGTTCAAGAAGGCGGCTCACCACCTCCTCCTCAAGGGCAATTAGTGATGGGCAATAAATGCCGGCCTCGCCAGCGACGGCCACATCCCATGAACGAATAAAACAAAATATCTATGTCTCCACAACTCTGAGTATCTTCATTTCATCCACAGCCCTGAGTATCTGCATTATCTACACCGTCCTGAGTATCTGTATTATCTCCACAATCTTGAGTATCTGCATTATCTGCACAGTCCTGAGTATCTGCATTGTCTCCACAGTCCTGAGTATCTGCATTTTCTACCCATCCCTGAATACCTGGATTGTCTCCACAGCCCTGAATATCTGCATTGTCTCTTTGCAACAATCAAGCCCAATGGCTGTGCAAGCTGGAGGTCAATTGAAGTTATCAAGCCTGAGATCGATAGATTTTTCTTGGTTATGTGTATCACATGGGATATGCAGAAAATGCGGGTAGCTGGAGTTAAGATACAGATCAGCCAGCATCTTATTGAATCGAGGAACTGGCCCGAGGAGCTGCACCTAAACGCTAACACTGCCCCAAACCTCGTCCTGTTTCTTCATGTTTCCATGAAAAAGTAAATTAGCCATTCCCGTGCTCTTGTCTCGAGGTGCAGTAATAATGCATTCAATCCACCATTGAGTGAAACTGCCTTTCCACAGTTCAGTGCTTTCATTGCTTTGTTTACTTCCTCAATGTTATTCGAACTTTGCTGTATCTGAGGAGTGATTGAAGTTACGTCTTGATTTGTTTTGTTTTTTGCTGTGATTTATGAGCTGGTTTGCCATTTAGAATGAGTTGGTGAGCGACTTGGTTTGGAGACTGTGGTGATGCGCTTTGACCGCTGCTATTCGGGGTTTCGCTTGATGACACTCCTTAAAACCTTTTGATCACATGTCCTAATCCTTATGTGGCTCGGTTTCACATTTTTATTTGATAATGTTCAGGTGAAGCGCCTTGGGACGTTTTACTCGGTTCAGGACGCTCTGTAAACGCAAGCTGTTGTCGGTGTTGGTTTTGACCGAGCACATTATAAAATGAACAATGAATGTATAACTTGGAGCAATATTCCCCATGGAACAGAAATATGAAAAAAAATATATCGGAGCAAAATCTCCAAAACTATTGCACTAATCAAGCAGGAGTTGACATGTGTGTTTGGGATAATTTCACACCAAGAACCGCTCTCACTTGCACTGCCAACGATATCGAAATGTTTCTGTGTTTTTATTATCGCGGAACATTTACGGAGGGGGATAAACTCAGAACAATATCAGTAATAAGGACGGCAGATCTTAACAAGAGGAAACAGGCAAGTGACAGTTCCTTGATGAGAGATCAGTATTGCCAAAACATCTCATAATTTGATATATTTCGACAGAATTCTCCAATTATCTCTTTACCATTTAACCTTGACACCTCACTGGTATTGATTCATTCGGTCGCCCGATACACACCCGCCAAATTTACCCTCTTCCCAAACTTCAACCTTTCGCCCACTCATCAAGGGTCAGACTGTTAGAAAGTTTAGTGTGTCGGACTACTTGCTACAGTTGAAATTTTCCACCCATCACCAAAATTATCTAATCCCACGCTAGAGCGTCATGACTGTTTCCATCATCTGCTCCGGACATCATCTGTAATATAGCCGCTGTATCAATTCAAACTGTTCATGTTCTTCTTGTTTCAAAGAATACAGACCGTACTGTGGTTGATATCAGAGGCCGGGTGGAGAATGGCTAAAGATATAGAAACCCTTATTAAAGATCAAATCATCGAGCATCTGGATAGACGTAAAGTCACAATAGATCTCCAGTATGTGTTGATGAAGGGGAGTTTATGCCAATTTACCCGACTGGTTTCCGTTCAGGGTGTGACAAAAGAGCTTGTTAGGGGAAAGGAAATGACGGTTGTGCACTTGGATTTCAGTAAATCCTTTGATACAGCTCCTCCGGAAAGGCTGGCACTGTCAATAATTAAAGCACAAATCAGTGCAAATATTTTACAATAGATATACAATTGGTTGCCCGATAGAAGCCAGGGATTAGTGGATCAGGGATTATCATCAGCATGGGAGAATGTTGCTGGTTGGGTCCCACATGAGTCTGTTTTGGGGCATATTTTATTAAATATCTTTATAAATGATGTAGAGCTCGGAAACACGAGCACAGTGGCTGAATTATCAGTTAATGAAGAAGGTGGACGACAAAGCTGAATAAGATAAACTGCAAGTGGATTTGGCGACTTGGGGATTGGGCAGGCAGGTGACAGGTGGAATTCAATGTCGAGAAATGCAACGTGCTTCATGTGGGGATGAAAGATCCAGGAAGTGGTTGTTTCTTTAATGGAAAGTATGTAATATGCATGGGGAATGAAAAAGATCTGGGAGTCCCGATTGAGAGTAAATAGAAGCGACCGCAACAATACTTCTTGGTCTCCACAATACAAAAAAAGATGAGTTGAAGTAAAGTGGAACGAGGCTGGTCTGGAGCATGAACATCGGCAAAGACTTGTTGGATCGAATGGACTGTTCTTGTGCTTTAAATGCCATATAATATTATGTAATAATGATCTGGAACAATTGAAAGGTACAGAAGTGACCAAACGGAATGATTGAGTGGATGGAGGGATTAGATTCTGAGGAGCGATGACGCAAATTGGACATATTCTCACTTGAAAAGAGAAGGTTGAGATGCGATATGATTGCTGTTATTAGGATTCTAAATGGACTGGATACTATAGACCATTACAACCTATTTCACGTTGTCCAGAACAGTAAAACCAGAGGAAATGGTCAGTGTTTGAAGGATGATAAATTCAAAACTAATCAGAGAAAATATATTTCAGTGAGCGAGTGATCAATGTATGGAACATTTTCCACAGGGAGACGGTGGAGAAAGTTAGTATTGATTAATTCAAATGAAAATTAGATAGATTTATTTCAGAAAATAACATTTTGCGACACAGTGTATCAGTAATTTGAGTCCTGAGAAATATTGAGTCTAGCATTCTTGAACGGAGCAGATGGCTTGGACGTATGGTTTATAAAACTTTCCGTCACGGGGGGCTTCCTCACCTCATATCTGGGTCTGTAGTAGACCCATTGATAGAGATTGATTGCTATTATTAGTCAACAGCTCCATTATCATTATATCATGGGTCCACCAGGATGGTAGAAGGCAAATTAGATGGACCTTTGTTTTTTACTTTTACCAGTTCATAAGTTCCTATGAGTTGCGATCTGGAAAGTTTTCCATTGTTTCATTATTTAATGGAATTAACAATGAAAGTAAATGGATATTTCACCATACTCTTGAACTGCTCTCTGAATTTAGTCTGGGTCACTGCATAAATAGAGGTATTTGTGCAGCAACTCAGGAGCTGGAGCATGAATCCTATTTCTAATACATATTGTGGTGGAAATACATTATCATACCCCAAATAGTACAATCGTCTCCACAGTGAATATACCACAAACACAGCCCATAACAGGATGAAATTCCCCGAGATAAGAAACAGTAAAATTATGGATTTCCTTCGATTCTCCATCTCTGGGTCTCTGTGAATCTCCCCACTGCTGTGGCCCATGAGTCTCCTGCGGCCTTTGTTGGCCACTAAAATGTGTCTGACGGTTAAACCATTGAGCAGCAGAATTAGAACAAATGGGACCCCCGGCGTTAGAACATAATATAGGAATTCAATTGCTCTCCACATCTGTGAATATGTAACACTGAATGTTACAAAACAAAATCGGGGTTCATTGACAAGTAGATATTGGCCTGTATACGTAAAGTAAAAGCTTAAGTTTTTACAAAAGAACAGCACAGTCACTGTTGCTAAAACCACAGCCGCCGTTTTCTCGGTGCAATATTTTGTTTTCAACCTCTGACAGCAAATGGCCACAAATCGATCAAAGGTGAAAGTGACGGTGAACCAGACAGAACAGTCTGTGGCTGCGTAAAGAAGGACGGCGTGGATATGGCAGACTTTAATTTCCAGCACAAAAACAAACAGAGAATGAAACGTAATAGGAATTTGCCTCAATATCAGATCGATGATAACGACCAGTAGATCCGCCGCTGCCATGGCCACCAGGTAGCGAGTGACACATTTGGAGAGACCGCACTTTCCCCGAGACAGGATCACAATCGTCACTAAATTAACTGTAAGAAAAAAGAAAGAAACTGCGGAATTCGACATCAGATTTAAAGCAAAAGAGACAGCTTGAGATATTTCTTTTTCCGGTTTTCAGGATGTTGCTGCATCCAGAGATAAATTTTAATTACTTTCTGCCTTTGATTGGGTTTGAAGCAAAATCACTCAGCATTGCAATTGGAAATAAACGTACAACTCTCATTAAATCCAAATGAAAATACTGCAGATGCTTGAAATCTGAAATAAGAAGAGAAAATGCTGGGAACACTCAACAGGTCAGGGGGCATCTGTGGAGAGAGATAAATAGTTCACATTTCAAGTCGATAACCTTTCTTCAGACCTGGAAGGCGTTAGAGATGAAAAACGTTTTAGCAAATCGATGGTCAGGGAAAAGGTGGTCGGGGGAGAAAATGATAGAGTGGTCTGTGGTAGGGTGGCGGGCAGCAGTTATTAAATGACAATTGAAACAAATATGAAAAATAACAAGCGGAAAATGGCGAATATACGTGAAAACACGGCGTTTTGTAATGGGAATCCAAAAAGACCAACAGCTCCCAGATCAACTTCCAGATCGAAGTCACTGAGCAGTTAACTGGTGCCATTTGCCGCAGATCTTTTGGATAATGCAGGATAAAATCTCCCATGGTCACTGGTGCTGCTCACTGCCCATTGAGACAGGGTTGGGGAAGGGGAATCTCCCATGGTCCCTGGTGCTGATCACTGTCCAATGATACAGGGTTAGGGTTGGGGAATCTCCCATGGTCACTGCTGATCACTGCCCAATGATACAGGTATGGAGAAGGGGAATCCACCATAGTCACTGCCCAATGATCATTGGTTGAGGAGAGGGATCGCCCATGGTCACTGCTGCTGATCACTGGCCTATTATTCTCGGTTTGGGAGGCGGGAATTTCCCATGGTCACTTCTGATGCTCACTACACAATGATCCTGGGATAACGAAGGAGAATCTGCTATACTTACCAATGATGCTCACTGACCAATGATCCTGGGTGAGGGACGGTTGAATAGAAGCAATTTCAATCTTTGGATCACTTCCGAGTGATCGTGTGGTAAGGAGGGCAATACCCCCCACTCTATGTATCTGATCATCCTTCAGTTTCTCTCTTCTCGAAAGTATATGTGTGGATGGCGGGGAAGGAGATGATTGAGGGAGCTGTGATGGTCCACAGAAGAGAATCATCTTCTGCCATTATTCAGACGTTCAGAATCTGTACCTGGATGTGGTAATGAAGGGCGGATGAGGTCTATGGTACAGCAAATCAGGAATTGAGTGTACCAGAGTGATCCTTTGGAACTAGAATCATCAAACAGAGAACGGCTTCAAGAGAGAGAGGGAGTCAGACTTTACAGAAATCAGTTTCACAAATAATTGGTAAAATGATCGATTCATGAGGAATTAATTCAATTGTTTTCTTTTTTATCTTCAAATTACAATCTGTAATTGATCAAACTGTTGCAATTAGAACCTCCCCACCTACTATAAATAATCGGAATATTCCACATCACAGCGAGGATGAATTTTCAATCACATACACAAACACTTTATCAGTATGGACTGTGATTTTAACTCGACTGTTTATATGTCCCACTGCTGATCATTGGCCTATTAATCTCGGTTTGGGAGGCGGGAATTTCCGATGGACACTTCTGATGCGCACTGTACAATGATCCTGGGACAGGAAAGGAGAATCTGCTATGGTTACCAATGATGCTCACTGACCAATGATCCTGGGACATTGGTCATAATATCACCCTGTGTTTTATGTTAAACCTTTAGCATACAGGCCAGCCAGTCCAATGGCAGGGGTGGGAAAACTATTAGAGACCATTGTGAAGGTCAAAATTTATTCTCACCTGGCGAAGCATACGTTTATAAGGGACAGTCAGTCGCGGATTTGTTAAAGGCAAATCGTTTCTCACAAACCTGGTTGAGTTCTTTGATGAAGTATTAGAGATGTCTGTTGAGGGTTGTGCAGGACATCTGATATATGTGGACTTTCAAAAACCATTTGATAAAGTACCAAGTAACAGACTTACTCGGAAAATAGAAACACATGGGATTATATGGACCGTGGTAACTTGTGTACATAATTGACTAAGAGATAGGAGGTAGAGAGGCGGAGTGAACGGATTTTTTTTGCTGGATCGAAGTATGCGGTGGGTCCCACAGGGGTCGGTATTCGGATCATTGCTTTTCTTGTTATATTTCAATGATTTGGTCTTGTGGCTGGGAATGCAATTTCTAAGTTTGTAGATGACACAAAACTTGGCACTGTAGTAAGTGAGGAGGTTCGTATCAGAATTCAGGAGGACATGGACAGACGAGTGAAATGGGCAGTCACATGACAGTTGCAATTTAATCCGGATAAGAGGCACGTGATGAACTTTGGGAGGAACAACATGGAGAGGCAGTATAATCTTAATGTCACCATTTTGAGGGGGTGCAGGAGAAGAGAGACCTGAGGGTGCATCGTCACAAATCTTTGAACGTGGCAGGGCAAGTTGATAAGGCAGTTAAGAAAGCATATGGGATATTTAGCTGAGTAAATAGGGGCATAGAATACAAAAACAAGGAAGCCATTCGAAATGTTTACAAATCACTAGTTCGGCCTCAGCTGGAGTAGTGTGTACAATTCTGGGCACCACACTTTCAAAAGGATGTCAAGGTCTTGGAGCGGATACAGAGGAGGTTTAGTAGGATGATACCAGGAATGAGGGACTTCAGTTATGTGGAGAGATTGGAGAAGCTGGAATTGTCCTTACAGCTGAGAAGGTTAAGGGGAGACCTAATAAAGGTATTCAACATTATGAGGGGTTTCGATAGAGCAAATAGGGAGAAACTATTGCTTCTGGTAAGTGCGTCAGTAACCAGGGGTCATCGATTTAAAATAATTGGCAAAAGAAACAGAGGGGAAATGACGAGAATTGTTTTCACACAGGGTGCTTTTGAGATCTGGAACGCACGAAGTGAAATGGTGGTGGAAACAGATTCACTAGGAGCTTTCAAATGCAATTGGACCTGAACTTGAAGAGGAGACATTTGCAGGATTATGGGGGAAAGATGGGGCGTGGGACTAAATTGGCCAGCCCATATAATGAGCCGGCACAGGCATTGCGGTCTGAGTTGCCTCCGACTGTGCTGTCAGTTTCTACGATTCTATTAATAAAATGGAACATACATGATGCAGTCCTACCTGGAGCTAACAGTAAAAAGCGAGTGCCTTTCATTCATTCATAGTAGGTACACCATAGGAAAAGGTCATTCGGCCCATTGTGCCCGTGCTGGCTCTTTGGAAACAGATATCGATCACGACCATCAATTGTTCTTTGCCCATCGCCCTGCATATTTTTTCCTTCAAGAGCTTCTGGCTCTTTTACCAATCGCCTTAAATCATTGTCCTCTTTTTACCGACTCTTCTGCCACTGGAGACAGTTTCCCATTATTTACTCTGTCAAAACCGCTCATGATTTTGTACACCTCTGTCAAATCTCCCCAAACCTTCTCCCTTCTAAGGAGATCAATCCCAGCTTCTCTAGTTTCACTACATAACTGCGGTCACTCATTCTGGCACCATTCTCGTAAATCTCTTCTACCCCCTTTCTAATGCCTTTACATCTTTCCTATGGTGTGGTGCCCAGAATTGAACACAATGCCTCAGCTGAGGCCTAACCAATGTTATATAACTTCCTTGATTTTTTACTCTATGCCTCTATGAATAAAGCCCAGGTTACCACATGCTTCCTCAAAAGCATTCTCAACTTTTCCTGCCACCTACAAACATTTGTGTACATACACCCCCAGTTATCTCTGCTCCTCCACCCCTTCAAAATTGTACCATTTCGTTTACATTGCCTCTCGTCATTCTTCCGAGAAAAATACGTCACTTCACCTTTCTCTGCGTTAAATTGCATCTGCCATGTGTCTGCCAGTTTCACCAGTCTGCCTATGTCATCAAAAAGTGCATTACTATCCTCCACATTGTTTAATACATTTCCGAGTTTCGCTTCATCTGCAAACTTTGAAAATATATCCTCTATACCCAAGGTCATTTATACATATCAAAAAGAACAGTGGTCCGAATACTGACTCCTGGGGAACAACACTGTATACTTCCCTCCAGTCTGAAAAACAACCGTTCACCACGACTCTCTACATTTTGTCCCTTGGCCAATTTTGTATCCATGCTGCCACTGTCCCTTTTAATCCCATGGGCTTTAACTTTGCTCACAAATGTGGTATGTGGTACTTTATCAAATGCCTTTTGAAAGTCTATATGCACAACATAAACCGCATTACCCTCATCAACCCTCGATGTTACTTCATCAAATAACTTAATCAAGTTAGTCGATCACGATTTTGCTTTAACAAATCCGTGCCGTCTTCATTTTATTAGGCCATACGTTTCCAATTGCCAAGTAATTTTGTCCTGGATTACTATCCCGAAAAGTTTCCTAACCACTGACGATTGGCTGACTCACTTCCAATTGCCAGGCTTATCCCTTTCCCCTTTTATGTAAAAGGGTGTGAGATTTGCAATCCTCCAGTCCTCCGGCTCCGTCTGCATACCAAAGGAGAACTTGGAAATTGTGGCCGGTGCCTCTGCAATTTGTATCCTGAATTCCCTCTGTAATCTGGGATGCATCACATCTGGACCGGGTGACTTTTCTACTTTGAGTTCGGCCAATCTTTTAATTGCCTCCTCGTTGTCTAGCTTTATGCTGTCGATTATCTACTCCTCCTTTACTGCTACAGTGGCAACACCCTCTCCCATGCAATCTGCCTTCACAAGAAGATCTCTTTTGTTGTCCCTATTCGTTCCCACGCTTCCTTTGACGACCCTTCTACTATTTGTTGTTTGCAAAAGTCTTTAGGGTTTCCTTTTAAGTTAGCTGCTAATCTAGTCTCAAATTCTCTCTTTGCCCTTCATATTCCTTCTTTAAATCTAATCAATACATTTTGATTCAGCCTGGTTCCCTTCTATATTATGAACCTTATGTTCATCGTAAAACTCATTTTTCTGTTTCCTTTTAATCTCTATATTTTAATCATTCTGGGGGCTCTAGCGTTGGATGCCGCTGCATTCCTTAAGGATGGGTCAACTTTGTACCTGAACCAACACCCCATTGAACGCCTTCCATTGTTCAATGACTGTTTTGCTCCAAATACACCAATTAATTCCCCAGAACTAGGTGCAGCACCGTTTCCCTGCTGGTTGGGATGGAAACGTACTTTCCAAAAAGTAAAGGGCATGATTAAGAAGTTTGCAGGAAACACAACAATTTGCTGCTTGCTTTACAGTGAGGAAGAAATCTGTAGACTGCTGGAAGTTATCAATGCACTAGTCAGGTGGGCAAGCAATTGGCAAATGGAATTCAATCCGTAGAAGTGTGAGGTCATGCATTTGGAAAGGAAAAACAAGGCCAGGGAATGCACAATAAATTGGAGGAATCTGAGAAGTATAGAGGAACAGAGGGACATTGGAGTGCATGCCCATAGATGCCTGAAGGTAGCAGGACAGGTCGTTAAGGTGATTATGAAGGCATACGAGATACTTTCCTTTATTAAGCAAGGCATAGAATATAAGAGTAGGGAGGTTATGCTGGAACTCTATAAAACACTAGTTAGGCCACGGATAGAGTATTGCGTACCGTTCTGGTCACCACATTACAGGGAAGATGTGTTTACACAAGAGAGTGTAGAGAGGATATTTACGAGGATGTTGCCAGTACTGGAGAATTTGAGCTATGGCAAATGATTGGATAGGCTGGGGTTGTTTTCATTGGAACAGAGGAGGCTGAGGGGTGATTTAATTTAGTTGTATAAAATTATGATGGGCCTAGATAGAGTAGATAGGAAAGACCTATTTCTCTTAGCAGAGAGGTCAATATCCAGGGGGCAAAGATTTAAAGCAATTGGTAGAAGGATTAGAGGAGAGTTGAGGAGAAAGCTTTTCAGCCAGAGGGCGGTGGGTGTCTGGATCTCACTTCCTGAATCGGTGGGAGAGGCAGAAACCGTCAACTCATTTAAAAAGAGATGAAGTGTTGTTACCTACAAGGCTACGGACCAAGAGTTGGAAAGTGGCATTTGGCTGGATAGCTCTTTTTCAGCCGGCACAGACACGAGGGGCCGAGTGTCCTCCTTCTGTGCCGTAAATATATACGATTCTATAAGTTTAAAGTTCTCAATAGCACATTTCAGGAATTCCTCCCCCTCTTTGCCCTTTACACTGTTACTGCCCAGTCAACATTGTGATATTTTAATTCCCCCATTATCACTTATCTATACTTCTGGCATCTTTCTACAATTTGCCTGCAAATTTACTCCTCGATCGCCTTCCCACTATTTGGAGGCCTATATTATGCACGAGTAATTTAATAGCTCCTCATTGTCCCTTAAATCCCACCAAATAGATTATGTCTTTGACCCCTCAACTACACAATCCGGTTCCATAGCTATAAGAGTTTATTTGGTCAATCATGCCAGCCCCTCCTTTCTTTCTTTCTCTATCTTTCCTGAATACCTAGAAGTCAGGAGTATTAAGTAACCGATTCTCCTCTTCTTTGAGCCAGGTGTCTCTTATTGCCGCAATATAATAGTCCCATGTTGAGACTTGATCCTGCACCTCACCAACCTTATCTGCCTCAGTACGTGCGTTTACTCACTTTGGGTCTAAAATTATCTCACATCGCCTCTCATTTGCCCATGTCCGAGGTCTCCTATTTCTGAACTATTCTTTACTCTCGAGCTACTTGTCCCCCGCCCCCTGTCATCTTTGGACCATTTTTCTCCTCTCCAATGTTTCAACCTCGTACACATCCCCCTATCAAATTAGTTTAAATCCTTCCCTACAGCACGAGTTAATCCTCTCTCGGGGCCATTGGCCCCAGCTATGTTGAGGTTCAACGTTTTCATCTTGTACAGACCCCTCTTGCCCCAGAAGTGGTCCCAATGCCCCAGGAATCTGCAGCCCTCCCTCCTGCACCATTGCTCCAGCCATGCATTAACTTGTGTTATCCTACTATTACTGTGCTCACTAGCGTGCAACACTCGGAGTAATCAAGACATTACTAACTTGAGGTCCTGCTTTTTAACTTCCTCCCTAGCTCCTGAAACTCTGACTGTAGGATGACGACATTTTCCATCCTATGTCCTGAGTTCCCAAATGGAACACGTGTTCTCTCTTTTCGCCTTCCCTCCTCAAAACATTCTGCACCCTCTCATTGAACTATGGCAAGGGCACAACTGTCATATCCTGAAAACATGGAGCATTATCAGAAACATAAAATGGAGAGAGAGATTGGAAGAAATAATGTGATAAACACGGGGAAATTCTGCTTCAGCGATTGCGAGCCCGATATTTTCTGCTGATTAAGGTGAAACGCGCTGTATATGACACGATCAGTTACAATGATTCACTGAATGAATCACTTGATTTTTTAATCAACAAAGAAAACAGGTAACAGCAAAGATAGGACAATAAATATAAGAACAACAGTAAAATTTCAAAAATAGGGAATAAACAGCTGGATATAGTGAATAACCAGTAAAACTAATGACAGCAATGATTCGGCAATAAGTGTAAGAACAATAGTAGCATTAAACACATTTAGAGAATACATAACTGATCAACCAGGAGAACCAACATCAGTGACCATCATGTTGTAAAGGAAAAGAATGAATATTTACAGCTAAACTGATTTACCTCCGAACATCTGGATATGGGGAGAGACCAGAAACACGGTAAATTACAGTGAGGCGGAATCAATACATGAGGAGAGCGGCGATACAATAAAAGCCGCAATTTTCACAAGTTCACAACGCCTTGGGTGAGGAGGAACTTGCTCAATTTGCCTTTTATTAGATTCAACCTCTGCTCCCTTGCCCTATACTGTCAGTTTAATTTGAAGTAATATTCCAGATTTATGTTTAATTTTATCCAATAAGCATCTCATTTCTAGGCTGACAAGTCCAAGTCTCTCCTATATTTCCTCATCATTCAGACTCCTCACACTGGGATCAACCTCCTGACTCTTCACTGCACTGCTTCAAGCGACTGACGGTCTCTTTTGTTTCTCAGCGATCTGAACTGCAACCCGACGAGAGGACTGCAGTTCGATCACAACTTTTCTAACTTGTCTTCTACCGTCCTGGCTGTTGGTCCAAATTCTACTGATTTGATCATTGCTTCTGTGTATTGGTTGGGCAGCTTCAGCACCGAATCTACTCAGGCTCCGGATCTCTCTCAACCTTGGCCGTTTATAGCGAGATACAATGACTTACCCGGAGCTCCAGCAGTCAGTATAGGATAGTAAATCCTTTGTATATCCCAAAGTGCAACGAGTATCCGATACTGTACTTGGAGATTCGGAATCATTCTTTAGATCTCTGTGAGATTCACCTATCCCTGTTGTGTGCTGGAGGCGATGCTCCGACAGGCACTAATAGATAACCCAGTGAAATGGTTCTCCTATTAATAGTCAATGGAAAGCTCCCGTGAGACACTTTGGTTCCATAGAGACAGACATGAATTAGTTATTGAACAAACATATTAAGTTCGGTCATTTCATAGCAATAATTTTTCAGATGCATTTCTATTTTCATGAGATATTTCACCGATGTTAATTGAAATTCCTCAAATCGGAGAATATTATTTTATTGGTTACTGGGAATATCAGAGAATGTGAAACCTACAGTCTGATAGCACTGATGTGAATTGAGAGTACCTCCAATTATAGACCATATTACTCTCAAATACCAATTAATATTGGAGGTCAAGAGATTTAATGTTCCCTTCTCAGGATCGGGCTTAATTTTCACACATTCGAATTTGAACCTTATCAGTGGTCAGCTTGGAGACTTCCTACAAATATTATCTCCATTTGCCTCGTCCTTTACAAATATTGTTACACCACTAGACTTCTTACAGGTATACAGAACCATAGAATCATAGAATGAGGCCATTCAGCAGATCGTATCGGTGCTGACTCTTTGAAAGAGCGACCCGATTCGACCCATTCCCCTGCTCTTGGCCCATAACCCTGCATGTTTTCCCTTCAAGTATTCATAACAACTTGCTTGGTGAAAAATAATTCTACTCGTCTCGCCTCTGTTCCTTTGCCGATGACCTTAAATCTGTGTACTCTGGTAATTGACTTTCCTGCCCAGTGGACTTAGTTTCTCCCTCGTTCCTCTATCAAAATCATACATGATTTTGAACACCTCTATTAAATTTCCCCTTAACTTTCTGTGGTGTGAGGAGAACAGCCCCAGCTTCTCCAGTCTCTCCACGTAACTGAAGTCCCACCTCCCTGGTACCATTCTAATAAATCTTCTCTGTATCCTTTCTAAGCCCTTGACATCCATCCTAAAGCGTGGTCCCCAGAATTGGTCAAAATACTTCAGTTGGAGCCTAAACAATGATTTGTAAAGTTTAGCATGACCTCATTGCTTTTGTACTCTATGCCTCCGTTTATGAAGCCAAGGATCTTGAATGATACTTCAACATTGTACTGGGCTACCACCTTCAAACATTTGTATGCATACACCTCCAGGTGTCTCTGTTCCTGGACTCCATTTAAAATTGTACCACTTAGTTTCTAATGACATTCCTAATTCGTCCGACCCAATGAATTACTTCACAATTCTCTATGTTAAATTTCATCTGCCATGTGTCTACCCGTTTCAACAGTCTGTCTACGTCCTCCTGAAGTCTGTTACAATCCTCCACATTGTTTACTACATTTCTAGTTTGTGTCATAAGCAAATTTTGAAATTGTCCCCTCTATACCCAAGCCCAGGTCGTTCATATATATCAAAAAGAGCAGTGGTCCTAATACTAACGATTGGGTAACACCACTGTATCATTCCGTCCTGTTTGAATAACGACCGTTCTGCTTCTGTCTCTCAGCCAATTTCGTATCCACGCTGCTCCTGCCCCGTTAATCCCATGGATGTCAATTTTGCTATCACGTCTACTATGAGGTGCTTTATCAAACGCCTTTTAAAAATCCGTGCACGCAACATTAACCTTCATCAACCCTCTCCTTTACTTCATAAAACAATCCAATCAAGTTAGTCAAACACGATTTGTCTTTAACATATCGGTGCTGGCTGTAAATTATTAAAACATTTTTTTTTCCAAGTGACAATTCATTCCTTCTTGGATTGTTGCCTTTAAAAGTTGCACAACATCGATGTGAGGTTGCTTGGCCTTGAGTTGCCTGGTTTATCACTTTCTCCTTTTTTGAGCAGGGATGTGAAATTTGCAATCCCCCAGTCCTCTGGCACCGCTCCCATATCCAAAGAGGATTGGAAACTTGTGGCAAGAACCTCTGTTATCTCCATTCTTACTTCCGCCAGTAACCTCGGTTGCATCACGTCCGGACCAGGTAATGTTTCTACTTTGAACGCTGCCAACATTTTAAATACCTCCTCTTTAACCATTGTTATCCTATCCAATATCACTGCTATCTTGTCCTTGACTGTCACATTGGCAGCATGCTCTTCTTAATGATGGCGATGCAAAATACACCTTTAACATCTCAGCCATGCCCTCACCTCCACAAGTCGTTCTCCATGTTGGTCCCGAATCAGCCACTGCCTTCCCTTGACTACCCTTTTACTATTTACATTTTTGTGAAGACTTTTGGATTATCTTTTATGTCAGTTGCTAAAATATTCTCATGCTCTTATTTTGCCCCTCATTTCCTTTTTTAGTTGTCCTCTGTACATTTTGTATTCAGCTTGGTTTTCCAATATATTAGGAACCTGACATTTATCATAAGCGTCCTTTTTCGGTTTCTGTATAATCTCTATATCTTTAATTATCCAGGGAGCTCCAGCTTTGAATGCCCTTCTTTTCGCCCTCGTGGGAATCCGTCTATTGTGTACCCGAACTATGGCCTATTTGAAGGCCTCCCATTCTGCAAACTCTTGCCTGATAATAGAAGTCGTGCAATCAAAACGGATTTGCTGAAGAGAAACTAATGTTGTTGTCTTGAAACAGTTAGTGCACCAGTTAACGTTACTGTACATCGTATAAGAAAGCGTGATTGGATGGACAGAAGTGATGAAAGGGTGGCTGACCGCCTCTGGGTGGCAGGGAAATTTTACAATTGAAGTACGCCATCGATCCCAGCAACTCGGTGGTCTTAGTGCACGATTCATGATTTGGGGCTCTCGCTGCTTCAAATCCCGGACAAGCACTGCTGTTTTCCATTTTTAGTCAAGATTCACCAATTGGCTTCAGCCTTGCAGAATTCAGGATTGACTTATACCAAGAGCATGATTGAGCTCCATTGGATAGGATGGAGTTGGTTTGATGACGCAATACACATAGAGAGAAGAAAATGTCGCAAGGTGGTTTGGGCATTGAAGCTGAAGTGAATTTATCCCAATTCAGGTGATCCCATTAGTGCAGATTGCAACATGTCCTGTATTGACCGGGAATCGAAGCGATGTCTCCCGCGTGGTACGCTAGAATTCTACACCAGAACCACCAATGCCCACACGGCAGCTAATGGCAGGTGTCAACCGAAAAGAAAGAAATAACAGTCTGACAGAGATGCTGGGATAAACCAATGCAGTCTGAACCACGGCCGTACAAGATATGCCGCTTGGAGCTGGAGTATTGTGTCCAATTCCGGGCACCACACTTTAGAAAGGATGTCAAGGCCTCGGAGAGGCTGCAGAGGAGATTTACCAGAATGGTACAAGGGATGAGGGAATTCCGTTATGTGGAGAGACTGGAAAAGCTGTGATTGTTAGAGCAAAGAGGATTAAGGGGAGATTTAATAGAGTTGTTTAAAATTATGAGGAGTTTTAAGAACATAACAACACAAGGAATAGGAGCAGGTGTTGGCCAGACGGCACCTCGAGCCTGCTCCGCCATTCAATCAGATCATGGCTGATCTTCGACCTCAACTCTACTTCCCTGGCCGATCCCCATATCCATCGATTCCCGTAGAATCTAAAAACCTATCGATCTCAGCCTCGAATATATTCAATGACTCAGCATCCACAGTCCTCTGGGAAAGAAAATTCCAAAGATTCGCAACTCTCCGAGTTAAGAAATTCCTCCTCATCAAAGCTTTAAATGTCTGACCCCTTATCCTGAGACGACCCAGCTTCTGCAGTCCATCCTCATAACTGAAGTCCATTCCAGTAAATATTTTCTGCATCTTTTCTAAAGTCTTCACATCGTTCCTAAAGTGCGGTGCCAAGAATTAGACACAACACTCCAGTTGTAGCCGAACCAGTGTTTTATAAAGGTTATCATAACTTCCTTGCTTTTATACTCTCTGCCTCTATTTATAAAGCCCAGAATCCCGTATGCTTGTTTAATCACGTTCTCAACCTGTCACACCACCTTGAAAGATTCGTGCACATAAGCCCCCATGTCTCTCGGTTCCTGCACCCCCTTAGATTTGTACCATTTAGTTCATATTGCATCTCCTCGCCCTTCCTGCCAAAATGCATCACTTCGCACTTGTCTGCGTTAAATTTCATCGGCCATCTGTCCGCACATTCCAGCAGCCTGTCTCTGTCCTCTTGAAGTCTATTACTATCCTCCTCATTGAACACTACACTTCCAAATTTTGTGTCACCTGCAAATTTTGAAATTGTGCCCTGTACACCCAAGTTCAAATCATTCATATATATCAAAAAAGCAGTGAGCCTCGTACCGGCCCTTGGAGAACACCACTGTCTGCCTTCCTCCAACCCGAAAAACAGCCATTTACCACTACTCTCTGTTTCCTGTCACTTCACCAATTTCGTATCCATGCTGCCACTGCCCCTTTTGTTCCATGGCGTTCAATTTTGCTGAAAAGCCCATTATGCGGCACTTTATCAAACGCCTTTTGGAACTCCATATGCACAACATCAACCGCATTGCCCTCATCAACCATCCCTGTTATCTGATCCAAAGAACTCAACCAATTTAATTAAAAATGATTTGCCTTTAACAAATCAGTGCTGGTTTTTCTTTATTAATCCACACTTGTCCAAGCGACTATTAATTTTGTCCCGGGTTATCGTTTCTAAAAGTTTCCCCACCACCTAGGTTAAACTCACTGGTCTGTAGTTGCCGGGTTCATCCTTACACCGTTTTTTGAACACGATTGCAACATTTGCAATTTTTCAGTCATCTGGCAGCACCCATGTATCCAAGGGGGATTGGAGAATATGGCCAATACCTCTGCAATTTCCACCCTTACTTCCATCAGAAACCTCGGATGCATCCACCCGGACCGGATGAGTTATCTACTTTAAGCACAGCCACCCTTTCTGGTATCAATTTTTACCCCAGCCAATATCTTAACTAACTCCTTTTTTTACCGTGACTTGAGCAGCATCTTATTCCTTGGTAAAGACAGATGCAAAGTACTCACTTAGTACCTCAACCATGCCCTCTGCCTCCATGGTTAGACCTCCTTTTTCATCCCCAATAGGCCCCATCCCTCCTCTTGCTGCCAGTTTAATGTTTATATGCCAATAGAAGTCTTTTGGATTCTCTTTTATATGAGCCGCCAGTCTATTCGCCTACTCTCTCTTTGCCCTTCTTATTTCCACTTTCACTTCTACTCTGAACTTTCGACATTCAGCCTGTTATCTCTGGCCTTATCAACAAGACATTGTCATACAGCCTATTTTCTGCTTCATCTTACTCTCTATCTCTTTCGTCATCCAAGGAGCTCCAGCTTTGCTTGCGCTACCTTTCGTCCTCGTGGGAATCATAGAAGTTTACAACATGGAAACAGGCCCTTCGGCCCAACATGTCCATGTCGCCCAGTTTATACCACTAAGCTCGTCCCAATTGCTTGCACTTGGCCCATATCCCTCTATACCCATCTTACCCATGTAACTGTCCAAATGCTTTTTAAAAGACAAAATTGTACCCGCCTCTACTACTGCCTCTGGCAGCTCGTTCCAGACACTCACCACCCTTTGTGTGAAAAAATTGCCTCTCTGGAAACTTTTGTATCTCTCCCCTCTCACCTTAAATTTATATCCCCTCGTTATAGACTCCCCTACCTTTGGGAAAAGGTTTTGACTATCGACCTTATCTATGCCCCTCATTATTTTATAGACTTGTATAAGATCACCCCTCAACCTCCTAATCTCCAGGGAAAAAAGTCCCAGTCGATCTAACCTCTCCCTATAAGTCAAACCATCAAGTCCCGGCAGCATCCTAGTAAATCTTTTGTGCACTCTTTCTAGTTTAATAATGTCCTTTCTATAATAGGGTGACCAGAACTGAACACAGTATTCCAAGTGTGGCCTTACTAATGTCTTGTACAACTTCAACAAGACATCCCAACTCCTGTATTCAATGTTCTGACCAATGAAACCAAGCAAGCTGAATGCCTTCTTCACCATCCTATCCACCTGTGACTCCATTTTCAAGGAGCTATGAACCTGTACTCCGAGATCTCTTTCTTCGATAACTCTCCCCAACGCCCCACCATTAACGGAGTAGGATCTCCCAAAATGCATCACCTCACATTTATCTAAATTAAACTCCATCTGCCATTTATCGGCCCACTGGCCCAATTTATCAAGGTCCTGTTGCAATCCTAGATAACCTTCTTCACTGTCCACGATGCCACCAATCTTGGTGTCATCTGCAAACTTACTAACCATGCCTCCTAAATTCCCATCCAAATCATTAATATAAATAACAAATAACAGCGGACCCAGCACCGATCCCTGAGGCACACCGCTTGTCACAGGCCTCCAATTTGAAAAACAACCCTCTACACCCACCCTGTGTCTTCTGTCGTCAAGCCAATGTTGTATCCAATTGGCTACCTCACCTTGGATCCCGTGAGATTTAACCTTATGTAACAACCTACCATGCAGTACCTTGTCAAAGGCTTTGCTAAAGTCCATGTAGACCACGTCTACTGCACAGCCCTCATCTATCTTCTTGGGTACCCCTTCAAAAAACTCAATCAAATTCGTGAGACATGATTTTCCTCTCACAAAACCATGCTGACTGTTCCTAATCAGTCCCTGCCTCTCCAAATGCCCGTAGATCCTGTCTCTCAGAATACCCTCTAACAACTTACCTAGACTCCACACGAACCTTCTCCTCTTTAAAGGCCCTCCATTGTTCGTTTACTGTTTTGCCTGCTAATGTTTGATTCCAATTTAGCCGGGCCAGATCCGTTCTCAACGCGCTGAAATTGGCCGTCCTCCGATGAAATATCTTTATTCATGATTGCTCCTGGTCTTCTCGCCTGCCCTTCTTCGAGCATTGTCGTGGGATCTTTCACGTCCATCTGAGAGCAGGCTGGGCCTTCATTTATCGTCCCCTCTGACAGTGCAGCACTCCCTCAGTACTGCACTAAAGTGTCAGCCTCGATAATTCGCTCAAGTTTCCGCAGTGAGCCTGGAACTCACGAAATTCATCACTTAAAAGCGAGAGTGCTGATACCCGAGACAAGGCTGCAAACAAAGGACCACTAACAATCACTCTCTGCAGGTCTGTCACTGAAGGCCTGAAACTAAGGCGCTGTCAGGGAGGATCTCCAATTGTGCCTCCTGCAATTTCTCAATCCATCCAGTTCTTTCTGTGGGTGAAGCTTCCACACTCTACACCAGTATCCCCCACGATGACGGCATCGCTGCAACAGCCTCAGTACTCAACACCAACAACAGCCAATCTCCAGACGCCATCCGACAACTCATCCGCTTCATCCTGGATCACAATGTCTTCACCTTCGATCACCAGTTCTTTACCCAAACACACAGAACAGCCATGGGGACCAAATCCGCACCCCAATACGCCAACATTTTCATGCACAAGTTCGAGCAGGACTTCTTCACTGCAAAGGACCTCCAACCAACACTATGCACCAGATACATCGACGACATTTTCATCCTACGGACCCACGGCGAAGAATCACTGAACAGACGACACGATAACATCAAGAAGTTCCATCCCACCATCAAACTCACCATGGACTACTCCTCAGAATCAGTTTCTTTCTTGGACACACGAATCTCCATCAAAGACGGGCACCTCAGCACCTCTCTCTACCCCAAGCCCACGGACAACCTCACGATGCTCCACTTTTCCAGCTTCCACCCTAACCACGTCAATGAGGCCATCCCCGATGGACAGGCCCTGCGAATACACAGGATCTGCTCAGACGAGGAGGAACGCGATGGACACCTACAGACGCAAGACGCCCTCGTCGGAACGGGATATGACGCTCGACTTGTCGATCGGAAGTTCCGATGGGCCACAGCGAAGAATCGCATAGACCTCCTGAGAAGACAAACACGGGACGCAACCAACAGCGTACCCTTTGTCGTCCAGTACTTCCCCGGAGCGGAGAAACTACGCCATGTTCTCCACAGCCTTCAACATGTCATCGATGACGACGAACACCTCGCTAAGGCCATTCCCACGCCTCCAATACTCGCCTTCAAACAGCCACCCAACCTCAAACAGACCATCGTTCGCATCAAATTACCCCGCTTTCTGGAGAACAGCGTCCACGACACCACACAACCCTGTCACGGCAACCTCTGCAAGACATGCCAGATCATCGACACAGATACCACCATCACACGAGAGGACACCACCCACCAGGTGCACGGTTCATACTCCTGTGACTCGGCCAACGTTGTCTACCTCATACGTTGCAGGAAAGGATGCCCGGAGCATGGTACATTGGCGAGACCATGCAGACACTGCGACAACGGATGAACGGACACCGCGCAACAATCGCCAGACAGGAGGGTTCCCTCCCAGTCGGGGATCACTTTAGCAGTCAAGGACATTCCGCCAACGATCTTCGGGTAAGCTTTCTCCAAGGCGGCCTTCGAGACACACGACAACGCAAAATCGTCGAGCAGAAATTGATAGCCAAGTTCCGCACCCATGAGGACGGCCTCAACCGGGATCTTGGGTTCATGTCAAGCTACACGTCACCCCACCAGCAAGGGGAAAAAAGTTATCTGTTTTTAATATTCCCTCTCTCTCTCTCTGCCTTTTGGGTCTCTTTCTCTCTGTCAGTCTAATTTGACACAATGTGTATTCAGCATACTGGGAACTACTGTTTTCCGTGGCTAACCTGTCTGAACACTAACGACACCTCTTGATTGGTGTGATGGTGTCCCAGCCTAATATAAGATATGCAATTTGAGAAGCTCTTATTCACTCACTCACCTGACGAAGGGGATAATCTCTGAAAGTTTGTGATTTTAAAATAAAATTATTGGACCATAACCTGGTGTTCTAAGATTCCTTACATTTATTATACATCCCACTCAATTCTCCTTTCCATTGAAGTCACGGGGTGCAAAGCGTGCGGCCGATGTGCTGCTGCCTGTCATTCCGCCCCGCCGAAGTTACATTTCATCCCTGATAATCCACAGGGTGTCGTCACCAGCTTCCGACCTGATCCGGGTCACTCAGCAGGTTCACTCCACATTGAACGCACTGATGCTCTGTCAAGCAGCCCAAAGTGTCAAGTCACTTTCCACATCTCGAATATTCAAACTCTTTGTCCCTGTACCAAGACACTGTTTATGTCTTGGCGCCTCGCTCAACTTGGGTATAAGGAATATAACGTTTTACATTTATCCCTGTTATCAATGCAGCGTAAACTGTCCTCCCTCCAGCCATTCTGTGCCAGGTCCAACACAGCAGCAGCAAAGGGAATTGGACTGATGGGATGTTGATGTTCTTGCAGGACCTGTTTCTGTTCTCATCCCCCTTGTATATGTCATGCCACACACTGAAATGACACAACCTCATTATCCGCGTCATCAGAAACAGTGAAATCTGCAACCTCTCCTTGCAGGTCACTCGTGGTGGGAATGGGCTCTGTTGAGCTGAAGGTCCGCGTGAGACAGACCACATTTTTAATCAGATAAAATTTGGCACAGGTGCAAGAAAGGAGATATTCGGACAGGTGAACTAAAACATCGTTACAAAAGGTGGTTTTAAGGAGCGTCATAAAGGAGGAGAGAGAGAGGCGGAGGGGTTTAAGTCGGGTATTCCAGAGATTTGGGCCCAGGCAGCTGAAGGCAAGACCGTCAATGGTGGAGCGATTAAAATCAGTTAACAAGAGGTCATAATTTGAGGAACTCAGTGATCTCGGAGGGTTGTAGGGTTGTGTGTGGTGACAGCGATAGGGAGAGGCGAGGCCACGGAGGGATTTGAACACAAGGATGTGATTTGTAAAATCGAGTCATCGGCGGACCGCGAGCCAATGTAGCTGAGCGAGCACAGGGGTGATGGAGTGTTTCAAAGCTAAGCACCGTGTGCAGGATTGGAGGGACAGTGCGACTCGAGATAATTGGCTTCAGCATTAAGATATTCAGTAGCTGAAAGAGGGATGGAGATGAAATATTCTTGTCTATTTATCCTGGCATCTGCAAAATCCATCGTCTCTCAATGACCAACATCTTTTTTCCCCTCTCCCTGCTTTCCTGGTGAGGTTTTATTTCATTCGTTGCATTTGCTTCGAACATCGAGTTACCCGGCATGGGGAGGAACAGAGGAAGCTGGAGGAAAATAACAGACAGAAGCAGAAGGAGATGGCAGGTGAAACTGGCAGAAAATGTGAGTGCCACTTGCTTCAAACGAGGCATGAGTGGTCGGCGTTGCCTTGCATTGATCATGCAGGTAAGGGGTACGGTAGGTAAGGGTACTCTAGCATTGTGGTTATGTTACTGGACTAATAATCCCGAAGCATGGACTAACAAGCCGGAGACATGAATTCCAATTCCCACCACGGTCGCTGGGGAATTTAAATTCAATTAATTTACTCCAAATCTGGAAAAAAAAAACGATCCGTAATGCTGGCCATGTAATTACCAGATTGTCGTACAAAACCCATCTGGTTCACTAATGTCCTTTCGGGAAGGAAACCTGACGTCTTTTCCCGGTCTGGCCTATATGTGACTCCAGACCCACAGCAATATGGTTGATTCTTAATCACCTTCTGAAGTTCAAGGTGGCGGCTCACACATTATATTCTCAAGGGCAATAAATGCTGGCCTTGCCATCGATGCCAACGTCCCATGAACGAATAAAAAAAGGTTGCTTTTGGAAATGGAAACAGTTACACCAGCAACTTGTGATAGTATTTCCCCTCACTGTCCATTCCAGGTTCATGCCTCCCCGCACTTGGTGATTTCATTCTCTGACTAAGTCTTTCGTGTTCTTACAGTAAATGTCATATTGAGCCAGCAGCTTCTTTTGGGTGGAAGTGAACTGAATTTCAAAGGTACAAGTAGGATAAGCAGCGTTTGTCGGTTTGCTCGCAGGAAAATTGCAGCAGGTTCCCTGATGATCTGGTGCTTAGGATTCGGATGCAGGTCGGGTTGGTTTTCAGGAAGGAGCAAATCAACTCGGCCGAAAAATCACCTCCAGCCGAATGCACCAAAAATTGCTCCATCTTTTTTTAAAGGCCTGAACGTGAGGACTGCGATTCGAACCCACGTCTCCATGCGGCCTGAACGCAGCGCCTCAGACACCCCACTCCTGGGTGCCGTGGTCACATTCTCTAATTTCCAGATTAAAATCCAAATGAATTTTTACTTATTTCGGACTTCGTTCAATGCTTCAGGAGGTCTTAGTGACTGGGACACAATCTTCCCAGTATTTCCTACCCATGTGCTCGGTGTATGGGGAGTTTTGACCAGGCCGTGGTATCTTGTTTCCCACGGAGGGACAGTGATGCGATATCTGAAGCTCCATTCACTGCTTTAAACCGGCAGCGGGTGATTGGAAAGAGCGGGGCCGGACAGGCGGCCTCAATGTTGCTGCTTGTCGAGGCCTCACTCAATCCTGGTGCTGGGGACAGGCGAAAATCTGATGGCTTTGGTGCCGCTGATGAAATGCGGTTACAGCCGATTGTGATTAACGGAGGCAGCGCTGCAGGTTCCTTTAATGATCTCTCACAAATCAACTGAATCTGCAACTTTGAGAGGGGTTTTCTGCATCATCAGGGCAGGGAACGGGAGTTAGGGAGAGTTACTGCCGGTATCTGTGTAGTGTTTGACTGTGTGTAGAACTGTACAGAGAAAGAAAGAATACACCGGGGCTGTGAGATATTGTATTTTATTCATATTTAACCTCAAAATGAATTCTTCAACTTTTAACATTTATTCGTTTTTAATGGGGAATGTTTTCAAAATAATTCCACACAATTTCAAATCAGAGACTTTTCATGTATTAGGCGAGACTGATAAACACCACACACACTACGGAAACTCAGCTCTGTATATTATTCTAAGAACAACTCAAAATAGAACAGCGATTTGCAAATGTTTTCAATGCGGGAGATGTATTCGATTCCCAATCAGGGAAATACATGTTTCAAAACAGTTTACTGTATTAATTAAGCAAATCTCAATAAAATCTGTGAAACAGATGAATAATTGTTCTAATCGCCATTAATCAACTGCTAACTTTCTGTTTCAGACTGAAGGAAATCGAGACATGGTAACCGAGACAGTCAAAACTTTAATAAGGTTTTGTGTTTTGCATGTGTTCACATGTCTTCCGTTCTCATTTTACAGACGGTATTATAGGACTTGGTTAAAAATGTTCCGTGCTATGACACCAGGAATCTGGTGCAGCCTTTGTAAAATTCCCCACCTCACTAAAAAACAACGGTAACTACTGCTGCAGTCTATAATACAACCCCAAATAGTGCCCCTCATTTAAAAAACATTAACTAGTGCCCCCCACATTATTGTAAAACCTCAAGTGTGTATATACAAAGTGTGAGTGTGTTTGTTTGACTGTGATATTTATGAAATCGCAACCTCCAATCCCTCCGTGTCTATGGAACGTTTATGAGTGACGAAAGTCGAATCGCGCCATGACAATACTGGAGTATCAATATCCGGGTTCAGGCCACTCCACCACGCTCTATATTAATGTTGTCCAATAGAAATTGCTGACTAACCGCAGGTGTGACTATGGCGACACCGCTTAATCCACATCAATAGATTTTAGTGGAAAACATCTCCCACAAACAATACAGGGAAATGGACTTCACATGTGTGTATTTCATAACATCTTTCACCATTCAGTAACCAAGGAAGTAAAACACTCACAACGACGAAACAACACTCGCACACTCTGCTTTTCATCTTATCATTTTACCAACAACACAAAAAGGTGAAAGTTCACATGCAAACCGCATGCGAATATGAGTTTTGAGATCACAGGCCCGAAGACTGTGGTCATTCCTCATTTTTATTTTGTGGCCAAGGTATTGGACAACGCTGGTCTGTGTCACAATGGATTGATTGGACCGGCCGTGTTCTGCTGAACCCCAAGGCTATACATTCTTACAACCAATAAAAATAAACCTGCCGCGGAAGGATGTCGGGCTGGTTTTTTGGAAGGAACAATTCAAGTGGGCTGAAAAATCACCAAAGCCGAAAGAAGAAAATATAATTCTGTCTTTGTAAAGGTCTAAATGTCAGAAGTGACACAGACCAGTGTTGTCCAATACCTTGGCCACTAAATAAAAATGAATAATGAACACAGTCTTTGGGCCTGTGATCTCAATACTCATATTCGCATGTGGTTTGCATGTGAACTTTAACCTTTTTGTGTTGGTAAAATGATAAGATGAAAAGCAGAGTGTGCGAGTGTTGTTCCGTCGTTGTGAGTGTTTTACTTCCTTGGTCACTGAATGGTGAAAGATGTTCTGAAATACACACACGTGAACTCCATTTCCCTGTATTGTGTGTGGGAGATATTTTCTCCTAAAATCCGTTCATGTGGATAAAACGGTGTCGCCATAACCACACCTGCGATTAGTCAACAATTTCTATTGGACAACATTGATATAGAGCGTGGTGGATTGGCCTGAGCCCGGACATTGATGCTCCGGTATTGTCAGGGCGCGATTCGACTTTCGTCACAAACAAACTTTCCATAGACAGGAAGGGATTGCAGGCTACCATTACATAAATATCACAGTCAAATAAACACACTCACACTTTGTATAGCCATGATATGGAGATGCCGGTGATGGACTGGGGTTGACAATTGTAAACAAATTTACAACACCAAGTTATAGTCCAGCAATTTTATTTTAATTTCACAAGTTTTCGGAGGCTTCCTCCTTCCTCAGGTGAACGTTGTTGAACGTTTTCCAACAACGTTCACCTGAGGAAGGAGGAAGCCTCCAAAAACTTGTTAATTTAAAATAAAATTGCTGGACTATACCTTGGTGTTGTAAAATTGTTTACACTTTGTATATACACACTTGCGGTTGTACAATAGTGGCGGAGAGGAGGGATGGTATTAGTTCAGGTTTTTTTAATTGAGGCGGCACTTGGTGGAGTTGCAAAATCGAATGGGGGCAATAGTTACCGTTTCGTTTTAGTGAGGTGGGCAAATTAAATTATTTTTAGATTCCTGGTGAAGTAAGCACGGAACATTTTTAACCAACTCCCAAAATACCGTCTGTGTAATGAGAATGGATGACAATCAACATGGGCGAAACACAAACCACATATAACATTTTTGACGGCGACTCGCTAACCATGTTATGATTTCCGGCAACTTGAAACAGAACGTTACCGGTTGATGAATGGATTTGAATGATGCACCCGGGAGCGAGGATGGCCGCATGGTCTAACGCCATGTGTTCAGATTGCGTGGCTTCGAATTCTGGTCGTGATGTTCAGTACTTCAGCATACAATCATAGCACGGAAGGAGGCCATTCGGCCAGCCGAGTCTGTGCCGGCTCTCAGCAAGACCAATCCAACCAGTCACACTGTCCCGCCCTAACCCCGTAGCATTGCAATTTTTTCCTTCCAGTTCTTTTCCAATACCCTTCTGAAAGCCGCGACTGAATCTGCCTCCACCACCCCCCTTCCGGCAGTGCATTCCAGATCACAACCATTCGCTGTGTAAAAAAGTTTTAAGAAAGCGTCCGGGGTCCTGGGCTTTATTAATAGAGGCATGCAGTACCAATGCAAAGAAGTTATGATGAACTTTTATATAACACTGGTTCGGCCACAACAGGAGTAATTGTGCCCAGTTCTCAGCACCGCACTTTAGAAGGATGTGAATCCTCGCTGTACAAAAAGTTTTTCCTCATGTCGCCTTTGTTTATTTTGCCAGTCACCTTAAATCAATGTCCTCTGATTCTTGACCCCTCCGCCAATGGGAACAGTTTTTCTCTATCTACTCTGTCCAGACCCTTCATGATTTTGAATACCTCTATCAAATCTCCTCTCAAACTTCTCTCCTATAAGGAGAACAACCCCAGCTTCTCCAGTCTATGCCCGTCTCTGATGTATCTGATCCATGGCATCATCCCAGTGAATCTCTTCTGCACCCTCTCGAAGGCCTTCACATCCTTCCTAAAGTACTGTGCCCAGATCTGGAAACAATACTCCAGTTGTGACCGAACCAGTGTTTTACACAGGTTCAACATAACATTCTTGCTTTTGTAGTCTATGCCTCTGTTTATAAAGCCCAGGATTCCATATGCTTTGCTAACCGTTTTCTCAACCTTCCCTAACAACTTCAACGATTTATGCTCATATGCTCCCAGGTCTCTCTGTTCCTGCACCCCCTTTTAGTTTATACCCTTTAGTTTATATTGCCTTTCCTCGTTCTTCCAACCGAAATATAACATTTCACACTTTTCTGCGTTGCACTTCAACAGCCACGTGTCCGCACATGCCACCAGCCTGTCTCTGTCCTAGTGAATTCTATCACTATCCTCCTCACTTTTCAACACCCTTCCAAGTTTTGTGTCATCTTCAAATTTTGAAATTGTGCCCTTTACACCCAAGTCCAAGTCATTAAAATATATCAAAAACAGCAGTGGTCCAACCACAGACCCCCGGGGAACACCACTATATATCTTTCCCAGTCCATAAATTTCGTATCCATGCTGCAACTGTCCCCTTTATTCCATGGGCTTGAACTTTGATGACAAGCCTATTATGCGGCAATTTTTCAAACGCCTTTTGAAAGTCCATTTATACCTCATCAACCGCATTGCCCTCATCGACCCTCTCTGTTACCCCTTCAAAAAACTCAATCAAGTTCGTGAAATATGATTTGCTTTTAACAAATCCGTGCAGGCTTTCCGTAATTTATCCACACTTGTCAAAATGACAATTAATTTTGTCCCGGGTTATCGTTTCTAAAAGCTACCTCACTCCCGAGGTTAAACTGACTGGCCTGTAGTTGTCGAGTTTTTCCTTACACCCTTTTTTTAACACGTGTGTAACCACTGTGAACACTGCACCACACATCAGATACGGTAGTCTTACTGCGACGACAGCAATGCCGCACACAATACTGGTTAGAAAAGAAGGGTTTTAGATGAGACAGAGACAGGAGAAATTATAATGGGCAATTAAGAAATGGCAGAGACGTTAAACAAATATGTCGTATATGTCTTCACAGTAGAAGGCACAAAAGGTACCGGAAATAGTGGTGAACCAGGGGTCTAATGAGAGTGAGGAACTTAAAGTAATTAAGATTAGTAAAGAAAAGCTACTGGATAAATTAATGGGACTAAAAGCCAACAAATCGCCTGGACCTGATGGCTTACATCCTATGGTTTTAAAAGAGATGGTTACAGTGATAGTGGATGCATTCGTTTTCATCTTCCAGATTTCCCTAGATTCTACTGCGATCCCCATCGATTCTAAGGCAGCAAATATTACCCCGCTATTCAGGAAAGGAAAGAAAGAGAATACAGGGAACTACAGGCCAGTTAGCCTGACAACAGTGGTAGGGAAAATGATAGAATCTATTATTGGGCTGAGGTGAAAGGACACAAAGAAAATCATAATTTGATTAAGTGGATTCAACACGGTTTTATAAAAGGGAAATCGTATTTTACAAATCTATTAAAGTTTTTTGAGGGTCTATCCAGCAGGGCAGATAAGGGGGAACCAGTGGATGTCGTATGTTTGGATTTTATAAAGGCGTTTGATAATGTGCATCACAAGAGGTTGTCATACAAGATAAGGACTCGTGGGGTTGGGGGTAATATATTAGCATGGATAGAGGATCGGTTGACAGAAATAAAACACAGAGTAAGAATAAAAAGTTCATTTTCGGGTTGGCAGTTTTTAACTAGTGGGGTGCTGCAAGGATCAGTCCATGGCCCTCCTCTATTTACAATCTATATTAATGACTTAGATGAGGCGACCGAGTGTAATGTAGCCAAGTTTGCTGACGGTACAAAGCTAGGTGGGAAAGTGAGCTGTGAGATTGACACATAGAGGATGCAAAGAGTTAAAGACAGTTTAAGTGATTGGGCAAATCGGTAGCAGATGAAGTATAATGTGGGGAAATGTGAAGTCATCCACTTTGTAGGAAGAATAGAAAAGCAGAATTTTCTTTAAAATGTGAGAGACTGGTAAATATTGATATTCAAAGGGATATGGGTGTCGTTATAAACGAATCACAGGAAGTTAAAATGCAGGGACAGCAAGCAATAAGGAAAGCAAATGATATGTTATGCTTTATGGCATGGGGTTGGAGTATAAGAGGAAGGACATCTTGCTGCAATTAAAAAAGGTGTTTAGTGTACGCCTGATTTAATGTGTACGGTTTGTGCCTCCGAACATAAGGATGGATGTACTTGCCTTAGAAGCAGCGCAACGAAGGTTCACTAGATTGATTCCAGGGATGAGAGGGTTGTCCTTTGAGGAGAAATTGTGTTGATTGGGCATTTTTTCTCTGGAGTTTGGAAGAATGAGAGTTAATCTCATTGAAACGCAAACACAATTCTTACCGGGCTTGACAGGGTAGATGCTGAGGGGTGGTTTCCCCTGGCTAGAGAGTCTAGAACAAGTGGTCATGGTCTCAGAATACGGGGTCGGCCATTTAGGATTGAGATGAGAAAAAATTCTTTACTCACAGGATTGTGATTTTTTGGAATGCTCTACCCAACGAGCTGTGGATGCTCAGTCGCTGAGTACTGAGGTGATAGATTTTTGGAAACTTATGGAATCAAGGGATATGAGAATCGGGCGGGAGAGTGGAGTTCTGGTAGAAGATCAGCCATGATCTGATTGAATGGCGGAGCAGGCTCGAGGGGCCGTATAGCCTAATGCTGCTCCGATATCTTATATTCATCTTTATCGGTGTAGCGTGGAGACTACACTTTCTGTCAGTCCCTATAGTCTGATGGAATGCACCAATATTTAGAATGGATGTAGTTAGTGTTCAATTATATGAGGAGAAAACGTAGAGACTCTACCAATATTTGCAAAGGCTACAGAGTTCTTGCTATTAATTAATGAGAGGGTAAGGCTATAATTCGTATCTCAGGGGAAACACACACTCTACAACGATTGCAAATCGATCCAGAACAAAAATAATATTTACAAATAGATTCATAGACTGCACTGAAATTCACTCTGCGTGGAGAGACTGGATTAATATTTACATGGGATGCAGACAGTGTGTTAGTATTTAGAGAGGGATGCAATAATGGTGCCAATATTTTGGGGGATTATCCTGAGATGTTTCAATAATAATGGGAAATCATGAGATGGCCCAATAATTTCAGAATTATCCAGAGCCTTTATCGTAGTTTACAGGAATATTTGCAGGGTGACCCATAGACTATGCGAATATATACAGTACAATCCATAAATTTACCGATACTTAAAGGTAGACCCAGAGACTGTACCAATATTTGCAAGATAATCCGTTGATTTCCCAATATTGATGGGGTATCCAGAGATTACACCAATATTGTCAGGGTGGTCTTCAGGCTGACTGGTAAAATGATTCTGTTTATATCTCTGAGTGTAAACCCAACTCTATAGAAATGGGTAGAGACTAACTGAAACTAATTAATAAATCACGTTCAGAAATAATCTGCAATCTGTAATTGAAGCTGCTCTCGCTTCACACCGATGCTCTCAGATTGCGGGTCGCATAGTTTCTGCTCTCCAAATATTAATTAAAATAATGTGCTGAGCTTTTAGATTTACAACTGTGAAATACGTGGATAAATATATGTTGTGATATAAAATGTATTGGGTTGAAAGGCGTTAACTGAACCTGTTTATTCAGTGACTGTAATTCAAGTCAGCCTCCAACGGCCCTAATTGTTTCACTGGAGAGTTTCCCTTTGCTATAAATAAGGAGCTCCTTGCAATGTGTTATCCCATTTTGTCAGTTGAAGTACCACCTCCGACCTTAACAGTGATCAGCGGCTCTGCAGAGAGTGGGAGAAAGCGTCTGAATCTGAGATCAGTAAATTGGAAAGTGACAAGAATGGGCCATAATCTGAGGACAGTAGATTGGAATGTTACAACAATGGGCAGGAGTTTCTCCTGGGAGTTTGATTATCTTTCTGCAAATTATGATGGATTAAGATTTGCTGTTCGGATATATTTGGCACTTCGGATTATTCAAAAGATTTACTATCCCATCCTCGCTGTTGCAGGTTTCCCTGGTAATATTCGATATAATTAATTCCCTAAACCATGTTCAACTGTATTACTGTTCTTCTCATTTACTTCCCCTTCCTTGCTCTTGTTGCCGCGCCTGGTTAGTCTCTATATTCACCCATTAACTCTAGAAAACAGGTTTCACTGTATTATTATTATTGTCATTTACAATTCCTTCCTCGCTTCTATTGGTGTCACTGGTAATCATCTATATCCTATATCCAACTATTAATTCTCCAAGCCATGTTTCACTGTATTACGGTTCTTGTAAATTACAATCCCCTCCTCGCTGCTGTTGGTGTCCCTGGTAACTTCGACATCAGCTATTAATTCTATAACACGTGTTTCACTGTGATACTGTTCTTCCCGTTTACTGTCTACTCCCCGATGATGATGCTATTGTTGATAAGCCTCTATATCCAGCTGTTAGTTTTGTAAACTACCTTTCACTGCATTACTGTTCTCGTAATTTACTGCCGCATCTTCACTTCTCCTGGAGCTCCTGCTTAGCATGCATATGTCTCTGGGGTATTCGGGACGCAACGTGTAACTACGATGTTTGCTGGTAAGTTTCAATATCTATATAGGATCTCTGGGAAGAAGATGTAATTACGGGGTCTCCTGGTAAATCTCTATATCTACAACTGTTTCCAGGATGCGAGATGTAATTACGGCGTCTCCTGGTAAGTCTCTATATCTCCGTGTGTTTCCAGGAAGCGAGATAAAATTGCTTGGTCTCTTGGTAAGTCTCTATATCTACATGTGTTTCCAGGATGCGAGATGTAATTCCGGGGTCTCCTGGTATGTCTCTATTTCAACATGTGTTCCAGGTTGCGAGATTTAAGCACGGGGTCTCTTCGTAAGTCCGATATCTACATGCGTTTCCAGGATGCGAGATGTCATTACGGGGTCTCCTGTTAAGTCTTTATATCCATATGGGGTTGTCGGGATAGAAAATGTAATTACGGGGTCTCCTCGTAAACCTCTGTGCCTATATCGATTTCCAGGATGTGAGGCAATTACGGGTTTTCCCTCTAAGTCTCGATAGCGACATGATTTATCCGGGATGGGAGATGTAATTCTGGGCTGTCCTCTTCAGTCTCTATATCTATATGGGGTTTCTCCGATGGGAGATATAATTACGTAGATCTTCTGCTGAGAAATTATATCTATATGTTGTTTCCAGGATCGGAAATGCTATTAAGGAATCCCCTGGTAAGTCTACATCTGTATATGGTTTCCAGGATGGAAACTGGGTCTCCTTGGATGTCTCTAAATCTGTATGGGGTATCAGGAATGGCAGCGATAATTACAGGAATTCTTGGTCTGTCCCTATATCTGTAAGGAATTTTTCCGTGATGGGAGATGTAATTACGGGGACTCCACGTAAGTCTCTATGTCAATATTGGTTTTCCGGGATGGGCGATGTAATTTTGGGGTCTCCTCGTAAGTCTCTTCACCTATATGGGGTTTCTGGAATGCGAGATAAAATGACGGGGTTCTGTTGCTAATTCTGAATATCTATGTGGGGTTTCTGGTTTGTTAAATGTAATTACAGGCGTCTCCTGATAAGTCATGGTATCGATATGAGGTTTCCGGGATGGGTGATCTCATTATGGGCACTCTTCTTAGGTCATTATATATAGAAGCGGTCTCTGGGATGGGTGATGTAATTGCGGAGGTGTCCTGCTCAGTCTTTATATCTCTGTGGGGTTCCAGAATGGGAGATGTAATTCCGATATCGACTGGCATGTCCCTTTATCAATATGGGTTTTCTGGGATGGGAGATGTCATTACGGGAACTCCTGCTAATTCTCTATAATGTATATGGATGGTAAATGTAATTACATGGTCTCCTGGTAAGTCTCTATAGCGATGTAGGGTTTCTGGGATAGAAGATAAATTACGGGGTCTCCTGGTAAGTCTCTATATCGATATGGGATTTCTGGGAATGGCGATATAATTGCGGGGTTTCCTGGTAAGTATTTATACCCATATGGGGTTTCCGGGATAGAAGATATAATTACAGGTTCTCCTGGTAAGTCTCTAACTCTATATGGGTTTTTTTCGGGATGGAAATTTTAATCAGAGCGTCTCTTGGTAAGTCTCGATACAGATATGGTGTTTCCGGGATGTAAGTTGTAATTAAAGGGTCTCCCCGTATGTTTCGGTATCTAAATGGGGTTTTCCGGTATGGACGTTGTAATTAGAGGGTCTCTTGGTAAGTCTCGATATAGATATGGTGTTTCCGGGATGGAAAATATAATTACGGGGTCTCCTGGTAAGTCGATAGATCTATATGGTGTTTTCCGGGATGGAAGATATAATTGCAGGGTCTCCTGCTGAGCCTCTATTACTGTATGGGGTTTCCAGGATAGGTGATCTGTTTACGCAGGTCTTCTGGGTGTGAGATTTAATGGAACACGGGTCCCTGGGAGTTAAGCTCTATGATCGGGAGCCTGAGTGTGAGGTTGCTTTAAGAGGGCCCTTGGGGTGTGTCAGTATTTACAGTGGGTCCCGGACGGAATGTCAATATTGATATCTAATCCCTGGGACTGTGACAGTATTCACAGGAAGTGTAATTGAAGTTGGCAGTATTTACAGAATGTTTGGGAGTGGTTGAGCGTTTACAGGTGTTCGTACAGTGAGACAGGATTGTCAGGGAGTCCCCGGGAATGTTTATAATCAAGTTCTGAACCTTGGAGTGTCTCAGAGATGCCATAGAATCCTCGGAGAATGTAATTATTGATCAATAGTACAGGAAGTATGTCACTATATACACAGGGTCTGGGAGTATGTCAATATATGCACAGGGTCTGGGAGTATGTCAGTATATACACAGGGTCTGGGAGTATGTCAGTGTATACACCCGGTCTGGGAGTATGTCAGGATTTCCACAGGGTCTGGGAGTATGTCAGTGTATACAACATGTTGCGAGTTGCGTTACATTTTTCGTAGGATGTTCGCAGGCGAGTTCCAGGATTTATAAGGTGTTTCTCAGTGAGTATCAGTATTTACAGGATGTTCTTTCGGATAGTTCAGTATTTAAAGAATGTTCCTGCATGAGTGCCTGTAATTAAAGCATGTCGCTGAGCGAGTCATATTATTCACTGGATTTTCCTGCATGAGTCTCAATAATTACAGGAAGTACCGTGTGGAGTGTTACTATTCACAGGATGTAGCTGTGAGGGTGTCCGTATTTCGAGGATATTCCTGAGTGAGTGTCAGTATTTAGAGAATGTTCCTGGGTAAGTGTCAATATTACAGAGTGTTGCTGTGTGAGTGTGAGTATTTAAAGGAGTTTCCTGAGTGAGTGTCAGTATTTACACGATGTTCCTGAGTGACTGTCAGTACTTACAGGATGTGCCTGTGTGAGTGTCAGTGTTGACAGATTATTCCTGTTTCATTGTCAATATTTGCAGGTTGTTCCTGGGTGAGTGTCAGGATTTACAGGTTTTTTTCCCGAGAGAGTGCCAGTATTAACTGAATGTACTTGTATAAGTTTCAGTATTCACAGGATGCTCCTGGGTGAATGTGGGTATTTACAGAATGTTTCTGCGTGAGTATCAGTATTTACAGGATATTCCTGAATGAGTGTCAGCATTTGCAGGTGTTACTGAGTGAGTGTCAGTATTTACAGTATGTTCCAGAGTGTATGTCAGTATTTACAGGATATTCCTGGGTCATTCTCAGTATTTACAGGATATTCCTGGGTGACTGTCAGTATTTGCAGATTATTCCTGGGTCATTGTCAGTAATTACAGGATGTTCCGGAGTGAGTATCATTATTTACGATTTATTCCTTGGTCAGTGTCAGTATTTGCTGCTTTTTTTCCTGAAAGAGTTTTTATATTTACAGGATGTTCCTGAGTGAATGTCACGGGATATTCCTCTGTGAGTCCAACATTTACAGGAAGTTCGTGCGTGCATGTCAGTATTTACAGGAAGTTCGTGCGTGCGTGTCAGTATTTCCAGGATGATCCTGAGTGAGTGCCAGTATTTACAGGATGATCCTGAATGAGTGTCAGTATTTACTGGTTGTTCCTAGGTGAGTGTCAGTATTTATAGATTGTTCCTAGGTGATTGTCAGTATTTTTGGTTGTTCCAAGTTGAGTGTCATTATTTGGACGATGTTCCCAGGAGAGTGTCAGTATTTACAGGTTGTTACTAGGTGAGTGTCAGTATTTACAGGTTGTTACTAGGAGAGTGTCAGTATTTACAGGTTGTTACTAGGTGAGTGTCAGTATTTAGAGGATGTTCCTCGGTGAGTGTCAGTTGTTGCAGGATGTTCCTGGTTGAGTGTCATTATTTACAGGATGTTCCTGTTTGAGTGTCAGTATTTACAGGATGTTCCTGTTTGAGTGTCAGTATTTACAGGTTGTTCCTGTTTGAGTGTCAGTATTTACAGGATGTTCCTGTTTGAGTGTCAGTATTTACAGGATGTTCCTGTTTGAGTGTCAGTATTGACAGGTTGTTCCTCAGTGCATGTCAGTTTTTTCAGGATGTTCCTTAGTGAGCGTAAGTATCTGCAAGCTGTTCCTTGGTGAGTGTCAGTATTTACAGGATGTTCCTGGGTGAGTGTCAGTATTTCAAGAATGTTCCTGTTTGAGTGTCAGGATTTACAGGATGTTCCCAGGTGAGTGTCAGTATTTACAGGATGTACCAGGTGAGTGTAAATATTTACAGAATGTTCCTGGGCGTGTGTCATTATTCACAGGAAGTTCTTGAGTGAGTGTCAGTATTTACAGAATATTCTTGTGTGAGTGTCAGTATTTATAGGATGTTGCTGAGTGAATGTCAGTTTTTACAGCATGTTCCTGAGTGAGTGTCAGTATTTACAGGATGTTCCTGAATATGTGTCAGTTTTTACAGGATTTTTCTGAGTGAGTGTCAGTATTTGGAGGATGTTCCTGAATCAGTGTCTTTATTTACACGATGTCACTGAGTGATTGTCAGTATTTACAGGAAAGTCCTGAGTGTGTGTCCGGAATTACAGGATGTTCCTGAGTGTGTGTCAGTGTTTTCAGGAAGATCCCGCTTGTGTGTCAGTATTTACAGGATGATCCTAAATGAGTGTCAGTATTTACAGGCTGTTGCTGAATTAGTGTCAGTATTTACAGGATGCTCCTCGGCGAGATTCCTTCTTTATACGATGTTCCTTGGTAGGTCTCAGTATTTACACGATGTTCCCGAGTGATTGTCAGTATGTACGGAACGATCCTGGATGAGTGTCAGTATTTACAGTTCGTTCCTGGGTGAGTGTCAATATTTACAAGATGTTCTTGAATATGTGTCAGTTTTCACAGGATGTTCCCGAGTGAGTTTCAGTATTTACACGATGTTCCAGAGTAAGTGTCAGTATTTGCAGGTTATTCTTGAATGAGTGTCAGTTTTGAAAGAATGTTCCTCACTGATTTTCAGTATTTACAGGATGTTGCTGAGTGAATGTCAGTATTTCCATGATGTTCCTGATTGCGTCAGTATTTACAGGATGTTCCCGAGAGTCTGTTAGCATTTGCAGGATGTTCCTGATTGTGTGTCACAATTGACAGAATGTTCCTTGCTGAGTGTTTGTATTTAAAGCATGGTCCTGGGTGAGTGTCAGTATTTACAGGATGTTCCTGGGTGAGTGTCAGTATTTACAGGATGTTCCTAGGTGAGTCACATTATTTAAAGAATGTTCCTCGTTGACTGTTTGTATTTACAGCAGGGTCCTGGGTGAGTGTCAGTATTTACAGAATGTTCCTGGGTGAGTGTCAGTGTTTATAGATTGTTCCTAGGTGAGTGTCAGTATTTCGACGATGTTCCTTGGTGAGTGTCAGTAATTACAGGATGTTACTAGGTGAGTGTCAGTAATTACAGGATGTTACTAGGTGAGTGTCACTATTTATAGATTGTTCCTGAGTGAATGTCAGTATTTAGAGGATCTTCCTGGGTGAACTCAGTTTTTTCAGGATGTTCCTGAGTGAGTGTAAGTATTGCAGGCTGATCCAAGGTTAGTGTCAGTATTTACATGATGTTCCTGGTTGCGTGTCAGTATTTACAGGTTGTTCCTGGTTGCGTGTCAGTATTTACAGGTTGTTCCTGGTTGCGTGTCAGTATTTACAGGATGTTCCTGGTTGAGTGTCAGTATTTACAGGATGTTCCTGGTTGCGTGTCAGTATTTACAGGATGTTCCTGGTTGAGTGTCAGTATTTACAGGATGTTTTTAAATTAGTGTCAGTATTTGCTGGATCTTTCTATTTGTGTGTCAGTAATTATAAGTTATTCTAAAGTTATTCTCACTCTTTACTGGATGTTCCTTTGTGCGTGTCGGTACTTGTGGGATGCATAAACTTTTTTTGTATTCCCGTTAGTTTAAAATCTGAGAAGTTATCTAATCGACGTGTTTAAAGTCATAAATGGATTGAATCGGGTAGATACCGACAAATGTTTTCAATTCTGGTGGAATCCAAAAGTAGAGGGCAAATTATTCCATTTCGGAGCGAAATCAGGAGGAACTTTTTGACCCAACGGGTAGTGGAAACCTTGAACACTCTTCCCCAAACGGCTGTGTGTATTGGGTCAATTCACATTTTCGAGTCTGAAATCGATAGTTTTGTGTTTATTAACAAATTATATGGATCAAAAGGGCGGTAAAAGGAGTTGAGATGTCAATCAGCCATGATCTTATTGGATGGTAAACAGACTCGAGCGGCTCAATGGCCCACTCCTGGTCCTTTGTTCCAGATTCGCATTGACTTATTGTTATATAACCTGTACTTACCAACGCACTCGGGGTTTCCTGAATGGGCACGCACACTGGTAACCCTGTAAATATTGACTCACCCATGCATGTAATCACTGACGCATTCTGGCATCTGCCTGAATATGTACACGCTCTGGCACTGTTTCGTTCGGCCTCAGCTGGAGTATTGCGTCCAATTCTGGTAACCATACTTTAGAAAGTTCGTCAAAGAAAGAGTGCAGAGGCCATTTGCTAAAATGGTTGCAGGGATAAAGGGTTTCATTATGTGGAGAGACTAGAGAAGCTGGGATTGTTCACTTGGAGCAGAAAAAGCCATGGGGAGATTTAATAAAGGTGTTCAAATTAATGAGGAGTTTTGATAGAGTAAACAAGTAGAAACTGTTTCCACTGGCAGGAGGGTCGGTAACCAAAGTAACGGATTAAAGATCATTGGGAAATGAAGCAGGGGGAGATGAGGAGAATTTTTTTTCATGCAGCGAGTTGTTATGATCTGGAATGTATTGTCTGAAAGGTGGTGGAAGAAGATTTAACAGTTGCTTTCAAAAGGTATTTGGACACATACTTGAAAAGGAAACATTTTCAGGTCCATAGGGAAAGGGCAGGGGAGTGGGACTAACTGGATAACTCTTTCAAAGTGCCAGCACGGGTACGGTGGGCCGAGATTCCTCCTTGTCCTCTCTATGATTCTTTTGCTGTATGATATATTGACAGTGTCCACCGAACCTTGTCCAGACTGACACGGTCTGGAGACTGAATGAAAAGATCAACATTAATGGGGCATTTAGTGACTGTACCAATTGTTCCGGGGGCTTCAGGGACTATACCACATCAACACGGGATCCGGAGACTGTTGGAATATTGAAAGTTGGATCAATGGACTTCCCGAATATTTTGGGGCGCCGAGAATCTGTGGCCATATCGACAAGAGTTAAAGGGACGGTACGATGTGGGTCCACAGATTATGACAATATTTACTTTGGAACCACAGATTGTATTAATACTTACACTTGGATCAAAGGCTCTATCAATATTTACAGGGGGATCTGTTTCAAAGGAAACCTATCATCGTTCAAGTGTAATTAAATTCCATTATTTTTTTTACTTCTCAATCCACTCCTGATTCCAGCAGAAATCTCTGTTTGTTTCTCTATTTCCCAGTCCAATCACTATTATTATATTTAAACTCTGTCTCCAGTAGAAAGCCGTATCACAAGTATAATAATCAGGTCCATCACTGGATGCAGGAGCAAAGGAGCAAATTTCACCACGAACTCCATCAAACTGCTGCTTTTGCTCCGATCCTGATGTATAATTTCCCTGTTTATTTCCCTCCCTTACAGTTAACTTAGTGACGATTGTGATCCTGTCCCGAGGAACGTGCGGTCTCTCCAAATGTGTCACTCACTACCTGGTGGCCATGGCAGCGGCGGATCTATTGGTCGTTATCATCGATCTGATACTGAGACAGATTCCGATTGCATATTTCGAACATTTTGTTTTCCTGTACGACATCCGCGTGTGTAATATCCAGGCCGTCCTGCTTTATGCAGCGACAGACTGTTCTGTCTGGTTCACCGTCACTTTCACCTTCGATAGATTTGTGGCCATTTGTTGCCAGAAACTGAAAACTAAATATTGCACCGAGAAAACGGCGGCTGTGATTCTGGGGACAGTGACTGTGCTGAGCTGTTTAAAGAACATCACCTGGTACTTTATGTTATCGAGTGGGTATAATCTTGGCAACATTCCCTGGTTTTGTGCTGTAGACAGTCATATTAGTGCATCACAGGTGTGGGGAGCAATCGAACTCCTTCATTATATTCTAACCCCGGGGGTCGCATTTGTTCTGATTCTGCTGCTCAATGTTTTAATCGTCAGACACATTGTAGTGGCCAACAGAGCCCGCAGGAGACTCCGGGACCACAGCAGTGAAGAGAGACCCAGTGACCCAGAAATTACGAGTCGAAGGAAGTCCATTATTTTACTGTTCGTCATCTCGGGGAATTTCATGCTGTTATGGGCGATGTTTATGTTGTATTCTATATGGATGCGGGTGTTGGGTTTCACAGATCCTACTGTACTTCCGCCTGTCGCTCTCATGGAACTCGGATTCATGCTCCAGCTCCTGAGTTGCTGCACAAACACTTGTATTTATGCTGTGACCCAGACTAAATTCAGAGAGCAGTTGAAGAATATGCTAAAATATCCCTTTACTCTAATTGTTAAAATCATTAAATGATGAGAAGAAAAGAAGAATTCCCAGCATCAGAACTCAATCCTCTTTCATATTCTGTTCGACCCGCTCCGCCCCCGGGGTCTGTGATGTCGAGATATTGGGGTCAATCGGCTATGACACTGAACCAGTCCAAAATGCGATCATCGGTTCCCAAATTGAATGGAGGTTTGGGGAACGTCACAACCTCTGAGGTCCCTGCGGTGGCTCTTGAATGGGGCCGGGAATTTCACTACGGCTTCCTGTCGAGACATTGTGGGTCTGGCCAATCGTTGGAAGATGTTTTAAATTATTGAAAGAAATTATCAATTAAATGTTCAGTAACATGACGGAAGACTCCTTTGAATATTTGCAAACTTAAATGGAGAAAAAGTGAACATTTACACAGTTAAGAAACACCCGTTCAACATTAACAGGCTCAATGAAACACGATGTAAACATTTTCAGTCGTACAGAATGACCGGCTAAATAATAACCGTCACACAGAAACACCCTGTAAAAATTAACAGTCACAGAAACCACCTGTAAACATTAACATACTCACAGAAACACCCTGTAAATATTAACATACTCACGGAAACTTCCTGAAAACATTAACCGTCTCACAGAAACAAACTGTAAACATTAACAGATTCACAGAAACAGTTTGTAAATAATAACATACTCACAGAAAGAAATTGTAATATTAATATATTCACACAAACACTGTAAAATTGAACAGACTCACTCAAATACACTGTAAACATTAACAGACTGTCAGAAACACTGTAATAATTAACAGATTCAAGGAAAAACTCTGTAAACATTAACAAGTCTCACAGATACACGCAGCAAGCAATAAAATACCGGCAACTTTCCATACTAATACATTGCCAGGCACTTCCTGTCAGCAACGAATCACTCCCAGCGACCCTCAGGATGTGATAACACACTGACAGAAGCATCCAGTAAATATTACCGTTGATGAACAGATACCCTGTACCAACTACAACACTGCCAGAGACTTCCTGTAAACAATAACATACTCCCAATGACACATGAATATTAACACACCGATAGATTACAGAGGTTAATATTAACACTCTCACTGAGACACTCTGTGCTTCATAGCCCACCGCCAGAGACACCCTGTAAACTGTAAAACACTCCCACTGATCTCAGGAATATTAACACCCTGACAGGGACAGAGGTGAAAATTAATAACAATAACTCAAATTGATACAGCGCCTTTAACGGAGTGAAACGTCCCGGGGCGTTTCATAGGAGCGATTATCGAATAAAATTTGACACCGAGCCGCCTACGGAAATATTAAGAGAAGTGACCAAAAGCATCGGTAAAGAGGTAGGTTTTAAGAAGCGTTTTACAGGGGGAAAGGAAGATTGAGAGGCAGACAGGTTTTGCGAGGGCGCTTCAGAGGTCAGGCAGCTGAAGGCATGGCCGAACAATGGTGGGGGGATGAAAAGCGGTGAAAGGCAAGAGGCCAGAATTGGAGGGGCGCAGCGATCTCGAAGTGTTGTCGGGCTGGTGGAGGTTACAGAGATAAGGTGGGGCGAGGCTGTAAATGGATTTGAAGACAAAGATGAAAATTTTAAAATCGAGGCTTTGCTGGACCGGGAGCCAATGTAGATCAGCAAACACAGAGGGCTGATGGGAGAACGGGACTTGATTCGAGTGAGAATTATGGCAGCAGAGTTTTGGATGAGCTCAAGTTGGCAGAGGGTACAATGTTGGAGGCCGGCCGAGAGAGCATTGAAGTAGTTGAGTCTGGAGGTAACAAAGGCATGGATGAGGGTTTCAGCAGCAGGTGAGCTGAGACAGGGGTGGAGATGGGCGATGTTACAGAGGCGGTAGTAGGCGGTCTTGGTGATGGAGAGGATATGGGGTCAGAAGTTCATCTCAGAGTCAAATTGTGCGCTAAGGTTGTGAACGGTTTGATTCAGCCTCACATATTGGCCAGGGAGAGGGATGGAGTCAGTGTCTCGGGAATGTAGTTAGTGGCAGTTACCGAAGACAATGGCTTCGTATTCCCGACGTTTAATCGGAGGAAATTTCTGTTCAACTAATACTAGATGAAGGAGAAGCAGCCTGACAAATCAGAGGCAGTGGAGGTGTCGGGAGAGGTGGTGGGGATGTGGAGCTGGGTCTCGTCAGCAGCCTGACCTGGTTCCTCCCAGACTGAGCAGGATTGCAATTGCAACAGCACGTCATCAGTAGTTTAAATCTAAGCTGTCTCACGACGGTCTAATCCGAGCTCCCGTTCAATATTAGAGTGCGAACAATCCAGCGCTGGGTGAAGTCTACTTCACAATGAGAGGAACAGCCGACATCGAAGAATCAAAAAGCGACATCCCCACGAGCGCTGGATCGCCACAGGCCGTCTGGAACCTGACGTTCTGTTTTCGGATGATGTCGGCGAGGGGCAGCATGTTGAGGAGAAATAGGCGGGGGCCATGGAGAGATCATTGGGGGGTTCCAGAGGTGAAGGTGCAGGAGCGGGAAGAGATGCCATTGCAGTTGATTCTCTGACCACAACTGGATAGATGGGAATGGACCAGGCGAGGACAATCCAACCTCGGCAAAGAGTGAGGGGAAAGAGCGAACCAAAGTCAGAGGGAGAGAGAGAGACACACAGTGAAAGAAGTGGTGAGAAATAGAGCGGGGCAGGTGAGAGAGAGGGTCAGAGAGAGAGAGGGGGAGAGAATTAAACAGAAACAGAGAAAAGGTGTGACACAATCTCAGACAAAGTACGAGAGAAAATGAGCATCGCACACTGGTCCAGAATTAATCTAAAATCGCAAATAAGACCCGGTTCAACAGGCCCCCGTGAAGTCTCTTTTTAAACCTCCTTTTATTACCTCCTTTTTATACCAGTTTTATCCCCCTTTTTAAATCCACTTCAAATTGTCATTTGCAACGTCATTAAACCCCTTTTAATTCGTTTTAAACCTCATTTTTAAACCCGACTATTGAAGCCATTTTGCCCCCTTTTTAAACCATTTTTTGGAGAGACTGTCTTTCTCCAAACTCTCCCACTGCGGTTCCTTTTGAAACCCATCTCTTTCTCAACGAGCTTCCAGTCTCTCTCCTCAAACCTTTTTAAACCCTTTTGAAACCTCATTAACCTCCTTTTAACTATTTAACCTCATACACTGCTTATTACGATCGTTTTTAAAACTTTTCACCTCTTAAACCAACATTTTATCACCAATCCCCTTTTAAACTTTAACCCCCGTTTAACTTATTTTGACCTCTTTTTAACCTCTTTACTACCCTTTCAACCAGTAACTTATTTAAGGCCTTTCAACCCACTTTTTAACCCCTTTATAACATTAGTCTCCTTTTAAATCCTTTGGAAACTCTTTAACTTTATTCTTAATCCCCTCCTGTGAGAGAAGCAAAGCGACTCCCAGACATTGCGCACAATGGAGGCTTGCAGACAGGAGGAGGGGACAGGGACTCTGGCCTCGGTGCGTGTCACAGGAAGTGACCTCACCGCGTAAGACACTGACGACTCACATGGCCGACTGCAAAGCTGCTGACCAGCCCGCTCCGCATCCGACATTTTGTCCTTACCCAGAAGTGACCTCGCCACTTCGATGCCAAATCAACGTGTCCGCCGCCGGGCCCAGCTGGGCTCCGCCTGCTGCCCCGCAACCGAGTGACCGGTTGAGGATTCACCTGGTCAAGTGAAGCCATCTCCCAGAGTGCAAAGCGGCCCGAGCTGTGGTTCGATCGGGGCTTGTCTCGGCCGCGATGCATTGTGGGAAGGCGGGATCGTCATCGTTGCATCGGTCCAACCAGCTCCTGAAATCCGCGAAACCGCCGCCCACCAACGGGGACAGGCACCGAAAGGAGCTGGAGTTGGGATTCAAACCCCGGGAGGCAACCAGGATCGCCCGTCGGCTCCTTCCAACCACCTGAACACATTGCCCACCCCATAAACTCCTTCCCACTCCCTCAAGCCCTTCCCCAAACACTGAACGATTTCCCTCAACAGCTTCCCATCCCCTGAAGCTCTTCCCACACTTTGAATTCCTTATACTCACAATTAGCCCCTTCCCATTCCATGAACCCCTATTCAACCCCATGAACGAATTCTTGATACACTCAACCGCTTCCCCTCCCCTAAACGCCTTCCCATCCCCTGAACCCCATTGTACCCGCGGGTATGATTCCAACCACCTGAGCATCTTCCCCAACTCCTCACCATCCCCGAACCTCTTCCCACTCCATGAACCCCTTCCCACTCCCTGAAACCCTTCCCTCCCTCTGAAACCCTGCCCCAACCCATGAAGCATTTCCAATCCTCTCGACCACTTCTCCTCCCCCTGAACACCTTCCGACCCAATAAACCCCTTCCCTCGCCCATTAATCCCTAATCCCTTCCCAAACCCTTGAACCACTTTCCCACCATCTGAATCCCTACCATCCACTTCCCACCCTTGATGCAGTTCCCCACACCCTGATCCCCTTCCCCAACACCTGAACCCACAAGGATCTGCACTGGGGCATCAACTATTCAGTATATTTATTATTGACATGGATAACACAATAGAGAGCCATTTATCCAAGTTTGCAAATGACACAAGGATTGATGGCATAGCAAGTCGTGTACACGGGAGCAGAACATTACAAAGAGTCATTTGTAGATTCAGGGAGTAGGCAAAACCGTGGCAGATGGACTTAAAACCAGTTAAATGTGAGGTCATCCATTTTGGACCAAAAATGAGCAGATCCGAGAATTTATTTAAATGGCTGTCATTCCCTTGAGAATCGAAGCTTCTAATTCTAATGGAAGATTTAATTGAAGCGTTTTAGATGATAGAGAGGAATTGTTTCCTCTGGTGGGGGAGTAAAGAACAACGGGAATAACATTAAAATTAGAGCCGGGCCGTTCAGGGGTGAAGTCAGATCGAACTTCTTCACACAAAGGGCAGTGTAAATGTGGAACTCTCGCCCCCAAAAGCTGTTGAGGCTGGGGATCCATTGAAAATTCCATGTGCTGTTTAAACCGCTTTCTCATCCTCCCTGCCACTTTCAATGATTTGTGCACATAAACCCCCAGATCTCTCTGTTCCTGTGCCGCTTTTAGAATTGTTCCCTCTAATTTTATTGCCTCTCCTCGTTCTTCATACCGAGAAGCATGACTTCGCATTTTTTTGCGTTAAATTTCATCTGCCACGTGTCCGCCTATTCCACCAGCCTGTCTATATCCTCTTGAAGTTTATCACTTTCCTCCTCACTGTTTACTACACTTCCAAGTTTCACTGTTTATCTGACAGTAGAACACTAACCGATGAATTAAATACTTATTGATTAACTCTCTGCACTCTTCCTCGCCTTGTTTTGAGGCTTCCTTTATACGGAAAAGTTCAGGAAGTGAGGTAGCATCTTTGGAGAAAGAAACTGAGTTAACGTTTCAGGTCGAAGACCTTTCGTCAAAAGTCTTGACGAATTTTCACTTTAATTTTAGATTTGCAGAAACCGCAGTATTTTGCTTTAAAGAACCGAGATTGGCTTCACGGAAATCAGAATTCTTCATGACAGACAAGGTCCGAAGGGAGGATTTACTGGTTGCAGGAGAGCTGGCTCACTGTGACATGGAGATTTCTGCAGTGAGCGACACCAGACTCTTTCCTTGTTTCCACAATGAATGTCGCTCTCTTAATTTTATTCAGATTCCAACAGGATTCTGTGGATTTCTGAGCGATCATGAAAGGATCCCGCAGCGCTGCCTCCGTAAATAACAACAGTTCCAAGCCGCATTTCGAATGCAGCAACAAACCCATCAGTTTCTCGCTGTTCCCCAGCTCCCGGAGTGAGTGAGGCCGCGATTGGTGCAATATTCAGACCGCCTGTCCGGCCTCGCTGATGTCATCACCCGCTGCCGACGGAAAGCATCGAATCCAGTCTCAGTCCGCGCGTTACTGCTCCTCACCAGGAAAAAAAAATATCATGGCGCGACCAAACCTCCCCATACACCGAGATCAGGCACAAGAAAATCCGGGAAGCTTGTACCCTGGTCACTCGGTCTCCCACCAAGATTTACCGAGAAACAGAATGAAATTGTCATTGGCCCACTGCGGAAAAACCAGTGTCAGCAGCGCAAGTGGTTTGGAGTCAGGATGGCTGAGCGGTCTGAGGCGCTGCGCTCAGGTCGCAGTCTCTCTTCGAAGTGCAGGTTCGAATCCCCCTTCTGACATCTGGTCCCGAACACGCAGCAACCTGTTCCTCGGCCGGAGTTGATTTTTACGAGGAGTTTTGAAGAAGAAATTGTTTCGACTGGCAGGATGGTCGGTGAGCAGAGGAAACAGATTAAAGATAATTGGCCAAAGAACCAGAGAGGGATGATGGGGAGAAATTCCGTTTCCGCAGCGAGCTGTTATGATCTGGAATGCACTGCACGAAAGTGTGGAGGAAGCAGATTCAATTGTGACTTTCAAAAAGGGAATTGGATAAATACTGGAAGGGCAAAAAACTTGCAGGGCTATTGTGAAAGAGCAGGGGAGTGGGACGAATTGGAGAGCCGACATCGCCATGATGGGCTGAATGGCCTCCACCTGCGCTAAAAGATTCAACGAACGGTGAGGCGTAAAACTCCCTGCTACCAGAAGATGGTACCTTTGCCTAAAACATTCTCGCTCACCCCAGAGGACTGTTGGAATCATAGATTCTTAGAATGGTTACAGCGCGGAAGGAAACTCGTCGGCCCGTCGAGTCCGTGCCAGCTCTCTGCAAGAGCAATCCAGCTCGTCCGACTCCCCCGCTCCATCCCCATAGCCCTGTTCTTTTTTCCCCTTCAAGTACTTATCTAATTCCCTTTTGAAGGCCACGATTGAATCTGCCTCCACCACCCCCTCAGGAGGGTGATCATTCCTGTTCACCACCACTCACTGTGTGAAATGTTTTTTCTCATGTCGTCCTTATTTTTTTTTGACAATCACCTTCAATCTATGTCCCCTGGTTCATGACCGCCCCCCCCCCCCCCCGCGCGCCAATGGGAAGTTAATCTCTATCTTCTCTGTTCAGACCCTTCATGATTTTGAACACCTCTATCAAATCTCCTCTCAATATTCTCCACTCTGAGAACAACCCCAGTTTCTCCAGTCTATGCATGTATCCGAATCCGTCATCCCTGGAATCACTCTAGCAAATCTCTTCTGTACCCTCTCTAAGGCCGTCACATATTTCCTAAAGTGCGATGCCCAGAACTGAAGACAATCCTCCAGTTGTGGCCGAACCAATGTTTTATAAAGTTTCATCATATCCTCCTTGCTTTTGAACTCTATGCTTCTATTTATAAAGCGCAGGACCCTGTATGATTTCTTAACCGATTTCTCAACCTGCCCTGTCATCTTCAATGATCTGTGCACATATACCCCCAGATCTCACTGTCCGATGAAATGCAGCCAAATTTGATCGTCCACATTTAATAATAACTTTGGTAACATCAGTGATTCACTTAATATTGAACTTTCCTGTCTCCCTCCACCCACCCCCTGCAGGTACTGACTGTCGCTGAGGGACGGCCTCCACAAAGATTGGACGCCTTCTTGGCCCTTCACCCCAAGGGCCTGAACTTGTGTCTCAGAAAGGAGACTCGGTGTTAGCACCTACCGCACTTTCCACCAGGGGGCACTGCTGACCAGGAGTGATCGAGTGAGAGGGGGCGAGATTGGGGAGAGAGAAAGACAGATGGAGGGAGAGAGACAGAGACAGAGCGAAAGAGAGAGAGAGAGACGGAGAGAGAGACAGAGAGGGAGAGATAGATAGAGACGGAAAGAGAAAACCCGACAGAGAGACAGAGAGGGGGATAGAGACAGAGAGAGAAAGAGAGAGAGATAATGAGAGACAGAGAGGGGGTGAGAGAGGCAGATCGAGGGTGAGGAAGATACAGAAAGGGAAAGACAAACACACACGCACACATGGAGTCAGAGAGACAGAGATATAGACAGAGAGTCAGAGATAGAGATAGATTTGGAGACAGATACAAAGATGGAGAGGGAGAGATACAGATAGAGTGACAGATAGACAGACAGTGAGAGAGAGGCCGTACAGGGAGAGAACGAGAGAGGAAAGACAGACAGAGAGAGAAGGGCACACACGCAAAGAGTGACAGAGACAGAGAGTGAGAAAAATAGTGAGAGAGAGGGGGAGACAGAGAGAGGGAGAGAGAGAGAGAGAGAAAGAGATAGAGACAGAGTCTTATGGAGGGACAGAGATGTAGAGAGAGACAGAGTTCAAGGACATAGAGAGAGACGGAGTGAGAGAGACAGAGAGAGAGAGACAAGGAGTTGTAGAAAGAGATTGAGAAAGGGTGAGGCAGAGAGATAGAGAGAGACAGAGAGAGGCAGAAAGGGAGAGAGAGAGAGGAAACAAATCTGTAATGATGAACAAAAACAAAGAGAGAGAGTGAGAGAAAGGCAGATAGAGAGACAACGAGCGAGAGAGAGAGAGAGAGAGAGAAATAGATAGCGAGAGATAACGAGAAAGGGAGCGAGAGACAGAGTAGAGAGTGGGAAGAGGGGGAGTCAGTGAGAGAGAGAAAGACAAGAGGGGAGACAGAGAGAGAGAGAGACAGAGATAACCACACAGGGAACGATATGGAGAGACAGAGGAAGAGTGTGTGGGAAAGAAAAATATAGACAAAGAGAGATAATGAGCGAGAAACATCGAAACATAGGAAATAGGATCAAGGGTAGGCCATTCGGCCCTTCGGGCTTGCGCCGCCATTCAAAATGATCATGGCAGATCAATTAACTCAGTACCCTTTTCCGCGTTTTCCCCATATCCCTTGTTCCATTTAGGATTAATAAATATATCTATCTCCTTCTTGAATATATGTAATGAATTGGCCTACACTGCCTCCTGTGGTAGAGAATTCCACAGGTTCACCACCGACTGATTGAAGAAATTTCTCCTCATCTCGGTTCTAAATGGCATACTCCATATCCTGAGACTGTGACCCCTGGTTCTGGACTCCCCAGCATTCGGGATCAATCTCCCTGCATCTAGTCTGGCTGGTCCTGTTAGAATTTTATATGTTTCGATGAGATCACCTCTCATTCTTCTAAACTCGAGTGAATATAGGCTTAGTCGACCCAATCTCTCACGCGTCAATCCTGCCATCCCAGGAATCAGTCTGGTAAAGCTTCGTTGCACTTCCTCCATGGCAAGGACATCCTTCCTCAGATAAGGAGACCAAAACTGCACACAATGCTCCAGATGTGGTCTCACCAAGGCCCTGTATGACTGCAGTAAGACATCCCTGGTCTTGTAGTCAAATCCTCTTGCAATGAAGGCCGACATACGATTTGACTTCCTAACTGCTTGCTGCACCTGAATGCTCGCTTTCAGCGAATCGTGTGCAAGGACACCCAGGTCTCGTTGCACCTCCCCTTTCCCCAATCTATCACCATTCAGGTAATAATCTGCTTTTCTGTTTTTATAAGGAGCTATGAACCTGTACTCCTAGATCTCTTTGTTCAATAACTGTCTCCAACGCCCTCCCATTAACGGAGTAGGTCATGGCCCGATTCGATCTACCAAAATGCATAACCTCACATTTATCGAAATTAAACTCCATCTGCCATTCATCGGCCCACTGGCCCAATTTATCAACATCCCGTTGCAATCCTAGATAACCTTCTTCACTGTCCACAATGTCACCAACCTTGGTGTCATCGGCAAACTTACTAACCATACCTCCTAAATTCTCATCCAAATCACCAATATAAATTACAAATAAAAGCGGACCCAGCACCGATCCCTGAGGCACACCGCTGGTCATAGTCCTCCAGTCCGAAAAACAACCCTACACAACCACCCTCTGTCTCCTATCGTCAATCCAATTTTGTATCCAATTGGCTACCTCACCTTGGATCCCGTGAGATTTAAACTTATGTAACAACCTACCATGCGGTACCTTGTCAAAGTCTTTGCAAAAGTCCATGTAGACCACGTCTACTGCATAGCCCTCATCTATCTTCTTGGTTACCCCTTCAAAAAACTCAATCAAATTCGTGAGACATGATTTTGCACTCACAAAACCATTCTGACTGTTCCTAATCAGTCCCTGCCTCTCCAAATGCCCGTAGATCCTGTCTCTCAGAATACCCTCTAACAACTTACCCACTACAGATGTCAGGCTCACCGGTCTGTAGTCCCCAGGCTTTTACCTGCCGCCCTTCTTAAACAAAGGCACAACATTTGCTACCCTCCAATCTTCAGGCACCTCACCTGTAGCTGTCGATTATTCAAATATCTCTGCTAGGGGAAGCGTAATTTCCACCCTAACCTCCCATAACGTCCTGGGATACATTGCATCAGGTCCCGGAGATTTATCTACCTTGATGCGCGTTAAGACGTCTAGCACCTCCCTCTCTGTAATATGTACACTCCTCAAGGCATCACTATTTATTTCCCCAAGTTCCCTAACATCCATGCCTTTCTCAACCGTAAATACCGATGTGAAATATTCATTTAGGATCTCACCCATCTCTTGTGGTTCTGCACATAGATGGCCTTGTTGATCCTTAAGAGGCCCTACTCTCTCCCTAGTTACTCTTTTGCCCTTTATGTATTTGTAGAAGCTCTTTGGATTCTCCTTTGCCTTATCTGCCAAAGCAATCTCATGTCCCCTTTTTGCCCTCCTGATTTCTCTCTTCACTCTACTCCGGCAATCTTTATACTCTTCAAGGTATCCACTTTATCCCAGCTGCCTGTGCATGTCATATGCCTCCGTCTTCTTTTTGACTCGGGCCTCAACCTTGCCTTGCCACCTATAAAGATTTCTATATGTTCACACCCTGGTCGCTCCAGTCCTGCACCCACTTAATTTATATTGCCTCGCCTTATTCTCCCTTTCAAAATGCATCACTTCACAATTAAATGTTAGCTGCGTGAATTTATACATATTTACAGGTTGTTTCTTTGAGTTTGTCCCTGTCTATATGATAGTTGTGTGATTCTGCAAATACTGACATGTTGTTTCTCTGATTGTGTTTATCTATATCTGATAGTTGTGTGAGTTTATACATATTTACAGGGTGTTACTATGAGACTGTTAAAGTTTACAGTTTTATTCTGCGAGACTGCAAAAGTTTCGAATGGGTTTCATTGAGTGTTCAGATGTTTCCAGGGTATTTATCTCATATGTTAATATTTTATACGTTTCCCTTTGATTCCTTGGTGTCAATCCTTTGCTCCTTTTATTTTTCCATCCCCTCTGTAAACACCATAATATGTTTGGCTGGGTAAGGTCACTCTTTAGAAACACGTTGTTGTTGTCTTGTTCTAGTTTAAGGCCTGAGTCGGGAGCAGCTCATCGTTCCATCGCCGGGATCCTTGCTTGGTAAGATTCTGCTAGTTTTGGAAAAGTTATTTGTCGTGAAATTTGTACCCTGATGGCTTGGGATGGAATAAAACAGAGAACCAGGTTCTGCGATCCAACTTTTTTCTGCAGTTATTCCTTGCTTTTCTCTGTTATTATCTCGTATTTGTTCCTCCGCTTTAGCTCAATACAGGAGGAGGAACTCCGCTCTATCTGTTTTCTCCTCGGTATTTTATGGGCAGATGAAATATTTCGCATTCGCTTACCTTCAATTTAAAAATGTGGATTATCTGTTAAGCTATGTTCTAATGTACAAAAGTGTTATGCTGACAACAAGTCTGTTTGTTAAATGACTGTGATTAATGTCAGTTGCAATGACGCTTAATTATGTGACTTGGGGATTTCTCCCTGCTTTAAATAAGGAGCTCCCTTCGCCGTTTCAACTCATACAGTCAGTTCATTGCTTTCAGCAAAAAAGCCATCAGCCACTTTCACAGAATTAAAATCATGGATTTGCCGATGGATTTTCAATACCTTTTCCATCAACTTCGGACACTAAAAGTATTTAAGGATGTGCAGAAGATTTACTATCCCCTCCTCGCTGCTGCTGGTGTTCCTCGTAAGTTTCTACGTCCAGTTATTAATTCAATAAACCATATTTAACTGTAATATTATTCTTGCTGTTTACCTTGGGACATTCAGTTTTTAATGCCATTCTGTGTTTTAATTTTTTGTGTCTTTGTTAACATATTGATTGATCAATATACTGGCATATCTTTGCTGCTATTGGTGTGGCGGGTAAATCTCTATATCAAGTTGTGAATTCTGAAAATTATGCTTAACTGTGTTTCTCTCCTTGTCATTTCCCAATCTATCCAGGCTTCTGTCGGCTATTGATTCTGCACGTGATACCGTGTTTCCAAGATTCAAATATTCTGATTCAAACTTCAGCAATGATATTGGACGAGTCTATTTTTTGAACAACTTTCAGTCTGCTATCTGCACTGAACGTTTCTAACAGATCAGACGAATGTGCTCATGGTTTAGGACACTTTCCACCTTCTGCTCTCTATGGTTACTTGCACAGAGTCACAGGAGCAAATCCTGGCACATCACAAACACGCCTTTAAATGTCTGATAAATATCCGCTCATGGTTCAATTCCAGTCATAGTTTCAAAATAGGCACATCACCGGAGGAGGACATTCGGTCCATCGTGCCTGTGCTGGCTCTTCAAAAGAGTTATCCAAATAGTACCATTCCCCTGCTCTTTCCCATAGCACTGCATTTTTCCCTTCAAGTGTTTGTCTAATACCCTTTTGAAAGTTACTGTTGAATTGCCTTCAGCCATCCTTTCAAGCAGTGAATCACAGATCATTACAACTCGCTGGGTGAAAAAAATGTTTCCTCATGTCGCCTCTGGCTGTTCTACCGATCACCTTAAATCTGTGACCTCTGGTTACCGATAAGGAAACAGTTTGCCCTTTTTGACTCTTCCAAATGCGTTGATGATTTTGAACAGTCAGTGTCTCATTTCCTAACATCTCCAGTTCTTTATTAGTGTCAAGGTTTCTGCCGGTTAGAATATGATTACAAGTGTAATTTACATTCTCACAAAATGTTCATTCATTTACATTGCTCAATATTTATTTCCCATCTTTGTTTTGAAATTACAGTTGAAACGTACGCCCGTCTGGCACAGTTGAGTGAATCTCTCAGTGAGTCCCAGAGTGACCCTCTATTGTCTTCTTCTGTACTTTAGGAGAAGCGATCTCAGCTGATGGGAACTGAAGTACTGAGGATAAGGAAAAAAGTTGACAACCCCTCGTCTATTTTTCTATTCACGGTTTCCAAACAATGGTGAAAAAAGTACCAGGACAAACCTCTCCCAATTATATTCGGATACTTTACAAAATCAATCACCGACCACATTGCCTATGGGATAATTCGTCTGATTTCGACACTAATCAATGCAATTAATGGAACATTACATGGTCAATGATATCACACTATTTGAAGTCACAGCCCATTCTTACTGATGTTATTGTGATGTTATTTGGAAAATCTTCCTTTCACTGAGCTGCAATTTGTGTATTTCAACAAAAATGTAGAAAACTCAATCTTTAAAACACTTTTTACGCCTAGTTATTTTTACAACTGCAGTGCACTTGTATTTATTATCTTAAAATTTACATGAGTGCATTTTAAATACAATTACTTGTATTTATTGGATGTGAAGGTTGCATTTTCTGCAATTTACTGTTGCTTTCATTTCAGTTCTCAATATAATGAAACCGCATTAATATTCTATCCAGGAGCAGGAACCCAAGTGGCATTTTCCCCTTCCCTAATACAGGGCACAGAAGCGGATCGCATCGCTCCAAATGTTGACTGATCCCGGGACACGAAGGATTCCTGAGAGGTTCTGGTGTTTCAGTCCCTGTGACCACGGGTGGTGTTTTTATCTGCTGGGCTGTCGGCAGCTGTCATTTAATCTCTCATTGATCATACACCTGTTACTTTCATCATGTATTTATTCCCATTTATTTATTGTGTTCACCGATTATTTTTACAATAAACCCTCTCGTCAGTTCCAAAGGAAATGGAATTAGATTCTATTATTGAATGTTAGTAATGAGTTGCAGATTTCACTCTGAACTCCTTCAAACTGCTTTTTTGTTCACAGCCTGATGTATAATTTCCCTGTTAATTTGCCTTCCTTACAGTTAACTTAGTAACGATTGTGATCCTGTCTCGGGGAAAGTGCGGTCTCTCCAAATGTGTCACTCGCTACCTGGTGTCCATGGCAGCGGCGGATCTACTGATCGTTATCATCGATCTGATATTCAGGCAGATTCCGATTGTTTATTCCGAACAATTTCTTTTTCTATTGTACATTCCCGTGTGTAATATCCACGCCGTCCTGCTTTATGCAGCTACAGACTGTTCTGTCTGGTTCACAGTCACTTTCACCTTTGATCGATTTGTGGCCATTTGTTGCCAAAAGCTGAAAACTAAATATTGTACTGAGAAAACGGCGGCTGTGGTTCTAGGAACAGTGACTGTGCTGAGCTGTTTCAAGGACATCACCTGGTACTTTATGTATACGGGTAAATATAAACTTGATAATGATCCGTGGTTTTGCTCCGTTACACCCGGAGTTACTGATTCACAATTGTGGACAGCAATCGAACTCCTTCATTATATTCTCACCCCGTTTGTCCCGTTTGTTCTGATTCTGCTGCTCAATGCTTTAATCGTCAAATACATTTTAGTGGCAAACAGAGCCCGCAGGAGACTCCGGGGCCACGACAGTGGGGAGAGTGCGAGTGACCCAGAGATGGTGAGCCGAAGGAAATCCATCATTTTACTGTTTGTTATCTCGGGGAATTTCATCCTGTTATGGGCAATGCTTATGATGCAATCTGTATGGAACCGTATGTATTATGTTCTTGGTGTTTTTTCAGCTCTTCCTAGATTTGTACAAGAAGCAGGATTTATGCTGCAACTTCTTAGTTGTAGCACAAACACTTTTATTTATGCAGTGACCCAGACTAAATTCAGAGACCAGTTGAAAAATGTGGTGAATTATCCCTTCACTGTAATTGTTAAATTCATTAAATAACGGGTTGAGACGCAGGTTTTTCTGAATAGAACTCAACTCTATTTAATATTGTGTCCAATCCACTCTACCCCGGTTTCATCCCAGAGTGACCAATGATCTGGAGAGAGGGAGTCTCAAATTTAAACCAGGCCATTAAAAAAATCTGCCTGCGCACAATCTAAGGTGACTTGTCGAAGGAACGAGTACGAGTACAATCCCAGAGTTCGTCCATCAAACACTTACATTCCCAGAGTTCGTCTAGTAAACACTTATATTCCCAGGGATCGTCAAGTAAACACTGACATTCCCAGGGATTGTCCAGTAAACACTTACATTCCCAGGGATTGTCCAGTAAACACTTACATTCCCAGAGTTCATCCAGTAAACACATACAATCCCAGGGATCGTCCGGTAGACACTTACATTCTCAGAGATCATGCAGTAAATAATTGCATTCCCAGAGACAATCCAGTCAACACTGACATTCCCGGGGACCATCCAGTAAACACCTACATTCGCTGGGGCCCTCTGATAAACACTTACATTCCCAGTGATCATCCGGTAAACACTTACATTCCCAGGGAGAATCCGTTAAACACTTACATTCCCAGGGAGAATCCGTTAAACACTTACATTCCCAGGGAGAATCCGTTAAACACTTACATTCCCAGGGAGATACGTTAAACACTTCCATTCCCAGCGACCAACCAGCAAATATTACAATTCCCGCAGACCACCCGATAAACACTTGCATTTGCAGCGAGCATGTGATAAAACATTTTTATTCCCAGGGATTTTCCGTTAAACACGTCAGTTTCCAGGAACTATCCGATAAACTGTAACATTCCAAGGGGCCATCCATTAAACACCTAGGGATCATCCAGTAAAGGCTTGCATTCCCAGTGACCATCCGGTAATTACGAACCGTCCCACGCACCATCCGGTAAACACTTGCATTCACAGTGAGCATGCGATAAACACTCATATTCCCAGGGATTTTCCGGTAAACACGTCAATTCCCGGAGATCATCCGATAAACTCTTATATTCCTAGGTACCATCCAATAAACTTACATTCCCAGTGACTATCCAGTAAACACTTACATTCCCAGTGACCATACGATAATCACTAATATTCCAAGGGAGCATCTGGTATTCCCTTAAATTCTCAGGGACCATCTGGTAATCATTAACATTCTCAGGGAGCATCTGGTAAACACTTCAAATCCCAGGGACCATCCGGTAAACACTTCAAGGGACCAGAAACCATCCGATAATAAAAACGGTCATTCCCAAGGACCATCCTGTAAACATTTAGATTACGAGCGACCATCCAGTAAATAATTGCATTCCCGTTTATCATCCGGTTAACCCTTAAATTCCCAGAGACCATTTGGTATTCACATTCCTTCCCAGAGACCATTCGGTCAACACATCCCTTCCCAGAGACCATTCGGTAAACACATCCCTTCCCAGAGACCATTCGGTATTCACATTCCTTCCCAGAGACCATTCGGTCAACACATCCCTTCCCAGAGACCATTCGGTAAACACATCCCTTCCCAGAGACCATTCGGTAAACACATCCCTTCCCAGAGACCATTCGGTAAACACATCCCTTCCCAGAGACCATTCGGTAAACACATCCCTTCCCAGAGACCATTCGGTAAACACATCCCTTCCCAGAGACCATTCGGTAAACACATCCCTTCCCAGAGGCCATTCGGTAAACACATCCCTTCCCAGAGACCATACGGTAAATAATTACATTTCCAGGGACCATCCAATAAACACTTATGATCCGAGGGACAAGCCGGCAAACACCTAAATTCTACGGGACCATCCCAGAAACACTTTTATTCCCAAGGACGATCCGTTAAACATTTAAATTTCCAGGGACCAGCCGGCAAACTCTTACATTCTAAGGGACCATCCCTTAAACAATAACCTTCCCAGGGACCATCCGACAAACATTTACATTTCCAGGGACCATCCGTGCATTACTTACATTTCCAATAGACATAGGGTAAACATTTACGATTCACATAACCTTCCGGTAAACAAGAACATTCCAAGGGGCCATCGGTAAACACTGACATTCCGAGGGGCCAGCCAGCAAACACTTAACATCCAAGGGACCATCCAGTAAAAACTTAGATTCCCAGCCACCATCCGGTCAGCACTTACATTCCCAGCGGCCATCCGGTAAACACTGCTATTCCCATGGACCACCCGGTCAACACTTATATTGCTAGGGACCGTCCGGTAAACACTTACATTCCTAGAGACCGTCCGGTAAATATTTACATTCCTAGGGACCGTCCGGTAAATATTTACATTCCTAGAGACCGTCCGGTAAATATTTACATTCCTAGGGACCGTCCGGTAAATATTTACATTCCTAGGGACCATTCGGTAAAAAAAAAAGACAATTCCCAGGGACCACCCGTAAACACTCAAATTCTCAGGCACATTCCGGTAAACACTTCAGTTTCCAGGTCCCATCTGGTAAACACATTCTCAGGGGCACCCGGTAAACACTTACATTCCCAGGAACCATCCGGCGCCTACAAACCTTGGACCTGCTATAGCTCCCTCCCCATTCACACACTGGTCACCGACACCTACAGTCCCGGGATCTCCTCTACCTCCCGCCCCATTCACACACTGGTCACCGGCACCTACAGTCCCGGGATCTCCTCTACCTCCCGTCTCATTCACACACTGGTCACCGGCAACTACAGTCCCGGGATCTCCTCTACCTCCCGCCCCATTCACACACTGGTCACCGGCACCTACAGTCCCAGGATCTCCTCTACCTCCCGCCCCATTCATACACTGGTCACCGGCACCTACAGTCCCGGGATCTCCTCTACCTCCCGCCCCATTCACACACTGGTCACCGGCACCTACAGTCCCGGGATCTCCTCTACCTCCCGCCTCATTCACACACTCGTCACCAGCACCTCCATTTCCTGGATCTCCTCTTCTTCCCGCCCCAATGACAGACTGTTCAGCGGCACCTTGAGTCCCGGGATCTCCACTGCCTCCCGCCCCAATAACACACTGGTCAAAGGAAACTACATTCCCGGGATCTCCTCTACCTCCCGCCCCATTAACACACTGATCACCGGCACCTACAGTCCCGGGATCTCCCCCACCTGACACCCCAATAACACACGGGTCACCGGCACCTGCAGTCCCGGGATCTCCGCCACCTGACGCCCCATTAACGTACTGGTCACCGGCACCTGCAGTCCCGGTATCCCCTTTACCTCCCGCCCCATTAAGACACTGGTCACCGGCACTTCATTAATTTTATTTCCCTGTTTATTTTATTTCCTTGTACTTTCTCCAATATGATCAAACATTTGGTGCAATTAGTAGCCTCATATTATTTTACAACTTATAACTGCATGAGATGTAAACATTCACAAACGCTGTAAATTGAGTTCATAGACAGCATCAGGTTACAAATGTTTCATTGATTGCTGGATACACAGTCTTTGCAGCATCGCGGCCTGATGGAGAGAGGATCAGACTCTCTTTGACACAGGACTGACTCTGCTCTTAGAAAGTCTTCAGATCTTCACATTGGTCAGCGGCACCTGTAGTCCCGCGACCTCCTCTACCTCCCGCCTCATTCACACACTGGTCACCGGCACCTACAGTCCCAGGATCTCCCCTACCTCCCGCCTCATTAACACACTGGTCACCGGCACCAACAGTCCCGGGATCTCCTCCACCTCCCGTCCCACTAACACACTGGTCACCGGCACCTACAGTCCCGGGATCTCCCCTACCTCCCGTCCCACTAACACACTGGTCACCGGCACCTACAGTCCCAGGATCTCCCCTACCTCCCGTCCCACTAACACACTGATCACCGACACCTACAGTGCCGGGATCTCCCCTACCTCCCGCCCCATTAACACACTGATCACCGGCACCGACAGTCCCGGGATCTCCCCTACCTCCCGCCCCATTAACACACTGGACACCGGCACCGACAGTCCCAGGATCTCCCCTACCTCCCGCCCCATTCACACACTGGTCACCGGCACCTACAGTCCCAGGATCTCCCCGACCTCCCGCCCCATTCACACACTGGTCACCGGCACCTACAGTCCCAGGATCTCCCCGACCTCCCGCCCCATTCACACACTGGTCACCGGCACCTACAGTCCCAGGATCTCCCCTACCTCCCGCTCCACTAACACACTGATCACCGGCACCTACAGTCCCGGGATCTCCCATACCTCCCGTCCCACTAACACACTGATAACCGACACCTACAGTCCCGGGATCTCCCCTACCTCCCACTCCACTAACACACTGGTCACCGGCACCTACAGTCCCGGGATTTCCTCTACCCCTCGCGTAATTAACGCAGTGGTCACTGGCACCTTCATCGTTTCATAATATAAGAGTAGGTAAATCACAGGATGAGGCCATTCGGCCCATCGTGCCTGTGCCGGCTTTTAGAAAGAGCTTTCCAATTAGTCCCATTCCCTGCTCTTTCCCCATAGCCCTGATTTTTTTTTCTTTTAAGTATTTATCCAATTATCTTTTGAAAGTTATAATTGAATCTTTTTCCACCATCCTTTCAGGCAGAGCATTCCAGATCACTACAACTCGCTGCGTATCAAAGTAGTATAATTTTATGTCACAGCACAGAAGGAAGCCATTCAGCCCATCCTACCTGTGCCGGCTCTTTGAAAGTGCGATCCAATTAGTCCCATTCCGCTGGTCTTTCCCCATAGCACTGTATTTTTCCCCATCAATTATTTTCCAATTTCCTTGAGAAATATTGGATTGAATCTGCTCCCGCCAATCGTTCAGCCAAAGCATTCCATGCCATAACAACTCTCTGCTTAAAAAAAGTTTCCTCATGTCGACTCTGTTTCTTTTGTCAATTAATTTAAATCTGTATCCTCTGGTTTCAAATACGTCTGTCACTGGAAACAATTTCCGCTTATTTATTCGGTCAAAAACTTTCATGACTTTGAACACCTTTAGCGAAGAGTGCTGGCTTTTCTAAGTGCCAATTAATGCTTTCCAGGGTTATTGTGTTCAATTTTTTGAACAGGCGTGTAACATTTGCAATTCTCCATTCCTCTGGAACCGGCCCCATATCTAAGGAGGATTTGAATATTGTCGCCAGAGCCTCCGCAATTTCTACCCTTACTTCCATCAGTAAATTGGGATGCATTCCATCTGGACCGGGTGACTGTTCTACTTTGAGTACTGCCAACCTTTGAAGTACCTCCTCTTTATCTATTTTAGCCTGTGCAATATCATTCCTACCTCCTGCTTGACTGCTACATTGGCAGCGTCCTCTTATCGAGTGAAGACCGATGCGAAGAATTCATTTAGTACCTCAGACAGACCTTCTGCCCACACAGGAAGATCTCATTTTTGTCTCTAATCGGCCCCACCCTTCCATTACCTATCCTTTCACTATTAATATGTTCATAAAATACGATTGTATTCCTTTTTAATATTGCTCCTAATCTATTATCACATTCTCTCTTTGCTCCACTTATTCTACTTTTCAGATTTAGTTTGGTTCTCTACTGTTTTATGAACCGTACACGTGTCATAAACCTCCTTTATCTGTTTCATTTTAATGTCCACATCTTTAGTCTTCCAGAGAGCTCTCGCTTTCGATGTCCTTCCTTTCCCCCGTGGGAATGTGTCAACTCTGTACCTGAACTCGCTCATCGTTCAAGGCCTCGCATTGTTCAATTGCTGCTTTGCCTCCCAATTCATGATTCCAATTCAGCAAGGATTTTCAAAATGGAATTGGATAAATATTTAAATGGAAAATATTTAGGACCACAGGGAAAGAGCGGGGGAATGGAACTATCTAAACTCCGCTTATTAGAGCAGGTACGGGTTAGATTGGCCAAATGACCCGTCCTCTGCTGAAACCATTATAAAATTCTATAAGGCAAGGTCTCTTTTCAACTGAATAAAATTAGCCACCCTCCAGTTAAGTATTTTTATACTTGGTTGTTCCATGTCCTATTCAATAACGATTGTAAACCTAATAATATTGTGATCATTGTTCCCCAGGTGCTCCCCCAATGATACATGCTCCACCTGCCCACTTCATTCCGCAGAACGAGGTCCAGGACTGCTTCCTTCCTCATTTGGCTGGAAACACACTGATCAAGAAATTGTGTACATTTCAGGAAATACTCCACTGTTTGCCATTTACACTGTTACTGTCCCAGACTATATTTGGGATAATTCAAGAACCGCTTTATCACTACTCTATAGTTCTTTCATCTTTCAGTTATTAGCCTGCCATTTGCACCTCTATCTCCTTCCCACTATTTGGTGGCCTATAATATACACCCATGAGTGAAATAGCTCCTCTTTTGTCCCTTAATTCTAAACAAACAGATTCTGTCGTTGACCCCGCACTACATCATCCCTTTCCATTGCTAAAATACTTTATTTGATCAAAACTGTCTTCGACCCATTCCTTTCTTCCCTTCCCTATATTTCCAGAATAGCGTATAGCCCCGGATATTAAGTACCTAATCCTACTCGCCCTTGAGCCAGGTTTCTGCGATTACCACTATATCATAGTCCATGAGGCGACTTGTGCATGGAGTTCACCAACCGTATTTTCCACGCTACCAGTAATTACACACACTCACTCCAAACACATCGTAGACTGCCTCATCACTTTGGCTCACTGCTTGATTCCTCCTATTTCTGTACTACTATTTACTCTACTGAAATTTGTCTCTCTCAGTCCTCTGTGCACCTTGTTTCTCCTCGCCAATGTTTCGTTCTGGTGCCCACCCACTGCCAAATTATTTAAAACCCTCCCCGACAGCACCAGTTAAACTCCACGCAAGGAAATTATTTCCAGCTCTATCGAGGCGCAAACCGTCCAGCTTGTACAGATCTCTCCTGCCCCAGAACTGATCTCAATGTCCCAGGAACCTGACGCCATCCCTCCTGCACCATTGCTCCAGCCACGCATTTACCTGACTTATCTATGTGTAATTTAGTGTAAAATGTCTATAAATTAAAATTGCTTATCTAAAATTTTAGAGAACAAATCTAACTTCAAGCAGTGGATGAATCATTTGAAACCATGTATTTATTAAAGCAGCTTTTATTTATTTAAAGTGACATTCTTGTGATCGAAAGCAGCTATATTTATACACGGTATAGATAATTAAAACCAGCTTGTGGCAATCGATATCTATCACCTCATTTGAAAGCACTTGTTCCATTGTTTCTTATTATTTATATGTCCATGTTCAAGGTAACGGGACACTGATCAGTTCAATGGGAGTAAGGAGACAATGGATGTTCTTAAATGGACATTTATTCTTCACTCCCTCCAATTATATCCTGCTCTTTCACCGAGCTCAGTTGGTCGCTCCATCGCATCTGAGTGGGTCGTGGATTCGTTCTCCACTCCAGATGCTTAAGCGCAGAATCTAGGTCGCCAATGCCGAGGGGGTGCTGCACTGTCGTCGGTGCCGTCTTTCGGATGAGAAGTTAAACTGAGGCCACCTCTGCCCTCTCAGGTGGATGTAAATGATCCCACGGCCACTGTTGGAGAAGAGTAGGGGAGTTCTTTGCGGCGTGCTGGCGAACATTTATCCCTCAACTAAAATCACTAAAAACAGATCATCTGATCATTCTCCCATTGCTGTTTATTTGACCTTTTGGCTGCCACGTTTCCAACATTAGAACAGTGACTATTTTCATTGGCTGTGAAGCGCTTTGGGACTTCCCGAGGCCCTGAAAGGCGCTAGATAAACGCAAGTTATTTCCTTCTGTTGCCTGAAGACTGCGTGTGATCTTTCCTCCGAACTTGTTCAACAGTCTCTCACGGGAATATCTCCGGATTCTCTCTACTTCATATACTTGGGATAATGGCCAGGTACTCAAATTGACAGGATATGAATGGTGGTGTCCCACAGGGATCTGAGCTCGGACCACAAATATTCACTGTGTTTATTAACGACTTAGATGTCGGGGTAGGGAGCCACATAGGCAAATTTGTCGATGACATAATGATAAGCAGCATTTTAAAAGTGTAGATAGAAGCATAGAATTACCGAGAAATATTAATAAATTAATTAAATGGGCAAAACTGTGGCAAATGGATCACAATGTAAGGTACTGTGAGGTCATCCATTTTGGACCTAAAATGATAGATCAAAGTACTTTCTATATGGTGGAAAGCTCGAACCTGTGGAACTCCAACGAGACTTAGGGTTCCATGTACATGGATCATGAAAATGTCATGGGCACGTCCAGAAAATAATCAAAAAGCCTAATGGAATGCCAGCCTTGATTCTAGAGGACTAGAACACAGGGGGTACAAGTTACGATACAGCTACACAAAGCCCTGGTTAGACTACAGCTGGAGATCTGTCTTCAGTTCTGGACACCGCACCTTCGGCAGGATATTTTGGCCTTGGAGGGAGTGCAGCGTAGATTTACTAGAATGATAACTGGACTCGAAGGGTTAAATTATGTGTTGAGATTATACAAACTAGGGTTGTATTCCTTTGAATTTAGAAAATTACGGGGTGATTTGATCGAAATTTTCAAGATGTTAAGGGTAACTGATAGAATAGATGGAGAGAAACTATTTCCGCTGGTTGGGGATTCTGGGACGAGGGGACAGAGCCTACAAATTAGAGCCAGGACTTTCAGTAGTGAAGTCAGGAAACACTTCTACACGCAAAGCGTGGTATAAGTATGGAACTCTCTTCAACAAACGGCAGTTGATGTTTGTTCAATTGTTGATTTTAAATCTGAGATTGATAGATTTTTGTTAACCAAAGTTATTAATTGACTTGGATATGAATGTAAAAGGTATGATCAGTAAGTTCGCTGATGATACAAAGATTGGTAGGGTGGTAAATAGCGAGGAGGATCGCCTCAGTCTGCAGGACGATATCGATGGGTTGGTCAGATGGGCGGAACAGTGGCAAATGGAATTTAACCCGGAAAAGTGCGAGGTGATGCACTTTGGAGGGACTAACAAGGCAAGGGAATACACAATGAATGGGAGGACCCTAGGCAAGACAGAGGGTCAGAGGGATCTTGGTGTGCAAGTTCACAGATCCCTGAAGGCGGCGGAACAGGTAGATAAGGTGGTAAAGAAGGCATATGGGATACTTGCCTTTATTAGCCGAGGCATAGAATATAAGAGCAAGGAGGTTATGATGGAGCTGTATAAAACACTGGTTAGGCCACAGCTGGAGTACTGTGTGCAGTTCTGGTCGCCACACTACAGGAAGGATGTGATCGCTTTGGAGAGGGTGCAGAGGAGATTCACCAGGATGTTACCAGGGCTGGAGCGCTTCAGCTATGAAGAGAGACTGGGAAGATTGGGTTTTTTTTCCTTGGAGCAGAGGAGGCTGAGGGGGGACATGATTGAGGTGTACAAAATGATGAGGGGCACAGATAGGATGGATACTAAGGAGCTTTTTACCTTCGTTGAGGGTTCTATAACAAGGGGACATAGATTCAAGGTGAAAGGCGGGAGGTTTAGAGGGGATTTGAGAAAGAACTTTTTCACCCAGAGGGTGGTTGGAGTCTGGAACTCACTGTCTGAAAGGGTTGTGGAGGCAGGAACCCTCACAACATTCAAGAAGCATTTGGATGAGCACTTGAAATGCCATAGCTTACAAGGCTACTGACCAAATGCTGGAATATGGGATTAGAGTAGACAGGGCTGATGGCCGGCGCGGACACGATGGGCCGAAGGGCCTCTATCCGTGCTGTTTAACTCTATGACTCTATGACTCTATGACTCTATTTGGGGCTAAGGCGAGTATATGGAGTTATGTCACAGGTCAGCAATGATTTCATTAAATGACGAAAAGGCTAGAGGGGGTAAAGGGCCTACTCCTGTTCCTATAATCCTTCGAAACCAAGAGAGGTGATCCCAGGCTTCAGTCTGTCCTCATCCAGCAGAGAGAGCTGGTCTTCCGCTGAACGTTCCTCACAGAAGTTGTCTCTACATTTCAAACACTGTCAGTATTGGATTCACGGACAGGGCACAATGAAAAGGAAACTTTCTTGCTGCTCACCTTCTGAATCCAGGACTTTGGCTTTTTGTTGGATCCTCCACAGTGAACTGGATATAGTTATAAAACAATGTTAGGCAACACCTTTATAAATCGTTGGGTTTGGCCTCGGCTGGAGCATTGTGTCCAATTCTTGGGCACTACACATTAGGAAAGCCTTGGAGAGGATGCAGAGGAGATTTAATGGTATAGGTCCAGGGATGAGGGAGTTCAGTTACGTGGGGAGACTGGAGAATCTGGAATTGTTCTCCTTGGAGCAGAAAGGCATAAGGAGAGATTGTCGAGAATAGAGCCAATGATAGGCGACTTCAACCGGAAAGAAAGTCGGTAACCAGAGGAGACAGATTTAAGATAATCAGCTAAAGAACCAGAGTGCGACGATGAGGAGAATTCTCCTTTGTTAGCGAGCTGTTATGATCTGGAATGCACAGCATGAAAGGGTGGCGGAAGTTGATTCAATTGTGACTTTTCAACCGGAATTAGATAAATACTTGAAGGGATAAAATTTGCAGTGCTATGGGGAAAGAACAGTGGAGTAGGGCTAATTGAATAGCACTTTCAAAGAGCCGGTCTCAACAGAAAGGGCCGGGTGGCCTTTTCCTGTGATGTGGGATTCAACGAACGATAAGGTGTAATACTTCCTGCTTCCAGACAACCTTTGTCTGAAACATTCCTGCTCCCACCAGAGGCCTGTTGTTGAAATCCAGCTGAGTTTAACCCTCCGCATTCAACAGTAACTCTGGTAACATTAGTGATTCACATGATTTTGAAGTTTGCTTTTTCCCAGCCTCCCACCCCCATAGATACTGACTATCCTTGAGGGACGGGCTCCACAATGACAGGCTGCCTCATTGGTATTTCACCCCAAGGGCATAATCTCCTGTGTCAGAATGGACGCACCGTGTCAGCACCTACTGCACCTTCCACCAGGGGACCCTGCTGACCTGGAGTGATGGAGAGATAGAAGGGGAAGTGAGGGAGAGCGTGTGAGAGAGGGAGACAGAGTGAGGGAGCAAGGCAGATAAAGATAGAGAGAGAGGGTGACAGAGACAGAACGAGAGAGAGAGAAACATAGAGACATAGCGGGACCGAGAGAGACATGGAGAAAGGGGCTGATAGAGAGAGAGAGAGAGAGACAGAGACAGAGCGAGCGAGAGAGACGGAGAGAGGAACAGATAGGGAGATAGATAGAGAGAGGGGAGAGGGAGAAAGAGCGAGAGAGAAAGGGAGAGAAAGACAGAGAGACGGAGTGAAACAAAGAGAGCTGGAGATAGAAAGACAGTGAGAGAGACAGATTGCAGGAGGAGAGAATGGGAGATAGAGGGTGAGAAGGAGATCGAGAGAAAAATACAAACACTCACACACACACACATGGAGTCGGAGAGAGACAGAGAGAGAGAGACATAGAGATGGGAAGACAGAGAAAAAGAAAGAGAGTGGAAGGAGAGAGTAGGAGATAGAGGGTGAGAAGGCAACAGAGGGAGAGAAAGACACACACACACGACATCAGAGAGAGAAAGAGACAGAGGGAGACCTAGAGATGTGGAGGCAGAGAGAGAGCAACAGATAGAGAGAGGGAGATGTCGAGAGACAGAGAGAAACCGAGAGAGAGAGAGAGAGCCTCTTAAAGGGACAGAGGCAGAGAGAGAGGCAGACAGAGAGAGAGACAGACAGAGAGACAGAGGGAGAGAGAGACAAGGAGTTCGACAGAGAGAGTGAGACAGGGAGAGTGAAAGATAGATTGACAGTAATAGAGACAGACAGGAGTGGGAAGGAGAGGGAGATAGAGGGTGAGAAATAAACAGAGAGAGAGAAATACACACATACACAAAAATTAAAGAGAGACCGAGAGAAAGGGAGTCAGAGCGAGAGGCACATATAGCGTTAGACAGGCAGAGAGAGCGAGGGATAGAGGCAGAGGTAAAGAGACAGAACGGGAGAGAGAGACCGAGAGAGAAACGGAGAGATAGAGAGAGACCGGAGAGGGAGAGGGAGTGAGAGAGAGACGGAGAGAGACAGAGAGAGAAAGAGAGAACGAGAGAGACAGACAGAGACAGAGCGAGATAGAGAGCGAGAGTCTCATAGAGGGACTGAGGCAGAGAGAGAGGGGGAGAGAGAGATTGAGTGGGACACAGATAGAGAGAAAAGGAGTGGGACAGAAAGAGTGAGACAGAGAGAGAGAAAGAGAGAGACGGAGAGGTAGAGAGAGGGAGAGACAGAGAGAGAGGGAAAAGTCTGTAACGATCAACAGAAATAAAAAGTGAAAGAAAGAGAGATAGACACACACACAGAGCCAATCAGAGAGTGAGACAGATAGCGAGAGATAGAGAGACGGAGAGCGAGAGACAAAGCAGTGAGGGGGCAGAGGATAGTCAGGGAGAGAAGAAAGACAAGAGGGAGAGACAGGGAGAGAGACAGAGATGGGGACAGAGTGGGAGAAAGGGTGAGAGAGAAAGAGAGAGCCAGAGAGAGAGAGAGACAGAGCTCGATCGGGAAAGAGAGAGGGGATATCGAGGCAGAGAGAGACAGAGCGAGAAACAGATAGAAAGTCACAGACAGCGAGAGTGAAAGGGATTGGAGCAGACACACAGAAAGAAAGACAGGGATAGTGTTACAGAATCATTGTCAAAAAGGGAGAGAGCGGGACAGAGAGAGACTGTGCTGCGTTAGGAGACAACTCTCTAATCATCAAAAGAAACAAAAAGAGAGGGGGAGAGAAAGACATAGGGAAAGCGAGAGATGGAGAGAACAGAGAGGGGGACGGGATGACAGTGAGAGAGAAAGTCAAGAGTCGGAGACGGAGAGAGATACAGAGCGAGAGTGAAAGAGAGAGTAGAGACATAGACAGAGACAAAGTGCTTGGAGGGAGAGAGAGACACAACAGACACAGAAAGACGGAGAGACCCAAAGAAATGGAAAGGGAAAGAGTTGAGGTGGAGGCAAGAATGAGAAAGTAAACTAAAGACAGAGAGGGAAAGCCAGGGAGAGAGGGAAATAGAAAGATAGAGAGAGTGGTGAGAGAAAGAGGAAGACACACAGAAAGGAGGGAGAGAAAGAAAGACAAGATGGAGGGAAAGAGGGATAGTGAGAGATTGAGATTTAGAGAAAGAGACAAGAGGGAGAGAAAGAGAGAATAGAAAGAGAAAGAGACAGCGAAAAGAGGGAGAAAAAGAGATAGAGAGAAAAAGGAGGGAGACAGAGAAACAGAGATAAGGGCAGAGAAAGAGAGAGATGCAGGGCAGAGAGAGTGTGACCAAGAAAGTGAAACAGTGTCAGATAGAAAAAGAGACAAAGAGAAACAGAGACAGAGAAATGCATATGAACAGGCAGAGAGAGACAGGGAGACCGAGATGGGGAGAGAGAGAGAGGCAGATGGAGAGACAGAGATAAAAGGAGAGAGAGAGGTAGCGACAAGGAGAGAGACAGAGAGAGAGACACACACGGAATTACATAGAGAGACAGAGAAAAATAGAGACAGAGAGAGATAATGAGCAAGAGGAAGAGAGAGTGAGCGAGGGACAGACAGAGAGAGGGCGAGAGAGAAACAAAGGTAAACAAGCAGAGACAGAGAGGGAAACGGTTGAGAAAGAGTGAGGAAGAAAACCGGAGCGACAGGTAGATAGAGAGACGGGGACACAGGATGACAGAGAGTGAGTCAGAGAGAGATAGAGATATGTGTCTTTTTCTGTTTAAAAGAGGTGTGTGATCAGTCCCCGATCATACCGTGTCTGTTAAAAAGGAGTGTGTGTAACATGAGCCAGAAACATCTCTAATCTCTGCAGAAATGTGTGAAATAGGCCTGAAACATCTCCACTCATTGCAAAATGTGCAACATGGACCTGGATCACCTGTCATCTTCACAACAATTGGTAACATAGGCCTGAAAAATCTGTAATCTCCACAGTAATGTATCGTATAGTCCTGAACCTCATCTAATATCTACAACAACCTGTAACATAGGCCTGAAACATCTGGATTTTCGCAAAAATGCGCAGCAAAGACCTGAGATATCTGCAATATTTCTAACAATGTGTAACTTTGTTCTGAACGTCTCTAATCCCTGCAACATTGTGTAACATAATCCTGGAACATCAATAATCGCTCCATCAATGTGTAACACAGGCCTGACCTACCTGTTCCAGGCCTATGTTATACAATGTTACAGAGTTTAGAAATGTTTCAGGCCTATGTTACACAATGTTACAGAGTTCAGAGATGTTTCAGGCCGATGTTATACAATGTTACAGAGATTAGAGATGTTTCAGGCCTATGTTACACAATGTTACAGAGTTTACAGATGTTTCAGGCCTATGTTATACAATGTTACAGAGTTTACAGATGTTTCAGGCCTATGTTATACAATGTTACAGAGTTTAGAGATGTTTCAGGCCTATGTTATACAATGTTACAGAGTTTGTAAATGTTTCAGTCCTATGTTATACAATGTTACAAAGTTTAAATATGTTTCAGGCCTATGTTCTACAATGTTGCAGAGTTTTAAGATGTGTCAGGCCTGTGTGAAACAATGTTACAGAGTTTACAGATGCCTCAGGCCTATGTTATACAATGTTACAGAGTTTAGTGATTTTTCAGGCCTATGTTTCAGTTTGTTACAGTGATTACAGATGTTTCAGGCCTATGTTATGCATTGTGGAAGAGATTACAGATGATTCAGGCTTATGTTGCACATTTTTGTACAGTTCTTTGTTGTCTCTCCCTTGTATCACTGCATCTTTCGAGTTGATTTCCTTTTGTCACTTTACTCTATCAGATTTTATGTTGTTTCCATTTGACATTCACTTGCAGAGGTTTCTGAACAATCGTTGTTTTGAAGGTTACTGGTTTGTCTTTCAGCAGGTTACAGTTGTTCATGAGATTCATTGCCTGAAACGGAAGAATCTGGGCTGGGGAATCGTTTTTATTTTTGTCTCAAACCCCCATTGAAAACAAAACAAAGTGCGCTGAGGACTTTCTCCACCTATTATTTTGCACCGGACTCGGGCCGAGGAGCAGATCTCAGCTCCGGCTGAAATCTCCGTTTTGCTGAAACAGACGGACAAGCTGAATTTAAAGCGGCGCCGACAGCTCCAGGTGGTCGGGGAGGGGCGGAAAGTGGACGGGGAGCGAGGTTCGCTGCAGTACGGAAGGTACCGAAAAACTGATTCCTGCACCGGATAGTGAAAAAGCTGCTAGGTATATTTTGCATTAACCGAATGTTACAATTTGGGGAAATGTTCAGATAAACGCAGCTGCAATAACATCTTTATTCTCAAACAGCCAGTGAAATAAACGTCAGCTTTGAAAAGCAAAGTCCGATCAAAAAAATGTGAGCAAATGGTGATTGCATTCCAGTGTTTAAAAGGGGTGTACTGTCAGTCCCGGATCATTCTGTGTCTGTTTAAAAGGGGTGCACTGTCAGTCCCGGATCATTCTGTGTCTGTTTAAAAGGGGTGTACTGTCAGTCCCGGATCACTCTGTGTCTGTTTAAAAGGGGTGCACTGTCAGTCCCGGATCATTCTGTGTCTGTTTAAAAGGGGTGCACTGTCAGTCCCGGATCATTCTGTGTCTGTTTAAAAGGGGTGCACTGTCAGTCTCAGATCAGTCTGTGTCTGTTTAAAAGCGATGTGCTGTCAGTCCCGGATCATTCTATCTCTGTTTAAAAGCGATGTGCTGTCAGTCCCGGATCATTCTGTCTCTGTTTAAAAGCGATGTGCTGTCAGTCCCGGATCATTCTGTGCCTGTTTAAAAGCGATGTGCTGTCAGTCACGGATCATTCTATCTCTGTTTAAAAGCGATGTGCTGTCAGTCCCGGATCATTCTGTCTCTATTTAAAAGCGATGTGCTCTCAGTCCCGGATCATTCTGTCTCTGTTTAAAAGCGATGTGCTGTCAGTCCCGGATCATTCTGTCTCTGTTTAAAAGCGATGTGCTCTCAGTCCCGGATCATTCTGTGCCTGTTTAAAAGCGATGTGCTCTCAGTCCCGGATCATTCTGTCTCTGTTTAAAAGCGATGTGCTCTCAGTCCCGGATCATTCTGTCTCTATTTAAAAGCGATGTGCTCTCAGTCCCGGATCATTCTGTCTCTATTTAAAAGCGATGTGCTCTCAGTCCCGGATCATTCTGTCTCTGTTTAAAAGCGATGTGCTCTCAGTCTCGGATCATTCAGTCTCTGTTTAAAAGCGATGTGCTCTCAGTCCCGGATCATTCTGTCTCGATTTAAAAGCGATGTGCTCTCAGTCCCGGATCATTCTGTCTCTATTTAAAAGCGATGTGCTCTCAGTCCCGGATCATTCTGTGTCTGTTTAAAAGCGATGTGCTCTCAGTCCCGGATCATTCTGTCTCTGTTTAAAAGCGATGTGCTCTCAGTCCCGGATCATTCTGTCTCTGTTTAAAAGCGATGTGCTCTCAGTCCCGGATCATTCTGTCTCTGTTTAAAAGCGATGTGCTGTCAGTCCCGGATCATTCTGTCTCTGTTTAAAAGCGATGTGCTGTCAGTGCCGGATCATTCTGTCTCTGTTTAAAAGCGATGTGCTCTCAGTCCCGGATCATTCTGTCTCTGTTTAAAAGCGATGTGCTCTCAGTCCCGGATCATTCTGTCTCTGTTTAAAAGCGATGTGCTCTCAGTCCCGGATCATTCTGTCTCTGTTTAAAAGCGATGTGCTCTCAGTCCCGGATCATTCTGTCTCTGTTTAAAAGCGATGTGCTCTCAGTCCCGGATCATTCTGTCTCTGTTTAAAAGCGATGTGCTCTCAGTCCCGGATCATTCTGTCTCTGTTTAAAAGCGATGTGCTCTCTGTCCTTGATCATTTGGACCGATTCTCTGACCCTCTCCATTCACGGGCCGCGCTCCACGTTTGAAGCCCGAGCTGAGCGAGTGTTGTCTCCCATTGTGACGTCAGAGGCGCAGCGACAGGATCCCGAGACTCAGTCACCCGGTCCCACAAGCACTGATTCTGCACGATATCCGGGGCTGAATGTTCACCAATGGAGCATTGTCTCAATGTACAGACAGGAATGGACAGAGCAGCACTCAGTCTGGGCTGCAATTGGACACTAGTTCAATGTAAAAACAGGAAGGGCTCAGTGTGGGGCCAGGTCTGGGCAACAGTGTGATACTGGTTCAACATACATGCAGGAAGGGAACAGGATACGACTCAGTCTGGGCTACAGTGTGACACTGGGTAAATGTACAGACAGGAAGGGAACAGGATAGGGCTCAGTCTGGGCTACAGTGTGACACTGGGTAAATGTACAGACAGGAAGGGAACAGGATAGGACTCAGTCTGGGCGACAGTGTGACACTGGGTCAACGTACAGACAGGAAGGGAACAGGATAGGACTCAGTCTGGGCGACAGTGTGACACTGGGTAAATGTACAGACAGGAAGGGAACAGGATAGGACTCAGTCTGGGCTACAGTGTGACACTGGGTAAATGTACAGACAGGAAGGGAACAGGATAGGACTCAGTCTGGGCGACAGTGTGACACTGGGTCAACGTACAGACAGGAAGGGAACAGGATAGGACTCAGTCTGGGCGACAGTGTGACACTGGGTAAATGTACGGACAGGAAGGGAACAGGATAGGACTCAGTCTGGGCTACAGTGTGACACTGGGTAAATGTACAGACAGGAAGGGAACAGGATAGGACTCAGTCTGGGCGACAGTGTGACACTGGGTCAACGTACAGACAGGAAGGGAACAGGATAGGACTCAGTCTGGGCGACAGTGTGACACTGGGTAAATGTACGGACAGGAAGGGAACAGGATAGGACTCAGTGTGGGCTGCAGTGGGTCACTGGGTCAAAATACAGACAGGAAGGGAACAGGATAGGACTCAGTCTGGGCTGCAGTGTGAACTGGGTAAATGTACAAAAAGGAAGGTTCCAGGGTAGGAATCAGTCTGGGCTGCAATGAGACACTGTGTCAATGTACAGAGAGGAAGGGCCGAGACTGGCGCTCATTCTGGGCTTCAGTGGGACACTGGGTCAATTTACAGACGGAAAGGGCCCAGAGCGGGTCTCAGTCTGGGCAGCAATGGGACACTCAATTTACAGAAGGGTCCAGGAGGCACTAAGTCTGGGCTGCAGAGGGACATTGGGTCAAGGTACAGACAGGAAGGGCCCAGGGTAGGTCTCAGTCTGGGCTGCAGTGAGACACGGTGTCAATGTACAGATAGGAAGGGCCCAGGGTGGCGCTCAGTCTGGGCTGCAGTGGGACACTGGGTAAATGTACAGACAGGAAGGGATCAGGCTGGGTCTCAGTCTGCGCTGCAGTTAGTCACTTGCAATCGGACTCAGTGTTCCCTGGTTTGTGGAGTGAGAACACCCAAGGTTCCCGGTGACTGCTGGAAAGTGCACCTGTGTGGGTCTCCCATTGGCCCCTCAGTGTGGGATGAGAATGTATTCATAAATCTCTGATTGGCCCCTCAGTGAGGGAGGAGGTTTAACCCGCTGTACTCTTGAGGAGGAGTGGGGATCTGGGGTTAAAAGAGATTGGATTTTTTATACCCGGTTTACGCGGGAAGTAAATCACCCGAATGGCACGAAAACCGGGATCCAGGGTGAGGCGTTGTTATCCCGATTCGGAGCATCAGACCGACCACTGAGCCGCTGATATAATGTGGCGGGTGAATGTGGCCTGGTATTGGTGATTCGAGACTGTTTCAAAGTGCAAGTCCAGTTGTTATAAAGCAGCGCTAGTATCGTTAAACTAAAAAGTACTGATATTACTGAGAGTATCTGTGTTGAATATATTGCTGATATTACTGAGAGTATCTGTATTGATTATAGAGTTGATATTACTGACAGTATCTGTACTGATTATAGAGCTAATGTTACTGAGAGTATCTTTATTGATTATAGAGCTGATATTACTGACAGTAACTGTATTGATTATAGAGCTTATGATACTGACAGTATCTGTATTGATTACAGAGCTGATATTACTGACAGTAACTGTATTGATTATAGAGCTGATGTTACTGACAGTATCTATATTGATTATAGAGCTGATATTACTGACAGTAACTGTATTGATTATAGAGCTAATGTTACTGAGAGTATCTGTATTGATTATAGAGCTGATATTACTGACAGTAACTGTATTGATTATAGAGCTGATGTTACTGAGACTATCTGTCCTGATTTTCGAGATGATACCACCGACAGTATAAGTTTTGAGTATAGAGCTTATACTTCTGAGAGTCGCTTTATTGATCATAGAGCTTATATTACTGACTGTACCTGTGCTCAATATAGCGTTGATATTACTGACTGTATCCATGCTCAATATAGGGCTTTTATTACGACAGTATCCCTGCTCATTTTCGGGCTGATAATTCTGACACTGTGTGTTGATGAAAGAGCTGGTGTAATAAAAATATTCACTGACTGACAAAGAATTTTACAGATCAGGAACAGCCCACTTGGCCCAACAGGTCTTTGTCTGGATTTATGTTCCACACGAGCGTTCCCCACACTACTTCTTCGCATCCTATCAACTTATCTTTCTATTTCTGGCCCCCTCGTGGATTTATCCACCTTCCCCTTAAATGCATCTGCACTTTTCGCCTCAACCATTCCACGTGGTAGCGAGTTGCACATTCTAACCACTCTCTGGGTAAGATGTCTCTCCTGATTTCGTACTTGGTTTCATTAGTAACTACGTAATATTCATGGCCTCTAGTTTAGGACCGCCCTCAATGGGTAACAACTTCTCCAGGTCCACCCTATGGAAATCATTTTGAATATAAAGACCTCCATCAGGTCGTCTATCAGTCTTCTCCTTAATAGAGAACAGAGCCACAGCCTGTTAAGTCTTTCCTGATATTGCTGGTAAATAATGCATTGAACCAGTGACTCCAGGAATTAAAAGAAAGTAATGGCAGGAAGGAACACCCAGGCCACAATCTTCTCCCCTAGGACCGGATTAATGCCGGCAATGTCGGCACAATCCAGAGCACGTTAGAAGGGGAACTTAAAACTGCACCAATAAAATACCCGGAGCCGGCAGGCCGTGTTTGTGCATTGCTGCGGTTAAAGCAGATCAGTTTAGAAGGACTGCACTGTCAAACTCACAAATTAAAAAACAACTTTCTGTACAATTGTTGTCTTGTCCTGCCAGGTGGGTGCGGGAGAACTGCTGGGACTCGCCCGGCAGAGGCGGAGACTCCGAAACGGCGCCAGAGAGTTCGATGTTCTGACCTGTCTCACTGTTTGTCGACTGAACGACAAGATTCTTATGATAGCGTGGGTTTGGGTGGGGGGTCAATTGAGATCCAGAATCCTGGACACATCAGGTCAGCATCTCGGCAGATACAAAAAGCATCAATTTCAGGACCTTAGTATTTAAAATCTACAGAGACAGAATCTCTTGTACTGAACTTTTAACCGTCCCCGAAATAAAATCGCAGGTTGGTTTCAAGGTTTCACTGTTTAATTCTGACTGGACACAGGGTGGAACAATGGGTGTGTTTACTATATTTAACAAAGTTTACCTTCGATTCCCTTGCACCGATTATCTGATCTTTTCAGTTGACCCAGAATCTACAACCTATTGGAGGAGGGCATTCCGCATGTCCAGTAAACTTTGTGTGAAAAAGTGCGTCCAGGTTTCACACCTGAAGGGCCCAGCGCTAATTTTAGTATTGTGCCCCCTTGTCCTGGACACCTCCATCAGAGGAAATGACTTCTCTGTATCTAATGAGTGTGGTGTATTATATTTTGGTAGGAAAAATAATGGGGCCACATACTGCTTGGATGATAAGTGTCTAAATAGTGTAGAGGAGCAGAGGGTTCTGGGGGTAAAGATGCAGAAATCACTAAATGTGAGGATGCAGGTTAATAAGGCCATTAAAAAGCAAATCAAGCACTGAGGTTCTTTCCAGATGGATATAATTGCAAAGCAGAGAAGTTATGTTAAAGTTGTATAAAACCTTGGTTAGGCCACACTTGGATTACTGTGTACAGTTCTGGTCTCCATATGATAAAAAAGGATATAGAGGCACTGGAGAAGGTGCAAAAAGGATTTACTAGGATGATATGAGAACTGAGAGGTTATAACTAACAGGAAAGATTGATCAACATGGAGCTCTTTTCTCTGGAAAAGGGAAGATAGAGGGGTGACCTGATAGAGGTCTTTCAGATCATCAAAATTGCGGGAGAAACCAGAACTAGAATCATAGAATCATAGAATCATAGAAGTTACAACATGGAAACAGGCCCTTCGGCCCAACATGTCCATGTCGCCCAGTTTATACCACTAAGCTAGTCCCAATTGCCTGCACTTGGCCCATATCCCTTGATACCCATCTTCCCCATGTAACTGTCCAAATGCTTTTTAAAAGACAAAATTGTACCCGCCTCTACTACTGCCTCTGGCAGCTCGTTCCAGACACTCACCACCCTTTGAGTGAAAAAAATGCCCCTCTGGATCCTTTTGTATCTCTCCCCTCTCACCTTAAATCTGTGCCCCCTCGTTATAGACTCCCCTACCTTTGGGAAAAGATTTTGACTATCGACCTTATCTATGCCCCTCATTATTTTATAGACTTCTATAAGATCACCCCTTAACCTCCTACTCTCCAGGGAATAAAGTCCCAGTCTGTCTAACCTCTCCCTGTAAGTCAAACCATCAAGTCCCGGTAGCATCCTAGTAAATCTTTTCTGCACTCTTTCTAGTTTAATAATATCCTTTCTATAATAGGGTGACCAGAACTGTACACAGTACTCCAAGTGTGGCCTCATCAATGCCCTGTACAACTTCAAAAAGACATCCCAACTCCTGCATTCAATGTTCTGACCAATGAAACCAAGCATGCTGAATGCCTTCTTCACCACCCTATCCACCTGTGACTCCACTTTCAAGGAGCTATGAATCTGTACTCCTAGATCTCTTTGTTCTATAACTCTCCCCAACGCCCTACCATTAACGGAGTAGGTCCTGGCCCGATTCGATCTACCAAAATGCATCACCTCACATTTATCTAAATTAAACTCCATCTGCCATTCATCGGCCCACTGGCCCAATTTATCAAGATCCCGTTGCAATCCTAGATAACCTTCTTCACTGTCCACAATGCCACCAATCTTGGTATCATCTGCAAACTTACTAACCATGCCTCCTAAATTCTCATCCAAATCATTAATATAAATAACAAATAACAGCGGACCCAGCACCGATCCCTGAGGCACACCGCTGGACACAGGCATCCAGTTTGAAAAACAACCCTCGACAACCACCCTCTGTCTTCTGTCGTCAAGCCAATTTTGTATCCAATTGGCTACCTCACCTTGGATCCCATGAGATTTAACCTTATGTAACAACCTACCATGCGGTACCTTGTCAAATGCTTTGCTGAAGTCCATGTAGACCACGTCTACTGCACAGCCCTCATCTATCTTCTTGGTTACCCCTTCAAAAAACTCAATCAAATTCGTGAGACATGATTTTCCTCTCACAAAACCATGCTGACTGTTCCTAATTAGTCCCTGCCTCTCCAAATGCCTGTAGATTCTGTCCCTCAGAATACCCTCTAACAACTTACCCACTATAGATGTCAGGCTCACTGGTCTGTAGTTCCCAGGCTTTTCCCTGCCGCCCTTCTTAAACAAAGGCACAACATTTGCTACCCTCCAATCTTCAGGCACCTCACCTGTAGCGGTGGATGATTCAAATATCTCTGCTAGGGGACCCGCAATTTCCTCCCTAACCTCCCATAACGTCCTGGGATACATTTCATCAGGTCCCGGAGATTTATCTACCTTGATGCGCGTTAAGACTTCCAGCACCTCCCTCTCTGTAATATGTACACTCCTCAAGACATCACTATTTATTTCCCCAAGTTCCCTAACATCCATGCCTTTCTCAACTGTAAATACCGATGTAAAATATTCATTCAGGATCTCACCCATCTCTTGTGGTTCCGCACATAGATGACCTTGTTGATCCTTAAGAGGCCCTACTCTCTCCCTAGTTACCCTTTTGCCCTTTATGTATTTGTAGAAGCTCTTTGGATTCACCTTTGCCTGATCTGCCAAAGCAATCTCATATCCCCTTTTTGCCCTCCTGATTTCTCTCTTAACTCTACTCCGGCAATCTCTATACTCTTCAAGGGATCCACTTGATCCCAGCTGCCTATGCATGTCATATGCCTCCTTCTTATTTTTGACTAGTGCCTCAATCTCCCGAGTCATCCAAGGTTCCCTACTTCTACCAGCCTTGCCCTTCACTTTATAAGGAATGTGCTTACCCTGAACCCTGGTTAACACACTTTTGAAAGCCTCCCACTTACCAGACGTCCCTTTGTCTGCCAACAGACTCTCCCAATCAACTTCTGAAAGTTCCTGTCTAATACCATCAAAATTGGCCTTTCCCCAATTTAGAATTTTAACTTCTGGGCCAGACCTATCCTTCTCCATAGCTAGGGGCCATAAATAAATGATAGTCACTACTAAATCCAATGGGGAATTCAGCAGGAACGTCTTTCCCCAGAGAGTAGTTAGACTATGGAACTCACGACCACAAGGAGTCATTGAGGCGAGTCGCCTAGATGAATGTAAGGGAAGCTAGATAAACATCCGAGTGAGAAATGATATGGTGGGAGGAGAAGATGAATTAAGGAGGGAGGAGTCTCGTGTGGATTATGGACCAGTTGAGCCGAATGGAGTGTTTCAATGCCGTACGTTTAATGTAATTCTGTGCAATTCTCTATTGAATCGTTTTATCAATTTAAAAATCTCAATTAACGCACCCAGAGTCCATGCAAACCTATCATTTACCAACACTGTCCACGTAACAATGTACTTAATGAGATATCAACCCACCATTTAAGCAAATTGTCCATTTAACGGTGTATTAAATGATATATAAACCCACCATTAACCCACACTGTCCATTAAACAATGTATTTAATGAAATATAAACCCACCATTTACCATACTGTCCATTTAACAGTGTATTTAATGAGAAATAAACCACCATTTACTCACATTGTCCTTGTAACTTTGTATTTGGTGATATATAAAACCATCATTTACACACACTGTCTCTTTAACAGTGTATTAAATAATATATAAACCCACCATTTACCCACACTGTCCATTTAACAGTTTATGTAATTATGACCACAATCTGTCCCTGTGATTGATCACAACAATCCGTCCATCCGAATTATCACCACAACCGATCGCGGGGATTGATCACAACAATCCGTCCCTCGGAATTATCATCACAATCTGACCCTGGGATTGATCACAACAATCTGTCCCTCGGAATTATCACCACAATCTGTCCCTGGGATTGATCACAACAATCTGTCCCTCGGAATTATCACCACAATCTGTCCCTGGGGTTGATCACAACAATCCGTCCCTCGGAATTATCACCACAATCTGTCCCTGGGATTGATCACAACAATCTGTCCCTCGGAATTATCACCACAATTTGTCCTCAAACACTTTCTCTCTTCGGACCTATGAAAATGAGTGAAATTCGATCCTTATACCGATCACAGCACAGAAATGGTCCTTTCCGGATTTAACAATTTAACTGCTGCATCTTCAGAATATTTACGATGATAAATGTAACTGGGGAAAGACAGTGCTCATTCCACAAGTGACTGAGGTGGTTGATGCTCAGCGACAGCTGAATTCGGCGGTTAAATAGTTAATGTCCTCACTTTCAGAAACAGCCTCTCCTCAGCTCACTGACGAAACACTGTCTTTTGGCCCCAGGTTTGAAAGCGCAAACATCAGAAAATCGATGGGAATTTGAACAAACAATGTCCCTGATGCAAATGTAACAATTTATTTCTAACTAAGTATCTGTTTTTACTGAACCTCCCTGGAAAAAGAAGAGAAGAAGTAAAATTTATAACTGACTTTGTTCGCAATTGGCAGCGAATCGTCAAACCGGTTCGATTGGATTCCACCAGAAAGGCCGCTCCCTGTTCTGAAACAAATGAGGAATGTTTGTATTGAAATCCATCCTGATGTCTGGCAGCAGCTTTCACAGAAGGCGGAGCTCTGAATCTCACATAACAAGGATCAGATCAAATTCCCAAGTTGTGAACTGCTAAAATAAAGCAAGGAACTTGTACTCGATTGGTTTCAATGAAATAACAAGGATATAATTTGCAAAATCTGCACGGACAGTGAGAGACGGAAAATCCTCGCGGGATCAAGGTAAGGTTCATGTTGTGTCAATTTGTTTTATTAATTAACTTTTTCTGCCCCTTCCTCCTTTCGAAAGCCGATTTCCCGCGGTCTGATATGTTCCCCAGCGTATGGAGCTCTCTTGCTCGCGGATGGAACAATTCACTAATTGTTCGCTGAGACACGAACTGAAGGTCGGCTATTTTACACCGGGAATTTCAGGGCTTATCCCTTCATGGGCCCCACCAATCTCCCCACAGACACATTTTAAAGCGGTTACAGGACAGAAAGCAGGAACACGAACTCTGGAGATTTACACAACCGTAGTCCAGCGGTGCCTCCTCCCCAACTTAGAAATTGATATTCAGTGAACAGGGGTGAGAAACTGACCTTTCTCACTCTATATGCATTTATTTGTAACTGTGACACTGGCTTTTTTTACTCACTGAATCGTTTTCTGCACGGTACACTTTTATTTAACTGACCAAAAACTGATGCAACATTCAGTTCAACTTAGTAAAGTTTTAACACAGTCGCAATGGCCGATTATCGCGCTCTACCGGGCACCTGGAAAATCAGCCGATTACAACTACGAGCAGGTCGGAGGATCCATCACTAATCATTATATAAAAAGTAACCACTGAAATTACCAACAGGTCGGTGGGTCCATCACTAATCTTTTTAAAGAAAATAACGAATGAAATTACCAGCAGGAGGAGGGTCCATCACTAATCTTTATATAAAAAGTAAGCATTCAAATTACCAACAGTGAGGATGGTCCTTCAATAATCTTTATATAAAAAGTAACGACTGAATTACAAACAGCAAGGAGGGTCCATCGCTAATCTTTAATGAAAATTAACTACTGAATTACAAACAGCTACCACGGTCCATCAATAATCTTTATATAAAAAGTAATTACTGAAATTACCTACAGGTAGGAGGGTCCATCACTAATCATTATATAAAAGTAACGACTGAATTACAAACAGGTGGGAGGGTCCATCACTAATATTTATTTAAAAAGTAACTGCAGTTATTAACAACAGGTGGGAGGGTCCATCACTAATCTTTATAGAACAGTAACGAGTGAATTACAAACAGGGAGGAGGGTCCATCACTAATCTTCAGATAAAAAGTATCGACAGAAATTACCAACAGGTAGGAGGGTCCATCACGACTCTTTATATATAAAGTAACTCCTGCAATTACGAAGAGGGAGATTTGTCCATCACTTGTCTTTATTTAAAAAGTAATTATTGAATTACAAATAGGTCGGAGGGTGCATCGCTAATCTTCTTTTAAAAAGTAATTACTGAAATTACCAACAGGTAGGACAGTCCATCACTAATCTTTAACTAAAAAGTAACGACTGAATTACAAACATGAAGAAGAGTCCATCGATAATCTTTATATGAAAAGTAACTAATGAAATCACCAACAGGTGGGAGGGTCCATCACTAATCTTTATATATCAAGTAACTACTGAATTACAAACAGCAAGGAGGTTCCATCGCTAATCTTTAATGAAAATTAACAACTGAAATACAAACAGCTACCACGGTCCATCAATAATCTTTATATAAAAAGTAATTACTGAAATTACCTACATGTAGCAGTGTCCCTCAATAATCTTTACATGAAAAGTAACTACTGAACTAGAAACAGGTTGGAGGGTGCATCACTGATCTTTGTATAAAAAGTAACTACTGAAATTACAAACGTGTATGAGGGTCCATCACAAATCTTTATTTAAAAAGTAACTACAGTAATTACCACCCGGTAGGAAGGTCCATCACTAATCTTTATGTAAAAATAACTACTGAATTACAAACAGGTAGGAGGGTCCATCACTCATCTTCAGACAAAAAGTAACTACAGAAATTACCAACAGGTAGGAGGGTCCATCACTAATATTTATATAAAAAGTAACCATTCAAATTACCAACAGGTTTGAGGGCCCGATCTCTCGTCTTTATATGTAAAAGCAAGTAACTGCTCAAATTAATCTTGTGTTTGATTACACTAATGTAATTAGTGTAGGTGTAAATTTAAGTTTTTGTTGCTGTTGTCCGTTTAAAGCACTAGTGTGAGCGTGACTGAAACAACAGATAACTGCATCTTACAAGGTCTCAAACTTGGTTGTACATTTATGGTAGAGAATAACTTCAACTATAGTTTGCAGAAATTTCCTGACCGACATGAACCGCTTTTACATTCAAACAGTGTGGAAAGGATAGCACCGGTACTGATAGTTTGATTGGTTGCTCTTGCATTTGCGCACACATACAGCAAGGCGCACACAAAATGGAGAATTATGATTATAAAACAGCCGTCAAATCTTCAACTTAGAAATTTGTGGTGTTTTCTGAGATTGTATGACCCCAAAAGATAACGCAAAGATAAATGTGCAGCATCTGTTTAAAGTTACACGATTCATAATATTATACATTAGTGTTGATATTATTGAACGGAAATTCCTCACCTCCGACAGTGCTCATTAGTCAGGTGCTGATACCATGAGAGATACGGTAAATATATTCAAATAGAAGCACCAACCAAAACACAACTCCATGAATACACGGACAATGTCACTGTCCATAGAGAGCAGAAAAATCACACCCAGCTCCAAACTCTGTATGTAGATAGATATCAGGTTCATAAAATACCGGAATTTAATATCAAAACTCAACACATTAAAAATATTAAAAATAAATCTGTGAATAAAATAATACAACAGCGCCAGACTGGGTAACACCGAGTGAAGGATCATTTAATTCATCACCTCGCTCCATTTTGCCCTCCAGAATATTCACTTCCTCAGGAATAAGTCTGGTGTTGGCCTGCACGGTGCGTAAACCTGACCAATTGGTGCTCCCAGTGCAGAATCTCGGCCGGCTACAACTGGGTTTGTGAAGATCAGTGTGTCTCATTGGGTTTCACTGGGCAGCTGTCTTTGCCGCACCTCATGTGGAGAGTTGATCCTTACAGTCGGGAAATGCTAGATTCCAGAGCGAACAGCTGTTATACTGATGGGGGAGGAGGGACTTGATATCGCGACAAGGCGACGTTTTATCCTTCTCATTTCAATATTTCACTCTAACCCTCCTATTAATATATTTATTACAGAGCTTCAGAATCTTGGAACGCCTGTCACCTCCATGGCTGAAGGACCAAACATGGGAGAAGACCCAACATCATCAACAAGAATGAGAATAGACACCGGTAGGTTCAGAACAACCTTTAAAATATCAATTGTGTCCTGATAAAGGGTCCATCTCAGGAACAAGAACCTGCAGCTCACACAAGAAGAGAAAATCGAGCAGATACTTTGTGGATAGAGAGAAGTCAGTAAACATCTAGTGGGACAGTGCAGTCACAGGGAGAGGGACATCAGTACTGGAACTGTCCGGTAGATAACTGGTGTTAGGGACTGCAAGGTGGATAGAGACAGTGACTCAGGCTGGCCTTCCTGATTAATAGTGTGACACCAGGGAGTAGGGGGACACCCCGAGTGGCGCAGGTGTGACAGGCAGGTTAGGCACAGGAATAGGAGCGCGATAGTGTTGCGAGATTCTATAGTCAGGCGAGTAAACAGACTGTTCTGCAGCGCTGAGCAGGTCCCAATTGGTAAGTTGCCTTCCTGGTATCAGAGCGAAGAACTTCCTGGAACAGGTTGGACACTCTCTGGGAAGGAAAGGAGAGAGGAAAATAGTCATGGCCGGAACGAATAACAAGGAAAGAGCTCCGTTTATAGAATGAATATTAACTCTGGAGCCCAAGACTGAACAACAAGGCCTGAAGGTGGTGATCACTGGATTGTTTTGCAGGTCAATGTCCGGCTGCAGGGCTGGAGCAGGAGGGAAGGGTTCATGTTCTTGGGACACTAGGGTGAGTTGAGGAAGACGGGAAGGGACGGTTACGATCTGAACCGACAAACAACAATAGGGTGAGTTCAGGACGAAGGCAACTGATATATAAACCCAGAATTTATCGATATTGTCCGATTAACAGTGTATTTAATGATAAATGAACCTACCATTTACACACACTGTCCATTTTACAGTGTATTTAATGATATATGAACCCACCATTTAACCAGACTGTCCATTTAACAGTGATTTAATGATATATAAACGAACCATTGACACACACTGTCCATTTAACAGTGTATTTAATGATATATAAACCCACCATTTAACCAGACTGTCCATTTAACAGTGATTTAATGATATATAAACGAACCATTGACACACACTGTCCATTTAACAGTGTATTTAATGATATATAAACCCACCATTTACACACACTGTCCTTTCAACAGTGTATTTAATGATATATGTACACACCATTTACCCACACTCCCCATTTAACAGTGTATATAATGATATGTAAACGAACCATTGACACACACTGTCCATTTAACAGTGTATTTAATGATATATAAACCCACCATTTATTCACACTGTCCATTTAACAGTGTATTTAATGATATGTAAACCCACCATTTACCCACACTGTACATTTAACAGTGTATTTAATGATATATAAACCCAACATTTACCCACACTGTCCATTTAACAGTGTATTTAATGATATGTGAACCCACCATTTACACAGACTGTCCATTTAACAGTGTATTTAATGATATATAAACCCACCATTTACACACACTCCCCATTTAACAGTGTATTTAATGATATATAAACGAACCATTGACACACACTGTCCATTTAACAGTGTATTTAATGATATATAAACCCACCATTTACACACACTGTCCTTTTAACAGTGTATTTAATGATATATGAACATACCATTTACTCACACTGTCCATTTAACAGTGTATTTAATGATATATAAACCCACCATTGACCCACACTGTCCATTTAACAAAGTATTTAATGATATATAAACCCAACAATTACCCACACTGTCCTTTTAACAGTGTATTTAATGATATGTAAACCCACCATTTACACAGACTGTCCATTTAACAGTGTATTTAATGATATATGAAACAACCATTTCACCACACTGTCCATTTAACAGTGTATTTAATGATAAATAAACCCACAATCTATTGACATTGTCCATTTAACAGTGTATTTAATGATATATGAACACAACATTTAACCAGACTGTCCATTTAACAATATATTTAATGATATATAAACCCACCATTTACACGCACCGTCCATTTAAAAGTGTATTTAATGATATACGAACCCAGCATTTGCACACAATGTCCATTTAACAGTGTACTTAATGATATATTAAACCACCATTTACACACACTGTCCATTTAAAAGTGGATTTAATGCTAAATGAACGCAGCATTTACACACACTGTCCATTTAAAATGTATTTAATGATAAATGAACCCAGCATTTACACACTCTGTCCATTTAACAGTGTATTTAAAGATATATGAACCCACCATTTACCAACATTGAACATTTAACAGTGTACTTAATGATATATAAACCCACCATTTACAAACACTGTCCACATTACTGTTTATTTTCTGATATATAAACCTACCATTTACACACACAGTCCATTTAACAGTGTGTTCATGATATATAAACCCACCATTTACCCACACTGTCCATTTAACAGTGTATTTAATGATATATGAACCCAATATTTAACCAGAATGTCCATTTAAAATTGTATTTAATGACCGATGAACCCAACATTTAATCACACTGTCCATTTAGCAGTTTATTTAATGATATATAAACCCATCATTTACCCACACTGTCCATTTAAAAGTGTATTTAATGATATATAAATCCATCATTTACCCACACTGTCCATTTAATAGTGTATTTAAGGATATTTAAACCATGATTTACCCACACTGTCCATTTCATAGTGTATTCTATGATATATAAACCCATCGATTACACACACTGTACATTTAACAGTGTATTTAATGATATATAAATCAATCATTTACCCACACTGTCCATTTAACAGTGTATCTAATGATATTTAAACCATCATTTACCCACACTGTCCATTTAACATGTTTTTAATTATATATAAACCCACCATTTACCCACACTGTCCATTTAACAGTGTATTTAATGATATATAAACCAACCATTTAACCACACTGTCCATTTAACATTGTATTTAATGATTTATAAAGTGTCCATTTACCCGAATTGTCCATTAAAAAGTGTATTTCATGATATCTTAACCCACATTTAACCACACTGTCCATTTAAAGGTGTATTTATTGGTATAGAAAGCCACCATTTACCTGCACTGTCCACTTAACATTGCATTTAATGATATATAATCAAATATTTATCCATACTGTCCATTTACCAGTGTATTTCATGAGATATAAACCTAACATTAACACACACTGTCCATTTAACAGTGTATTTAATGATATATGAACCCAGCATTTAGCCACACTGTCCATTTAACAGTGTATTTAATGATAAATAAACACACAATCTGTTGACATTGTCCATTTAACAGTATATTTAAAGATATATGAACCCACCATTTACCAACATTGAACATTTAACAGTGTACTTAATGATATATAAACCCACCATTTACAAACACTGTCCATTTAACTGATTATTTTCTGATATATAAACCTACCATTTACCCACACTGTCCATTTAACAGTGTATTTAATGATATATGAACCCATCATTTAACCAGATTGTTCATTTAACAGTGTATTTAATGATATATAAACCCACCATTTACACAGACTGTCTATTTAACAGTGTATTTAATGATATATAAACCAACCATTACCCACACTGTCCATTAAACAGTGTATTTAATGATATATAAACACACCATTTACCCACACGGTCCACTTAACAGTGTATTTCATGATCTGTAAACTTACCATTTACAAACACTGTCCATTTAACAGTGTCTTTAATGATATAAGAACCGACAATTAAACGAGACTGTCCATTTAATAGTATATTTAATGATATATAAACCCAACATCTACTCGCACTGTCCATTTATCAGTGTATTTAATCATATATGAACCCACCAATTACCCGCACTGTCCATTTAACAGTGTATTTAATGATATATAAACCCACCATTTACCGACACTTTCCATTTAACAGTGTCTTTAATGACATATGAACCCACCATTTAACCAGACAGTCCATTTAACAGTGTATTTAATGATATATAAACCCACCATATACACACACTGTCCCTTTAACAGTGCATTTACTGATATATAAAACCACCATTTACCCGCACTGTCCATTTAACAGTGTATTTAATGATAAATAAACCCACAATCTATTGACATTGTCCATTTAACAAGTGCTTTTAAAGATATATGAACCCACCATTTACCCGCACTGTCCATTTAACATTGTATTTAATGATATATAAACCTACCATTTACCCACACTGTCCATTTAACAGTGTATTTAATGATATATGAACACTCCATTTAACCAGACTGTCCATTTAACATTGTATTTAATGATATATAAACCCACCATTTTCTCACACTGTCCATTAAAAGTTTATTTAATGATATTTAAACCATCATTTACCCACACTGTCCTGTTAACAGTGTATTTAATGATGTATAAACCCACCATTTACTCACACTGTCCATTTAATAGTGTATTGAATGATAGAAAAACCCATCATTTCCCCACACTGTCCATTTAACAGTGTATTTAATGATATATATACCCACCAATGACCCGCACTGACCATTTAACAGTGTATTTAATGATTTATAAAGTGTCCATTTACCCGCACTGTCCATTTAACAGTGTATTTAATGATATCTGAACATATATTTATCCACACTGTCCATTTAAAGGTGTATTTAATGTTAAATAAAGCCGCCATTTACCCACACTGTCCATTTAACAATGTATTTTATGATAAATAAACCAACAATCTATTGACATTGTCCATTTAACAGTGTATGTAAAGATATATGAACCCAACATTTACCAACACTGTACATTAAACAGTGTATTTAATGATATATGAACTCAACATTTATCCAGACCGTCCATATAACAGTGTATTTAATGATATATAAAAATACCATTTGCACACACTGTCCATTTAAAAGTGTATTTAATGATAGATGAACCCAACATTCCCCACACTGCCTTTTTAACAGTGTATTTAATGATATATAAACCCAACATTTACCCACACTGTCCATTTAACAGTGTATTTAATGATATTAGAACCCAAGATTGAACCACACTGTCCAATTAACAGTGTATTTAATGATATATAAACCTACAATTTATCGACATTGTCCATTGAACAGTGTATTTAATGTGACATGAACACACATTTTAACAACGCTGTCCATTTATCAGTGCATTTAATGATGTATGAACCCACCATTGAACCAGAATGACCATTCAACAGTGTAATTATTGATATATAAATAAACCAATAACACACACTGTCCATTTTACAGTGTATTAAAAGATATATAAACCCATCATTTACCCACACTGTCCATTTAACAGTGTGTTTAATGATATATAAAACCACCATTTATCCTCACTGTCCATTTAACAGTGCATTTGATGACATATAAACCGACCATTTACCCTCACTTTCCATCTAACAGTGTATTTAATGATATATACACCCACCATTGAACGCACTGACCATTTAACAGTGTATTTAATGATATATAAAGTGTCCATTTACCTGCACTGTCCATTTAACAGTGTATTTAATGATATATGAACCTACCATTTACATACACTGTCCATTTTACAGTGTATTTAATGACATATTAACCCACCATTTACTCGCACTGTCCATTTAACTGTGTATTTAATGATATATGAACCCAACATTTCACCATTCTGTCCATTTAACAATGTATTTAATGAAATATAAATCAACCATTTACACACACTGTCCATTTAACAGTGTACTTAATGATATACGAACCCAACATTTACCCACACTGTCCATTTAAAAGTCTATTTAATGATATATAAACCCACCATTCAACCAGACTGTCCATTTAACAGTGTATTTAATGATATAGAAACCCACCATTTACACACACTGTCCATTTAACAGTGCATTTAATGATAAATGAACCAACCATTCAACCACACTGTTCATTTAACATGTATTTAATGATATATTAAACCACCATTTACACACACTGACCATTTAACGGTATATTTAATGAAATATGAACCCACCATTTACCCACACTGTCCATTTAACATTGTATTAATGATAAATAAACCCACAATCAATTGACATTGTCCATTTAACAGTGTATTTAATGATACATAAACCCACCATTGACACGCACTGACCATTTAACAGTGTATTAATGATATATAAACCCAACATTTACCCACACTGTCCATTTAAAAGTATATTTAATGATATATTAAACCACAAGTTATCGACATTTGTCCATTAACCAGTGTATTTAATGATATATGAACCCAACATTTAACCAGACTGTCCATTTAACAGTGTATTTAATGAAATATAAATCAACCATTTACACACACTGTCCATTTCACAGTGTATTTAATGATACATGAACCCACCATTTAACCAGACTGTCCATTTAACAGTGTATTTAATGAAATATAAACCAACCATTTAACCACACTGTCCATTTAACAGTGTATTTAATGATATATAAACCCACCAATAACACACACTGTCCATTTAACGATGTATTTAATGATATATAAACCTACCATTTAAAAACACTGTCCATTTAACAGTGTATTTAATGATATATGAACCCACCATTTAACCAGACTGTCCATTTAACAGTGTATGTAATGATCTATAAACCCACCATTTACCCACACTGTCCATTTAGCAGTGTGTTTAATGATATATAAACCCACCATTTACCCATACTGTCCATTTAACGGTGTAATTATTGATATATAAACCCACCAATAACACACACTTTCCATTTAAAAGTGTATATCATGATATATGAACCCACCAATTACACACACTGTCCATTTAACAATGTATTTAATGATAAATAAACCAACAATCTATTGACATTGTCCATTTAACAGTGTATGTGCAATTAACAGTTGATTTAATGATATATAACCCACCATTTACACACACTGTCCGCTTAACAGTGTATTTAATGATTTATAAAGTGTCCACTTACCCGCACTGTCAATTTAGCAGTGTATTTAATGATATATGAACTCAACATTTAACCAGACCGTCCATAGAACAGTGTGTTTAATGATATATAAACATACCATTTACACACACTGTCCATTTACCAGTGTATTTAATGATATATGAACCCACCATTTATTCGTACTGTCCATTTAATAGTGTATTTAATGATATATGAACCCAACATTAAACCAGACTGTCCATTTAACAGTGTATTTAATGAAATATAAATCAACCATTTACACACACTGTCCATTTCACAGTGCATTTAATGATACATGAACCCACCATTTAACCAGACTGTCCATTTAACAGTGTATTTAATGAAATATAAACCAACCATTTAACCACACTGTCCATTTAACAGTGTATTTAATGATATATAAACCCACCAATAACACACACTGTCCATTTAACGATGTATTTAATGATATATAAACCTACCATTTAAAAACACTGTCCATTTAACAGCGTATTTAATGATATATTAACCCACCATTTAACCAGAATGTCCATTTAACAGTGTATGTAATGATATATAAACCCACCATTTACCCACACTGTCCATTTAACAGTGTGTTTAATGATATATAAACCCACCATTTACCCATACTGTCCATTTAACGGTGTAATTATTGATATATAAACCCACCAATAACACACACTTTCCATTTAAAAGTGTATAGCATGATATATCAACCCACCAATTACACACACTGTCCATTTAAGACTGTTTTAATGATATATGAACCAACCATTCAACCACACTGTCCATTTAACATGTATTTAATGATATATAAACCCACCATTTGCACACCCTGTCCATTTAACAGTGTATTTAATGATATATGAACCCACCATTTACCCACACTGTCCATTTAACATTGTATTTAATGATAAACAAACCCACAATCTATTGACATTGTCCATTTAACAGTGTATTTAATGATTTATAAAGTATCCATTTACCCGCACTGTCCATTTAACATTGTATTTCATGATATATGAACCTACCATTTACACACACTGTCAATTTAAAAATGTATTTAATGATGTATGAACCCACCATTTTACCAGACTGTCCATACAACAGTGTATTTAATGATATATGAACCAACCATTTAACCATACAGTCCATCTAACATGGTATTTAATGATATATAAACCCACCATTTAACCAGACTGTCCATTTAACAGTGTATTTAATGATATATGAACCCACCATTTAACCAGACTGTCCATTTAACAGTGTATTTAATGATATATGAAACCACCATTTAAGCAGACTGTCCATTTAACAGTGTAATTAATGATATATGAACCCACCATTTGTTCGCACTGTCCATTTAATAGTGTATTTAATGATATATGAACCATCCAATTAACCACACTGTCCATTTAACAGTGTATTTAATGATATTTCAACCCAAAATTTACCCACACTGTCCATTTAAAAGTCTATTTCATGACATATAAACCCACCATTTAACCAGACTGTCCATTTAACAGTGTAATTATTGATATAAAACCCACCAATAACACACACTTTCCTTTTAAAAGTGTTTATAATGATATATGAACCCACCAATTACACACACTGTCCATTTAACAATGTATTTAATGATAAATCAACCAACAATCCATTGACATTGTCCATTTAACAGTTTATGTCCAATTAACAGTTGATTTAATGATATATAACCCACCATTTACACACACTGTCCGCTTAACGGTGTATTTAATGATTTATAAAGTGACCATTTCCCCGCACTGTCAATTTAGCAGAGTATTTAATGATATATGAACTCAACATTTAACCAGACCGTCCATATCACAGTGTATTTAATGATATATAAACATACCATTTACACACACTGTCCATTTAACAGTGTATTTAATGATATATAAACCCACCATTTAACCAGACTGTCCATTTAACAGTGTATTTAATGATATATAAACCCACCATTTACACACCCTGTCCATTTAACAGTGTATTTAATGATATATGAACCCACCTTTTACCCACACTGTCCATTTAACATTGTATTTAATGATAAATAAACCCACAATCTATTGACATTGTCCATTTCACAGTGTATTTAATGATATATAAACCCACCATTGACACGCACTGACCATTTAATAGTGTATTTCATGATTTATAAAGTGTCCATTTCCAAGCACTGTCCATTTTACATTGTATTTCATGATATATGATCCTACCATTTGCACACACTGTCAATTTAAAAATGTATTTAATGATGTATGAACCCACCATTTTACCAGACTGTCCATATGACAGTGTATTTAATGAAATATAAATCAACCATTTACACACACTGTCCATTTAACAGTGTATTTAATGATATATAAACCTACCATTTACACACACTGTCCATTTAACAGTGCATTTAATGATATATAAACCTACCATTTACACACACTGTCCATTTAACAGTGTATTTAATGATATATGAACCAACCATTTAACCACACAGTCCATCTAACATGGTATTTAATGATATATAAACCCACAAGTTATCGCCATTGTCCATTTAACAGTGTATTTAATGATATATGAACACACATTTTAACAACACTGTCCATTTAACAGTGTATTTAATGATATATGAACCCACCATTTAACCAGACTGTCCATTTAACAGTGTATTTAATGATATATGAACCCACCATTTGTTCGCACTGTCCATTTAATAGTGTATTTAATGATATATGAACCATCCAATTAACCAGACTGTCCGTTTAACAGTGTATTTAATGATTTATAAAGTGTCCATTTCCCCGCACTGTCCATTTAACAGTGTATTTAATGATATATGAACCCACCATTTACCCACACGGTCCATTTAACAGAGTATTTAATGATATATAAACACATCATTTACCCACACGGTCCATTTAACAGAGTATTTAATGATATATAAACCCATCATTTACCCACACTGTTCATTTAACAGTGTATTTAATGAAATATAAACCCATCATTTAGCCACTCTGTCCATTTAACAGCTTATTTAATGATATATAAACACATCATTTACCCATACTGTCCATTCCCCCAGTGATTGAGCTGATTGATGCTCAGACATAGTTTAATTCGGCGGTATAATGGTTAATATCCTCACTTTCAGAAACAGCCTCTCCTCAGCTCACTGACGAAACACTGGCTCTTGGCCGCAGGGTTGAAAGCGCCAACATCAGAAAATTGATGGGACTCAAGTAAACAATGTCCCTGATGCAAATGTAGCAATTTATTTCTGAACAATTATCTATTTTACTGAAATTCCCAGGAACAAGAAGAGAAAAAGTACATTTAGAACCAACTTTGTTCACAATTTCTGAAACAAATGAGGAACGTCTGTGTTGAAATGCACCCTGATGTCTGGCAGCAGCTTTCACAATGGGCGGTGCTCTGAGTCTCACATAACAAGGATCGGATCAAATTCCCAAGTTGTGAACTGCTGAAATAAAGCAAAGAACTTGTACTCGATTGATTACAATGAAATAACAAGGATATAATTGGCAAAATCTGCACGGACATTGAGAGACGGAAAATCCTTGCGGGATCAAGGTAAGCTTAATGTAGTGTCAATTTGTTTTATTAATTAACTTTTTCTGCCCCTTCCTCATTTGTAAAGCCGATTTCCTGCGGTCAGATATGTTCCCCGGCGTACGGAACTCTCTATTCCTCGCGGACGGAACAATTCACTGATTGTTCGCTCAGACACTGACTGAAGTCCGGCTATTTTACATTGGGAATTTCAGGGCTTCTCCCTTCATGGTCCCCACCAAACTCACCCAGACACAATTTAACGCGGTTCTGGGAAAGAAAGCAGGAACACGAACTCTGGAGATCTGCACCATCCTCGTCCAGCGGTGCCTCCTCCCCATGTTAGAATTTGATATTCGGTAGACAGGGGTGGGAAACTTTCCTTTCTCACTCTTTAAGCATTGATGTGTAACTGTAATACTTGCTCTTTTTACTCACTCAACAGTTTTGTGCCGGTTGCACTTTTATTGAACTGATCAAAGACTGATCGAACACACAGTTCAGCTCAGTAAAGGGTTAACTCTTTCGCAATGGCCGATTATCGCTCTCTGCCTGACACCTGGAAAATCAGCATATGGTTACCCGAGGGGTCGGAATGAACGCGATCCAATGACAGGATAGGAGCAACATCGGAGACAAAACGTATTCCTGATTAATTATAATCAATTAGTTTGATTCCAATTAATAGGAGAATGGAGCAGGGACGTCTGTTTTTGCTAAAATATGTTAGCGAGGGTGTTATTTGTTAAACTGGCTCAACTGAAGAAAGGCCGTTCCCTTCAGATAGAAACAAACTTCACGAATGTTTTAAAGGGATACCGGTTCAGGGCGGAAACCATCTTTCACACAGATGGGTGGTTTCTGATCGTTAATCATGGTAATTTGAGTAGTTACTTTTAATATCAACAGGGAGGAGGGCCACAGCACTGAGTGGAATAAATGAAACTTTTGCAGCAGGAACAGAAGATTTATGAAATAGTGAAAAGTTATGAGCAGGAAAACGGAAGGATGTTTTGAAGAAGTAACTCGATATTAAAAATTGAAAACGTGAAAGGGTCAACATTCCAATGAATTTGAGTTCAGATTGTGTGTTATGTCTGTGAATCTACAAAATATTCAAAACACGTTTGGAAAGTCAGAATCATGAGAGATGTGATCTAGTATCTATAAGTCAGGGCCTGGGTTTTCACAGAACACAGTGAAATGTTCCTGGTTATCACATTTTGAGGAGAGAGGACGCCAGTATGAATAAATGGTTCCATGACAGAGGTGGAAAAACATCAACAAACTTTCAGGGCCCCAGCACTAATCTTGATATAAACAGTAACGACTGAAATTACCAACAGGTAGGAGTGTCAATCACTAATCTTTATATAGAAAGGTAACTACTGAAATTACAAACAGGTCGGAGGGTCCATCACTAATCTTTATATAAAAAGTAACAACTCAAATTACCAACAGGCACGAAGGCCCAAAACAAATCTTTATATGAAAAATAATCACTCAAATTACCAACAGGGAGGGGGGTCCATCACTAAACTTTATATAAAAAGTAAATACAGAAATTACCAAAAGGCAGGAGGGTCCATCATTAATCTTTATACAAAAAGTAACATGCCAAATTACCAACAGGTATGAGGGTCCAAGCACTAATCTTCACATAAAATGTTACAAATCAAATTACCAACAAGGAGGAGGGTGCATCACTAATCTTTATATGAGAAGTAACCTCTGCAATTACCAACAGGCAGGAAACCCATCACAAATTTTATATAAATCACTAATTTTATATTAAAATGTAACCACTCAAATTACCAGCAGGTATGAGGGTCCAAGCACTAATGTTTCTATAAAAAGTAACTTCTGAAATTACTAACAGGTAGGAGGGTCCATCCCAAATCTTTACATGAACATTTACAACTCAAATTACCAACAGGTAGGATGCTCCGTCACTAATTTTAAATAAAGAAGTAACCACTGAAATTACCAACGGGTTGAAGGGTCCATCGCTAATCTTTATATAAAAAGTAACTCCTGAAATTACCACCAGGGAGGAGGGTCTATCATTAATCTTTATATAAAAAGTAACTACTGAAATTTCGAGGAGGTAGGAGGTTCCATCACTAAACTTTAACTAAAAAAAAACCTACTGAAATTACCACAAGGTAGGAGTGTCCATCACTCATCTTCATAAAAATGTAACAATTCAAATTACCAACAGGAAGGAGGGTCCAGCAATAATCTTTATATGAAAAGTAACTACTAAAATTACGTACAGTTCGGAGGGTCCATCACTAAAGCTTACAAAAATAAATAACTACTGAAATTACCAACAGGCAGATGGCCCCATCACTAATCTTTATATAAAAAGTAACAACTCAAATTACCAACCGAGAGGAGGGTCGATCACTAATCTTGAAATAATAATTAACTATTGAAATTACCACCCGGTAGGAGGGTGCATCACTAATCTTTATATCAAAAGTAACTACTGAAGTTACCAACAGAGAGGAGGCGCCATCACTAATTTTATATAAAAAATAACGACTGAAATAATCAATACGAAGGAGGGTCCATCACTAATCTTTACATGAAAAGTAACTAAAAAAATTATCAACAGGAAGAAGGGTCCATCACTAATCTTTAAAAAAAAAAAGAATCGTCTGAAATTGCCAACAGGTAGGATGGTCCATCACAAATTTTTATTCAAAAATAACTGCTGAAATTACCACCAGGTAGGAACGTCCATCATTAATCGTTATATAAAAAGTAACCACTGAAATGACCAGCGGGTATGAAGGTCCTATCACTCATCTTAACATAAAAAAAACTGCTGAATTTACCAACAGGCAGGATGTCCCATCACTAATCTTTAACTAATAAAAAAAATAACTATTGAAATTACCAGAAGGTAGGAGTGTCCATCACAAATCTTTATAAAAAAGTAACAATTCAAATTACCAACAGGGAGGAGGTTCCATCAATAATCTTTATATAAAAAGTAACCACTGAAATTACCGAGAGGCATGAGGCCCATCACTAATTTAACAGAGAAAAAGTGACAACTCAAATTAGCAACAGGTAGGAGGGTCCATCACAAATCGTTATCAAAAAAGGAACTGCTGAAATTACCAACAGGGAGGAGGGTACGTCACTTATGCTTACATAATAAGTAACTACTGTAATTACCACCAGGTGGGAAGGTCCATCACTAATCTTTACAAAAAGAACCACTGAAATTACCATCAGGTAGGAGTGTCCATCACTAATCTTTACATAAAAATATAGCGGCTGAAATTACCAAAAGGTAGGAGGAACCCATTACTAAACTTTATATAAAAAGTAACTACTGAAATTACCACCAAGCAGGAGGCCCATCACTAAATTTTTATAAAAATGTAACGACTGAAATTACCAACAGGTCGGAGGGTCCATCATTAATCTTTACATAAAAAAGTAACAACTGAAATCACTACCAGGAAGTAGTGTCCATCATTAATCTTTATAAAAGAAAAATAAACTACTGAATTTACCAACAGGTAGGAGGCCGCATCACGAATCTTGATTTTAAAAAAGTAAATCCTGAAATTACCAACAGGTCGGAGGGTCCATCACTCACCTTTACGTAAAAAAGTAACGACTGAAATTCCCAACAAGTCGGAGGTCCCATCCCTTATCCTCACCGAAAAAAATAACGACTGAAACTACCACCAGGTGGCAGTGTCCATCAGAAATCTTGACGTGAAAGGAAACTACTGAATTTACCATCAGGGTTGAGAGTCCATCACTAATGTTTTGTTCAAAAGTAACTACTTAAATTCACACCAGGCAGTCGGGTCCAACGCTATTTTTTATATAAAAAGCAGCTACTGAAATTACCAACAGGCAGGAGGGTCCATCAATAATCTTTACAAAAAAAGATAAACTACTGAAATTACCAACAGGTAGGAGGGTCCTCTCTAATCTTTGTATAAGAAGTAACAAGTGAAATCACGAAAAGGCAGTGGGCCCCATCACTAATTTTATGTAAATAAGTAACTAATGAAATTACCAACAGGGAGGTTGGTCCGTCAATAATCTTTATATAAAACGTAACAACTCAAATTACCAACAGGGAGGAGGGGCCATCATTTATCTTTATATAAAAAGTAAATACTGAAATTACCACCAGGTAGGAGGGTCCATCACTTATGATAATACAAAAAGTAACTACTGAAATTACCAGTAATTATGAGGGTTCCATCACTAATCTTTACCTTAAAAATGAACCACTGAAATCACCACCAGTTAGGATTGTCGGTCACTAATCTTGATATAGAAGTAACTACTGAAATGATCAACGGTTAGGAGGGTCCATCACTAATACTTACATGAAAATTAACCGCACAAATTATCTACAGGGAGAAGGGTCCATCACTAATCTTTATGTAAAAAGTAACCACTGAAGTTACCAACATGGAGGAGGGTCCATCACTAATTTCATTTGAAAAAGTAACGACTGAAATTACCCACAGGTGTGGGCGGGGGTTCATCATTAATCTTTATATAAAAAGAAACCACTGAAATTACAAAAGGGAGAAAGGTCCATCACGAATCTTAATATAAAAAGTAACAGCTCAAATTACCAACAGGAAGGAGTGTCCATCACTAATCTTTATATGAAAAGTAAACACTGAAATTACCAACAGGCAGGAGGGACCATCACGAATCTTTATATAAAAAGGAACGAGTCAAATTACCAGCAGGTATGAGGGTCCCATCACTAACCTTTATATAAAAAAGTAACCACTGAAATTACCAAAAGGCAGGAGGCCCCGTCACTAATCTTTACATAAAAACTAACCACTGAAATTACCAAAAGGCAGGAGGCCCCGTCACAAATCTTTACATAAAAACTAACCACTGAAATTACCAAAAGGCAGGAGGCCCCATCACTAATCTTCACATAAAAACTAACCACTGAAATTACCAAAAGGCAGGAGGCCCCGTCACAAATCTTTACATAAAAACTAACCACTGAAATTACCAAAAGGCAGGAGGCCCTGTCACTAATCTTTACATAAAAGTAACGACTGAAATTATCAAAAGGCAGGAGACCACATCACTAATATTTACCTAAAAAAGTAACTGTTGAAATTACCAACAGGTAAGAGGGTCCATCACTAATCTATATATAAAGAGTAAGCACTGAAATTCCCAACGGTCAGGACGCCCCATCACTAATTTTATATAAAAAGGTGACAACTGAAATTACCCGCAGGTAGGAAGGGTCATCACTACTCTTTATATAAAAAGTTACAACTCAAATTGCCAAAAGGGAAGAGGGTCCGTCACCAATGTTTATAAAAAAAGAAAGTACTGAAATTACCAACAAGTATGAGAGTCCATTTCCAATCTTTGTATAAAAAGTAATTACTTTTTTTTAATTCGTTCACGGGATGTGGGCGTCGCTGGCAAGGCCAGCATTTATTGCCCATCCCCAATTGCCCTCGAGAAGGTGGTGGTGAGCCGCCTTCTTGAACCGCTGCAGTCCGTGTGGTGACGGTTAACCCACAGTGCTGTTAGGAAGGGAGTTCCAGGATTTTGACCCAGCGACGATGAAGGAACGGCGATATATTTCCAAGTCGGGATGGTGTGTGACTTGGAGGGGAACGTGCAGGTGGTGTTGTACCCATGTGCCTGCTGCTCTTGTCCTTCTAGGTGGTAGAGGTCGCGGGTTTGGCAGGTGCTGTCGAAGAAGCCTTGGCGAGTTGCTGCAGTGCATCCTGTGGATGGTACACACTGCAGCCACAGTGCGCCGGTGGTGAAGGGAGTGAATGTTTAGGGTGATGGATGGGGTGCCAATCAAGCGGGCTGCTTTATCTTGGATGGTGAAATTACCAACGTAAAAAAGTAACGACTGAAATTACCAACCAACAGGAGGTCCCATCCCTTATCCTCACCGAAAAAATAACTACTGAAACTACCACCAGGTGGCAGTGTCCATCAGAAATCTTGACATGAAAGGAAACTACTGAATTTACCATCAGGGTTGAGAGTCCATCACTAATCTTTTGTTCAAAAGTAACTATTTAAATTCACACCAGGGAGTCGGGTCCAACGCTATTTTTTATATAAAAAGCAGCGACTGAAATTACCAACAGGCAGGAGGGTCCATCACTCATCTTGAGATAAAAACTAACCACTGAAATTACCAACAGGCAGGAGGGTCAACCACAAATCTTTATATGAAAAGCAACGACTGAATTTACAAAAGGGAGGAAGGTCCATCACTAATCTTTTTAAATAAAGTTATTACTGGAATTAGCAACAGGTAGGCGGGTCCATCAATTATATTTATAGAGAAAGTAACCACTGAAATTACGACCAGGTCGGAGGGTTCATCACTAATCTTTATATAAAAAGCAACTACTGAATTTACAACAGGTAGGAAGGTTCTTCACTAATCTTTTTTAAAAAAGTAATACTGGAATTTCCAACAGCTAGGGGGTCCATCACTAATCTTGGTAAAAGAAAAAAACTACTGAAATTTCCAACAGAGAGGAGGGTCCATCACTTATCTTCATATGAAAAGTAACTACTGAAATTACCACCAGGTGGGAGTGTCCATCGCGAATCTTTATATATAATGTAACTACTGAAATTACCACGAGGCAGGAGGAACAATCACTCATCTTTGTACCAAAAGTAACAACTGAAATTACCAACAGGCGGGAGGTCCCATTACAAAACTCCAGCCAAAAATATAACTACTGAAATTACCACCAATTAGGAGTGTCCATCACTAATCTCAATATAAAAAGAAACTACTGAAATTACCAACAGGTAGGAGGCTCCATCACTCATCTTTTTAAATAAAGTAACTGCTGGAATTACCAACAGCTCGGCGGGTCCATCATTAATCTTTGTAAAAGAAAAAAATACTAAAATTACCAAAAGGGAGGAGGGGCCATCACTGATTTTTATAAAATAAACGTAACTACTGAAATTAACACTAGTCAGGAGTGTCCATGACTAATCTTTATATAAAAAGTAACGATTGAAATTACCACCAAGCAGGATTGTCCATCACTAATCTTTATATAAAAAGTAACGACTGAAATTACCAATAGGGAGGAGGTCCCATCACTAATCTTTACATGAAAAGTAACTACACAAATTAGCAATAGGGAGGAGGGTCCAACATTAATCTTTAGATAAATGGTAAACACTGACATTACCAAAAGGGAGGAAGCTCCATCACTAATCTTTATATAAAAAGTAACTGCACAAGTTAATCTTGTGTTTGATTACACTAATGTAATTCGTGTAGGAGTAAATGTAATTTTTGTTTCTGTTGTCCGTTTATTACACGAGTGTCAGCGTGACTGACACAATCGATAACTGCATCTTACAAGGTATCAAACTAGGTTGCACATTTAAGCTAGAGAATAACTTCAACTATAGTTTGAAGAAATTACAGAACGAGTTTAATCTCTTTTACATTTCCACAGTGTGACTGATAGTTTGATTGGTTGCTCTTGCCTTTGCGCACACACAGCGAGGCACACACAATGTGGAATCATGATTGTAAAACAGCCGTCAAATCTACAACTTGTATATTTGTGGTGTTTTCTGAGATTGTAAGACCCCTAAAAATAATACAAAAATAAATGTGCAGCACCTGTTTAAAGTTACACGATTCATAACATTATACATTCGTGTTAATATTAGTAGAACGGTGTAAAATTCCTCACCTCCTACAGTGCTCATTATTCAGGTGCTGATACCATGAGAGATATGATAAATATATTCAAATAGAAGCACCAACCAAAACACATCTCCATGATCACACGGGCAATGTCACTACGCATAGAGAGCAGAGAAATCACACCCAGTTCGATATTGTGTATGTAGATAGATATCAGGTTCATAAAACACCAGAATTTAATATCAAAACTCAACAAACAAAAATATTCAAACAAATCTGTGAATAAGAAAATACAATAGCGCCAGACTGGGTAATACCGAGTGAAGGTAATTCATCACCTCGCTCTAGTTTGCCCTCCAGAATATTCACGACCTCAGGAATAAGTCGGGGTGCTGGCCTGCACTGTGAGTAAATCTTACCAATTGGTGCTCCCAGTGCAGAATCTCGGCCGTCTTGAACTGGGTTGTGGAGATCAGCGGGGCTCATTGGGTTTCACTGGGCAGCAGTCTGTGCCGCACCTGATGTGGAGAGTTGATCCGAACAGTCGGGAAATTCTCGATTCCAGAGCTAACAGCTGTTGTACTGTTGGGCGAGGAGGGATTTGGTATCACGTTTAACGAGGCGACGTTTTATCCCTCTCATTTTAATATTTCAGTCTAACCCTCCGATTAATATATTTATTACAGAGCATCAGAAACTTGGAACGCCTGTTACCACCATGGCTGAAGGTCCAAATAGGGGAGAAGATCCAACATCATCAAAAAGAATGAGAATAGACACCGGTAGGTTCAGAACAATCTTTAAATATCAATTGTGTCCTGAAAAAGGGTCCAAATCACGAGCAAGAACCTGCAGCTCACACAGGAAGAGGAAACCGAGCAGATACTATGTAGATGGAGGGAAGTGAGTGACCATCGAGAGGGGCAGTGCAGTCACAGGTGGAGTGACCTCATTATTGGAACTGTCCAATAGATACCTGGTGTTCGGGACGATAAGAGGGATAGAAAGAGTGACTCAGGATGGTCCTCCTGAGTAACAATGTGAAACCAGGGAGCAGTGCGGGGCAGCCCGAGTGGTGGAGGGGTGAGAGGCAGGTGGGGCACAGGAATTGGAGAGCGATAGTGCTGGGAGATTTTCTAGTCAGGGGTACAGGGAGACTCTTCTGAAGCCCTGAGCATGTCGCAAATGTTAAGCTGCCTCCCTAGTGCCATAAAGAACAACATTCTGGAACAGATGGGACCGTCTCTGGGGAGTAAAGAATAGCATAATATATTCATGGTAGGAAGTACAAACACGGATAGAACTAGGTTTATACAGGGAATATTAAGATTTAAGCTCTATACTGAAAAACAAGGCCACAATTTGGTGATCTCTGGATTGCTTTGCACTGGGACACTTAAGGAGGAAAATATGAGGCAGGTCAATGTGCGACTGCAGGGCTGGAGCAGGAGGGAAGGGTTCATGTTCTTGGGACACTCGGGTGAGTTCAGGACGAAGGAAAGGGACAAACAACAATGGTTTGACAGACTGGGTACATGGAGCAGTGGGAGGGTTTCACCTGATGGGACTGGAGTGTGTGAAATATCTCGATCTGAGACTAGAGAGTGGAAATAATAAAACTGTTGAAGCAGGAACAGAAAATTTATGAAATAGTGAAAAGTTATTAGCAGGAAAATTGAAGGAGGTTTTGAAGTAGTGACAAAAGAAGTAACTTGATATTAAAAGCGAAGAAAAACGATAACGGGTCAACATTCCAATGAATTGGAGTTCAGATTGTGTGTTATTTCTGTGAATCTACAAAACATTCAAAACACGTTTGGAAAATCAGAATCATGAGAGATGTGATGTAGTGTCTGTACAACAGGGCCTTGGTTTTCACAGGACAGGGTGAAATGTTTCTAGTTATAACGTTTTGAGGGGAGAGGAGGCCAGAATTAATAAATGTTTCTATGACAGAGCTGGAACAACAACATCAACAAATTTGCATTCATATAGCAACTAAACGGGGTAAAATGACCAAGGCACTCCAGAGGAGCGATTATCAATTTGACACCAAGTCGCATAATGAGGTATGAGGATGGGTGATCAATAGCTTGGTCAAAGAGGTAGGTTTTAAGGAGCGTCTTAAAGGAGACGAGAGAGGCGGAGAGGTTTAGAACAGAAGGAAGTTCCAGGGAGCTATTTGAAGGTAGAATCAATATGTACTCAGTTATGCAATAGGAAGGGAAATATCACAATTGTTGATGGGTTTTGCAGGCCAGCAAGCAGTGGAGATGAGATAGAGGAAACTGGGGGGAAATAGTTGTGGTGGAAGACGATTTGGGGAGATACAAAGTATTTCCCTTAGTTTCTAAAAATGTTGGCGGAAGTTACATTTTGTTGCAACAGAGGAGGCTGAAGATCCAACGTTGGAGATAACAGTAGAGAAGGATTTGGATCTGAATTTAATAGCCGAGGTGGATATGTCACTGGGCCCAGAGATAACGCACCCGAGGGTGTTAAAAGAAGTCAGTGAGGAGATTGGAGGGACTTTGATCATAATTTTTCAACCCGCAAAATTTTGATAACACAATTGTTATCAAAAATATCCAGATGGACTGAAGGAGACCAAGTAAAGTCTCTGTTAAAATAGGAAGGGAGGGGTCAACTCGTCAACGAGAGACCAATTAGTCCACTCAATTGTGGGCAAACTGCTCGAAGCAGTAATTTCAGTTCGTATTAGTGAACTTTTATGATTCGAGGAAGGCTGGAACGGATACATTTTAGACATTTAACATTTAATTAGACTAATTCGATACAGATTTGTTGAGACGTGACTATATAGGTCAATGGATTGTAACACATGCGGTATATATGGGTTTTCAGAAGGTATTTGATAGCGTGGCTCACAGGAGGCGTCAGCCGTTTGGTATTAGAGGAAATGGAGCCGCCCGGATGGAAGATCGATAATGTGTTTAGTTTTCTCCATTGTTGTTCACAGACCGAACACTGCGATCACTGAGTTCTTGACAAAGTGCGACGGTTACCAACTGATCCAGTTGACGCAATTCTAAATGAACGGAGTGAAAATAATGACAGTCACTCAGCTACATCCTGGAAATACTGACACTCACGCAGAATCTTCCTTTAAATACTGACACTCACACAGGAACATCCTGGAAATACTGACACTCACTCAGTAACAACGTGTATAAACTGACACTCGCGAAGGAACATCCGGTAAATACAGACACATTCAGGAACATCGTGTAAAAACTGACACTCACTCTGGAACACCCTGTAAATACTAACGCTCACCCAGGAACATCCTTTAAATACTGAAACTCGCTCAGGAACATCCTGTAAATACGAACATTCACTCAGGAACATCCTGTAAATACAAACATTCACTCAGGAACATCCTGTAAATACTGACACTCACTCAGGAACATCCTTCAATTACTGACACTCACTCAGGAACATCCTGTATTTACTGACACTGAATTGGCAAACCCGAAATGCCCACTTACATATGAAGAGTTACTCGGAGGCCCCCTAATTGCATCTCCCACCCGGAATACCCTGTGTAGCTGTACATGCTTAGCAGGCGACCCCGTGATCCCATCTCCCATCCTGCAAAACCCACATTAATATACAGACTTACTCGGAGACCGGTAATTATATCCTCCATCTCAGAAATTTCACCTAGATGTAAAGACTTTCAAGGAGACCCTCTGATTATATTTTACAATCCGGAAGCCACGTATAGATGCAGACATGTACCAGGATACCCCGTAATTTCATCTCCCATCCAGGAAACCCAATGGGGTTATCGGAATTTTCCAGCAGAACCCGTAATTACATCTCCCATCCTGGAAACCCATCTAGATATGGAGACTTATGGGGGGTTCCTGCAATTACATTTACTATGCCGGAAAATCGTCTAGATATAAACACTTAACGGGAGATTCTATAATTGCATATCAATTCATGAAAATCCGATATAGATTTAGATAATTACCAAGAGAGCCCCGCAATTATATCTCATTTCCAGAAATCTCATATAAATATGGGTAAGTAACAGGAGCTCCCTTAATTGCACGCCCCAACTCCCATCCAGAAAACCCCTTCTGAATATCGAGACTTCCCAGTAAGCATCGTAATTAGATCTTACGTCCGTAAAATTCCATAAACACATGCAGGCTTATCAGGAACTCCAGGAGAAGTGAAGATGGGGCAATGAACGACGAGAACAGTAATACAGTGAAAGATAGTTCAAAAACTAATAGCTGGATATAGAGACTGATCAACAATAGCATCATCAGCGATGAGCAGACAGGAAGCGGGAACAACAGTCGTACAGTTAAACACCATAATTAATAACTGGATATAAAACTTACCAGGGACACCGAGAGCAGTTAGGCGGGCACAGTAAATGACTGGAACGTTCATAAAGTGCGTTATGGTGTGTAGAACTAATAGCTAGATATCGAGAATTTCCAGTGACACCGAGAGCAGTTAGGCGGGCACAATAAATGACTAGAAAAGTAATACATTGAATCATGGTTTATAGAATTAATAGCGAGATAAAGAGAATTACCAGCGACACCAATAGAAGGGGATGGAATGGTAAATGACAAGAACAGTAATTTGTGAAACACGCGTTATACAATTAATAGCTGGATATCGAGTCGGACCAGAAGCAGAAACAGCAGCGAGGAGGGGATGGTAAATTCCCAGAACAGTAATACAATGAAACATGATGTACGGAACCATTCTAGTAAATCTCTTCTGCATCCTCTTTAAGGCCTTTGCATTTTTCCTAAAGTGCCGTGCCCAGAATTGGGCACAATACTCCAGTAGTGGCCGAACCTGTGTTTTATGAAGGTACATCATGACTTCCATACTTTGTACTCTGTGTCTCTATTTATAAAGTCCAGGAGCCCGTATGCTTTTTAAAACGCATCTTCAACCTTCCCTGCCACCTTCAAAGATTTGTGCACATATACCCCCAGATCTCTCTGATCTGGAACGGCTTTTAGAATTGTGCCCTTCCATTCATACTGCCTCCCTTCGTTCTTTCCAAAAAATTGTATCACTTCGCACTTCTCTGCGTTAAATTCCAACTGTCCCGTGTCCGCACAGTCCACCAAGCTGTCTATATCCTCTTGAAGTCTATTACTATCCTCCTCACTGTTCACGACACCTCCAAGTTTTGTTTCATCTGCAAATTTTGAAATTCTGCCCGACACACCCAAGTGCAAGTCATTAACATATATCAAAAAAGCTGTGGTCCCAGTACCGACCACTGGGGAACACCACTGTACAGCCCTCCAGTCCAAAAAAAAATCGTTCACCATTATTCTCTTTCTGCTGTCACTTAGTGAATCCCTGCTGCCCCATTAATCCCATGGGGCTTCAACATTGATGACAGCCTATTATGCAACACTTTGTCAAACGCCTTTTGGAAGTCCATATACCCAACATCAACCGCATTGCCCTTATCAAACCTCTCGGTTACCTCATCAAATAACTCAATCAAGTTCGTTAAACACGATTGTCCTTTAACAATTCCGTGCTGGCTTTCCTTAATTAATCCCCACTTGATCAAGTGACGGTTAATATCGTCCCGGATTAGCTGCCAGTCTATTCTCTCTTTGCCCCTCTCATTTCCATTTCCACTTCCACTCTGAACTTTTAACATTCAGCCTGATTCTCACTTGCATTATCAACCTGACATCTGTCATACGCCCCCTTTTTTCCCTGCTTCATTTAACTCACTATTTCTTCGTCATCAAGGGAGATCTGGCCTTAGTTTCCCTACCTTTCCCCCTCGTGGGAATGTATCTAGACTGTACCTGATTCATCTCCACTTGAAAGGCTACCCATTATTCAATTACAGTTTTGCCTGCCACTCTTTGATTCCAATTTACCCGGGCAGAACCGTTCTCATCCCCCTGAAATTCGCCCTCCACCAATTGAGCATTTTGCTCTCGAGTACTCCTCTGAGTTACCCATTTATAAACAGGGCCGGACCCTGAACACGGCCGGACCCTGAACACGGCCGGACCCTGAACACGGGCCTCACTCTGAACACGGGCCGCACTCTGAACATGGGCTGCACTCTGAACCGGGCCGCACCCTGAACACAGACCCCACTCTGAACACAAAAACACTCAGAAGCAGAACACACTCTGAATAAAGTCTCCACACTGAACACATACCCCATTCTGAAAACAGACCCCACACGGATCGCAGATTCCACTCACAACACAGACCACATTCAGAACACAGACCACACTCCGAACACAAAGCCCTCTCTGAACACAGACCCAATTATGAACACAGACCCACTCTGAACACAGACCCGACTCTGAAGATTTCTCTGTTCGTATAGAAAGAGGTTTATTGTACATCTGGACGATGCTGTTCCTCTCTCCTCATTTTTCCTTCACCCCCGTGGCTCCACCCACCTTTTGAACATTACATATGTCATTTACATTCCCCTCTCCTCTTCATCCCCGAATTCTCCTCTCCTCCACTTTACTTCTTTCTGTAAATATTCATTAAATCTGCTTTTTATTTCCCCATTTCACCTGCCTGTCCCAGTAACTTAAACATTTTGGTCATTTTCCAATTCAATTCCTTCCTTTGTATCCCAAGCAACAAAGCCACCTCATCGACAGAACATTCAGCCCTGGGACTAAAGATTTCAGATAAAGTTGCTATGTGGAGCTCAGACCCGTGTATATTTCGCTTCAGTATTGAAAGATATCCTTAATAGTCCCTGAATTGATAAAGTTGCTCTAAGGTGCCTTTCGAGTGCCTTCAAAAACATGCTTAAAACCTGTTTAATACCTGTTCCCTCAAAATTATTTTCTCCGCCTATCTCCTTACCACGCACTGCCTCTGCATCACATTTTGCGAGATGTTGAATTCTTTGCAAAGTAATCTCCGATATCTATTTACAAACAAAGCCTGACACTGAGCACAGACCGAAACTGAACATTGTCCCCACTCTGAAAACTATCCCCACGCTGGGAACACAGGAAGCGGGGTGGGAGACGGTGTAATCAATGTAGCTATCACAGCCGGTGTTCTAAATAATTCCCTGAATTGGCAGCGTTGCTCTGTGGTGCCGATCATGTGCACGCAAAAGGAAGCCTATTTCTTCAAAAGGCTTTTCCTCCATTTTCTCTTTAACCCGCTCTCTCTCTCTCTCTCCCACATTCTGCGTGCAATCGAATTCCTCATAAAGTAATCTGAGGTATCTATTCATGAACAAAGCCTCACACTGAATACCGACCACCACTGCATTAGGGCCATAATCTGAACAGAGACACCTCTCTGAACACAGACTCCATTCTGAAGATGTCTTTGTTAGTGTACAGGGAACTTTTTTGTACATCTGGACGGTGCTGTTCCTCTCCCCTCATTTCTCCTTCATCCCCCGTGGCTTCACCCCGCTTTGTATCATTACTTATGTCCTTTAGATTTCCCCCTCCTCTTCTTCATCGAACCTTCCTCTCCTCCATTTTATTTCTTTCTCTGAGTATGCTGTAAATCTGCTTGTTATTTCCACCATTTTATTTGCTTTTCTCTGTAAATATGACACTTTGGTCAGTTTTTAACTTAATTCCTTAATCTGGTTCCTAATAACATCGAAAGAATATATCGAGATTGCTCAGGGGGAAGGAGGAATTCTGTTTAGTTCAAGGCGCAATTCTCACAAAATTGTATCCAGAACAAACTATAAGACACCGCCCTGTGTCACATGAGGGGAAAACAATGAACATTCAATCCTGGGGCGTAAATTGCTGAGATAAAACTATTGTGCGAAGATGAGGCCTAAAAATATTTAGTGCCAGTAATGTAAAGATGTCCTTCATATGTCCTGAATTGTAAAGTGGCTCGAACGTGTCAACAAGTGCCTTCAAAAGCTGTTTAAAACCAATTTCTTCAGACAGCTTTGCCTCCATCTTTCTCTTTAAGACGCACTTTCTCTCACTTTATGCAAGCAGATGAGTCCTTTATAAATTAGTCTGAGGTATCAATTTAAAAACAAAGCCTGACAATGAACACAGATCCGACACTGAACACAGACTCCTCTCAGAACAAAGAAAACAATCTGAACACAGACACCACTCTCAACACAGACAACACTGTACACAGGACACCACTCTGAACACATACACCCCACTCTGAACACAGACACCACTCTGAACACAGACACCACTCTGAACACAGGACACACTCTGAACACAGGCCGCACTTTGAACACAGACACCACTCTGAACACATACACCCCACTCTGAACACAGGACACCACTCTGAACACAGACACCACTCTGAACACAGGACATACTCTGAACACAGGCCGCACTTTGAACACAGACACCACTCTGAACACAGACAACACTCTGAACACAGACAACACTCTGAACACAGGACACACTCTGAACACAGACACCACTCTGAACACATACACCCCACTCTGAACACAGGACACCACTCTGAACACAGACACCACTCTGAACACAGACAACACTCTGAACACAGACAACACTCTGAACACAGAGACCACTCTGAACACATACACACCACTCTGAACACTGTCACCACTCAGAACACAGACCACACAATGAGCACGAACCCCACTCTGAGCACGGACCCAACTCTGAGCACGGACCCCAAACTAAACACAGACCCCACGGCGAACACATTCCCCACTCTGAACACAGAGACACTCTGAGGCAGATCCCACTCTGAATAAAGTCCCCACACTGAACACAGACCCCATTCTGAAAACAGACCCCACACTGATCGCAGATTCCACTCTGAAGACAGACCACACTCAGAAAACAGACCTCACTCTGAACACAGACACAATTCTGAACACAGACCCACTCTGAACACAGACCCCACTCTGAAGATTTCTGTGTTCGTATAGAAAGAACGTTATTGTACATCTGGACGACGCTGTTCCTCTCTCCTCATTTCTCCTTCACCCCCGTGGCTCCACCCACATTTGGAACATTACATAGGTCATTTTCATTCCTCCTTCCTCTTCATCCCCCAATTCTCCTCTCCTCCACTTTAGTTCTTTCTGTAAATCTTCGTTAAATCTGCTTTTTATTTTCCCCATTTTACCTGCCTGACTCAGTAACCGAACAATTTTGGTCATTTTCCAAATGAACTGCTTACTTTGCATTCAAAGAACAAAGCCACCTCATCGACAGAATATATTTTCATACGGGGCAGAGATTGCTCAGGGGGAAGGAGGAATTCCGTTTAGTTAAATGCTTAATTCTCACAAAATTATATCCAGAACAAACTATAAGACACCGCCCTGTGTCACATGGGGGAACACTTTGAACATTCACCCCGGGAACTAAATACCCGAGATAAAATTACTGTAAGGAGTTCAGGCCTTGAAATATTTAGTGCCACGAATGAAAAGATGCCCTTAATATATCCTGAATTGTAAAGAGGCTGTAAGGTGTCTGCAAGTGCCTTCAAAAGCTGCTTTAAAACCAATGTGTTCAGAGAGCTTTGCCTCCATCTATCTCTCTAAGCTGCACTCTCTCACACAGTATGCACGCAGTTGAATCCTTCATAAATTATTCTGAGTTATCGATTGATATACAAAGCCTGACACTGAACACAGACCCCACACGGAACACCTCAATCCTCTCACAACACAGACCACACTCTGAACACAGACCCCACTCTGCACACAGACCCCACTCTGAACACAGACCCCACTCTGAACAAAGACAGCACTCTGAACACAGGCCCAACTCTGAACACAGAGCTCACTCTGAAAAAAGACACCACTCTGAACACAGACCTCACTCTGAACAAAAACCCCACTCTGAACACAGACCCCACTCTGAACAGAGAGCTCACTCTGAACACAGGCCCCACTTTGAATACAGACCTCACTCTGAACACAGACCCCACGCTGAACACAGACCTCACTCTGAAAAAAGCCACCACTCTGAACACAGGCCCCACTCTGAACACAGACCCCACATTGGACACAGACCCCATTCTGAAGATTTCTGTGTTAGTGCAGACAGAGCTTTATTGTACATCTGGATGATGCTGTTCCTCTCTCCTCACTTCTCCTTCAATCCCGTGGCTCCACCCACCTTTGGAACATTCCAGATCTCATTTACATTCTCCTCTCCTTTTCATCCCCGAATTCTCCTCTCCTCCACTTTAGTTCTTTCTGTAAATCTTCTTTCAATCTGCTTTTTATTTTCCCCATTTTACCAGCCTGACCCAGTAACTGAAATATTTTGGTCATTTTACAAATTAATTGCTTGCTTTGCATATAATGGAACAAAGCCACGTCATCAACAGAATACGTTTTCATAAGGGACACAGATTGCTCAGGGGCAACGGAGGTATCTGTTTTGTAGAAGTTCGAATTCAAACAATGTTCTGTCCAAAACAAACTGTGAGACAGGACTTTGTGTCACACGAGGAGAAACGTTCCCAGCATTCAACCCTGGGATCTACAGATCTCAGGTAGAATTGTTATGTTTTGCTCAGACCCGAACATATTTCGTGCCAGTAATAAAATAAATCCTCAATAGTCCCTGAACTGATAACGTTGTTCGAAGGTGCCATTCAAGTGCCATCAAAAATCTATTTAAATCCTGTTTCTTCAAACTTATTTACTCTGCCTATCTCCTTACCCCGCACTGTCTGTCCCTCACATTCTCACATTCTTTGTAAAGCAATCTCCGATATCTATTTACAAGCAATGAATACAGACCGAAACTGTATAAGGGCCATATTCTGAACACAGGCCCCAAAGTGAAGATGTGTTTTGATAGTGCACAGGAAACTTTATTGCACATCTGGACGATGCTGTTCCTCTCCCCTCACTTCTCCTTCACCCCGCCCCACCGTCTTGGCTCGACCCATCTTTGTAACATTAGTTATGTCATTTACATTTCCCCTTCCTCTTCCTCATCGAATCTTCCTCTCCTCCACTTTACTTCTTTCTCTAAGTATGCTGTAAATTTGCTTTTATTTCCCCCATTTTAGTTGCTTTCCTCTATAAACATAACACTTTGGTCAGTTTTCAACTTAATTCCATACTTCGGATTACTAGCAACAAAGCCACTTGATGGAAAGAATATATTTCCATACGGGACAGAGATTACTCAGGGGGAAGGAGGAATTCTGTTCAGTTAAAGGCTTAATTCTCATAAAATTGTGTTGACAACAAATTATGAGACTCGGGCCTGTGTCACAGGAGGGGAACACTATTAACATTCACCCCTGGAAGCTAAATAAAGAGATAAAATTACAGTGCGGAGTTCAGGCCTCAACATATTTAGTGCCAGGAATGAAAATATGCCCTTAAAATGTCCTTAATTGTAAAGAGGGTCTAAGGTGTCTGCAAGTGCCTTCAAAAGCTGTTTTGAAACCCATTTGTTCAAAGAGCTTTGCCTCCATCTATCTCTTTAAGCCGCACTTGTTCACACATTCTGCAAGCAGTCGAATCCTTTTTAAATTAGTCTGAGGTATCTATTTATAAACAAAGCCTGACACTGAACACAGATCCGACACGGAACACAGACTCCTCTCAGAACAAAGACACCACTCTCTACACAGACCAAAGTCGGAACACAGACCCCACTCTGAACAAAGACACCAATCTGAACACAGGCCCCACTCTGAATACATACTGCCCACTCTGAACACAGACCCCACTCTGAATACATACTGCCCAGTCTGAACACAGGACCCACTCTGAACATAGAGTCTAATCAACACATCGTCATCAGACTGTACGCAAATCCCAGTCTGAACACAGGCCCCACTCTGAAGATTCCTGTGTTCGTGTCGACAGAGCTTTATTTTACATCTGGACGATACTTTCATCTCTCCCCACTTCTCCTTCAACCCCCGTGGCTCCACCCACGTTTGGAACATTACTTATGTCATTGACATTGCCCAGACCTCTTCATTCCGAATTCTCCTCTCCTTCATTTTAATTCTTTCTGCAAAACTTCTTTAAATCTGCTTTTTATTTTCCCCATTTTACCTGCCTGACTCAGTAACTGTAACATTTTGGTCAATTTCTAACTGAATTCTTTAAATTGCATACCAAGGAACAAAGCCACGTCATCGACAGAATATATTTTCATGCGGGACAGAGATTGCTCAGGGGGAACGGAGCTATCTGTCTTGTTGAATTTCGAATTCAATCAATATTCTGTCCGAAACTGTGAGGCAGGACCTTGTGTCACATGAGGAGAAACACTCTGAACATTCACCCCTGAGACCTACAGATCTCAGTTAGAATTGATGTGTTTTTCTCAGACCCGAACATGTCTCGTGCCAGTAATGAAAGACATCCTCAATAGACCTTGAACTGATAAAGTTGTTCTAAGATACATTCAAGTGCCGACAAAAACCTATTGAAAACCAGTTTCTTCCATGTTATTTTCTCCACCTATCTCCTTAACACGCACTATCCCTGCCACACACTCTGCGCGCTGTTGAATTCTTTGTAAAGCAATCCCCGATATCTATTCAAAATCAAATTCTGACACATGAATACAGATCGAAACTAAACATTGTCCCCACTCTGAAAACCATCCCCACTCTGGGAACACAAAGCCCACAGGAAGCGGGGTGGGAGACGGTGTAATCAAGGTCGCTGTGAGAGCCGGTGTTCTTTATAAGTCCCTGAATTGGCAGCGTTGCTCTGTGGTGCCGCTCACGTACAAGCAAATGAAAACCTATTTCTTCAAAACGCTTTTCCTGCATTTTCTCTTTAACCCGCAAACTCTCCCACGTTCTGCGTGCAGTCGAATTCTTTGTCAAGTAATCTGAGGTATCTATTTGTAAACAAAGTCTGACACTGAATACTGACCACCACTGCATAAGGGCCATACTGTGAATAGAGGCCCCTCTCTTAACACAGATTCCATTCTGAAGATGTCTTTGTTAGTGTACAGGATACTTTAGTGAAAATCTGGACGGTGCTGTTCCTCTCCTTCACCCCGCACCACCCCTTGGCTCGACCCATCTTTGTTTCATTACATATTTCATTTACATTTGCCCCTCGTCTTCGTCATTGATACTTCCTCTCCTCCTCTTTACTTCTTTCTCTAAGTATGTGGTAAACCTGCTTTTAATTTTCTCAATTTTAATTGCTTTTCTCTGTAAATATAATACTTTGGTCAGTTTTCAACTTAATTCCTTACTTTGGATTCCTTGCAACAAAGCCACCTCATCGACAGAATATATTTCCATACGGGACAAAGCTTGCTCAGGGGGAGGGAGGAATTCTGTTCAGTAAAAGGCGTAATTCTGACAAAATTGTATCGAGAACAATCTTTGAGACACTGCCCTGTGTCACAGGAGGGGAACACTGTGAACATTCACCCCTGGGAACTAAATACCCGAGATAATATTACTGTGCGGACTTCAGGCCTTGAACTCTTCAGTGCCATTAATGTAAAGGTGTCCTTAATATATGCTGAATTGGTAAAGAGGCTGTAAGTTGTCTGCAAGTGCCTTCAAAAGCTGCTTGCACACCAATTTGTTCAGAGAGCTTTGCCTCCATCTATCGCTTCAAGCTGCACTCTCTCACATAGTATGCAGGCAGTTGAATCCTTTATAAATTATTCTGAGTTGTTGATTGATAAACAAAAACTGACAGTGAACACAGATCACACACGGAACAGAGACTCCACTCAGAACACAGACTCCACTCTGAACACAGACCAAAGTCGGTACACAGGCCCATCTCTGAACACAGGCTCAACTCGGAACACAGACCCCACTCTGAACACAGACCTCACTCTGAACACAGACCGAACTCTGAACACAGACCCCACTCTGAACACAGGCACCACTCTGAACAAAGACACCACTCTGAACACAGACACCACTCTCAACACAGACACCACTCTGAACACAGACCTCACTCTGAACACAGACCGAACTCTGAACACAGACCCCACTCTGAACACAGGCGCCACTCTGAACAAAGACACCACTCTGAACACAGGCACCACTCTGAACAAAGACACCACTCTGAACAAAGACACCACTCTGAACAAAGACCCCACTCTGAACACAGGCACCACTCTGAACACAGACACCACTCTGAACACAGACACCACTCTGAACACAGACCGAACTCTGAACACAGACCGAACTCTGAACACAGACCTCACTCTGAACACAGACCGAACTCTGAACACAGACCCCACTCTGAACACAGACACCACTCTGAACACAGACCTCACTCTGAACACAGACCGAACTCTGAACACAGACCCCACTCTGAACACAGGCACCACTCTGAACACAGACACCACTCTGAACACAGACACCACTCTAAACACAGACCTCACTCTGAACACAGACCGAACTCTGAACACAGACCCCACTCTGAACACAGACACCACTCTGAACACAGACCTCACTCTGAACACAGACCGAACTCTGAACACAGACCCCACTCTGAACACAGGCACCACTCTGAACACAGGCCCCACTGTTAATATGGACCACACTCTGAACACATACACCCCACTGTGAACACAGACCACACTGTGAACACAGACCCCACTGTGAACACAGACACAACTCTGAAGAAAGACAGCTCTCTGAACACAGACCCCACTCTGAACACAGACCCCACTCTGAACACAGTCACCACTCTGAACACAGACCCCACTCTGAACGCAGGCACCACTCTGAACACAGACCTCACTCTGAACACAAATCCCACTCTGAACACAGACCCAACTCCGCACACAAACCCGACGCTGAACACTAACCCCACTCTGAACACATTCACCCCACTCTGGGGACTGTGTTCAGAGTGGGGCCTGTGTTCAGAGTGGGGTCTGTGCACAGACCCCACTCTGAACACAGGCCCCACTCTGAACACAGACACCACTCTGAACACTAGCCCCACTGTTAACATGGACCCCACTCTGAACATATACACCCCACTGTGAACACAGACCACACTGTGAACACAGACCACACTGTGAACACAGACCCCACTGTGAACACAGACACCACTCTGAATACAGACACCACTCTGAAGAAAGACAGCACTCTGAACACAGACCCCACTCTGAATACAGTCCCCACTCTGAACACAGACCCCACTCTGAAAAAAGATACAACTCTAAACAAAGAACACGCTGCACAAAGACCCCACTTTGAACACAAACCCCACTCCGGACACAGACCCCACTCTGAAGATTCCCGTTTTAATGTTGACGGAACTTTATTGTACATGTGGACGATGCTGTACCTCTCTCCTCACTTCTCCTTCACCCCCGTGGCTCCACCCAACTTTGGAACATTATGTATGTCAATTAAATTCCCCCTCCTCTTCATTCCGAATTCTCCTCTCCTCCACTTTCGTTATTTCTTCAAATCTTCTTTAAATCTGCTTTTTATTTTCTCCATTTCACCAGCCTGACTCAGTAATTGAAACAGTTTGGTCCTTTTCCAACTGAATTGCTTACATTGCATACCAAGGAACAAAGCCACCTCGTCAACAGAATACGTTTTCGTAAGGGACACAGTTTTCTCAGGGGCAACGGAGATATCTGTTTTGTTGAATTTCGAATTCAACCAATATTCTGTCCGAAACAAACTGTGAGGCAGGACCTTGTGTCACATGAGGAGAAACACTCTTAGCATTCAACCCTGAGACTTAAAGATCTCAGGTCAAATTGCTATTTGGAGTCCAGAGCCTAACATGTTTCGTGCCAGTAATGAAAGATGTCCTTATTAGTCCCGGAAATGGTAAAGTTGCTCTCAGGTGCCACTCAAGTGCCTTCAAAAAAACGGTTCAAACCATTTTTCTTCCAAGGTATTTCCCCATCTATCTCTTTCAGCCGCACTCTCTTTCTCTCTCTCTCTCTCTCTCTCACCTTCTGTACGCAGTTGAATTCTTTGTTTCGCAATCTGAGATATCTATTTACAGACAAAGCCTGACACTGAACACAGACCCCACTCTGAACACAATCCCCGCAAAAACAGAGACACCACTCTGAACACTGCCCCTACTCTGAACACTGCCCCCCTCTGAACACTGCCCCCACTCTGAACACTGCCCCCGCTCTGAACACTGCCCCCACTATGGACTCGGAACCCACTCTGGACACGGACCCCACTCTGGGCACGAACCCCACACTGAACACGGACGCCACTATGAACACGGACACCACTCTGCGCATGGAGCCCAATCTGAACACATATGCCACAGTGAACGCAGTCCCCACTCTGAACATAGAAATACTCTGGCATAGAACCCATTCTGAGACAGAACCCACTCTGACACAGAACACACACTGAAAACAGACCCACGCTGACACAGAACCCACTCTGAACAAAGACCCCACTCTGACACAGAACAAACTCTGAGACATAACCAAGTATGAGACAGACCCCACTCTGACCCAGAACACACTCAGAGACATAACCCACTCTTAGGCAGAACTCACTCTGACACAGAACACACTCTGAGACAGAAGCCACTCTGACACAGAAGCCACTCTGAAAACAGACCCACTCTGACACAGAACACAGTCTGAGACATAATCCACTCTGAGACATAATCCACTCTGAGACAGAACCCACTTTGACACAGAACCCACTCTGACATCGAACACACTCTGAAAACAGACCCACTCTGAGACAGAAGCCACTCTGACACAGAACCCACTCTGACACAGAACACATTCTGAAAACAGACCCACTCTGACACAGGTGCCACTATGAACAAAGACCCCACTCTGAAGATTCCTGTGTTAGTGTAGACAGAGCTTTATTGCACATCTGGACGATGCTGTTCCTCTCTCCTCACTTCTCCGTTACCCCCGTGGCTCCACCCACCTTTCGAACATTAAATATTTCTTTGACATTCTCCTCTCCTTTTCATCCCCGAATTCTCCTCTCCTCCACTTTAGTTCTTTCTGTAAATCTTTTAAAATCTGCTTTTCATTTCCCCCATTTTACCAGCCTGACCCAGTAAATGAAATATTTTGGTCATTTTCCAAATGAATTGATTACTTTGCATACAAAGGAACAAAGTCACCTCATCAACAGAATGAGTTTTCATAAGGGACACAGATTGCTCAGGGGCAACGGAGGTATCTGTTTTGTTGAAGTTTGAATTCAACCAATATTCTGTCCAAAACAAACTGTGAGACAAGACTTTGTGTCACATGAGGAGAAACATTCCGAACACTCACCCATGAGACCTACAGATCTCAGGTAGGATTGTTATGTTTTGCTCACACCCGAACATATTTCGTGCCAGTAATGAAAGACATCCTCAATAGTCCCTGAACTGATAAAGTTGTTCTAAGGTGCCATTCAAGTGCCGTCAAAAACCTATTTAAAACCTGTTTCTTAAATGTTATTTTCTCCACCTATCGCCTTACCCCGCACTGTCTCTCCCTCACACTCTGCGCGCTGTTGAATTCTTGGCATAGTAATCTCCGATATCTATTTAAAAACAAAGCCTGACACTGAACAGTGTCCCCACTCTGAAAAATGTCCCCACTCTGTGAACACAGAGCCCACAGGAAGCGGGGTGGTCGGCGGTGTTATCAATGTAGCTGTGAGAGCCGGTATTTTTAAAATTCCCTGAATTTTCAGCGTTGCTCTGTGGTGCCGATCATGTGGACGCAAAAGAAAACCTATTTCTTCAAAAGGCTTTTCCTCCATTTTCTCTTTAACCCGCACTCTCTCACACAATCTGCGTGCATTCGAATTCTTTGTAAAGTGATCTGAGGTCTCTATTTGCAAACAAAGCCTGACACTGAATACCAACCACCACTGCATAAGGACCAGACTCTGAACACAGACCACTCACTGAACACAGACCCCAATCTGAATACAGGCTCCACTCTGAGCACAGACCCCACTCTCTACACGGACCCGACTCAGAGCACAGACACCATTCTGAAGATGTCTTTGTTCGTGTACAGGAAACTTTATTGTACATCTGGACGATGCTGTTCCTCTCCCCTCACTTCTCCTTCACCCCCCATGGCTTCACACACTATTGTAACATGACATATTTCATTTACATTTCCCCTCATCTCCGTCATCGAATCTTCGTCTCCTCCACTTCATTTCTTTCTCTAAGTATGCTGTAAATCTGCTTTTTATTTTTACCATTTTAGTTTCTGTTCTCTATAAATATAAGACTTTGGTCAGTTTTTAACTTAATTCCTTATTTTGGATTCCGAGCATCAAAGCCACTTCATCGACAGAATATATTTTCATAAGGGACAGAAAGTAATGAGGGTGAAGGAAGAATTATGTTTTGTTGAAGGCGCAATTCTCACAAAATTGTATCCAGAACAAACAATGAGACACCGCCCTTTGTCACATGAGGGGAACACTATGAACATTCACCCCCGGGACCTCAATACCTGAGATAAAAGTAAAGTGCAGAGTTAAAATATTTAGTGCCGTTAATGTAAAGATGCCCTTAATAAGTCCTTAATTGGTAAAGAGTCTGTAAGTCCTGTATTGGTTCAGAGACCACACTCTGAACACAGGCCCCACTCCGAAAATTTCTATGTGAGTGTTGACGGAGCTTTATTGTACATCTGTTCGGTGCTGTTCCTCTCTCCTCACATCTCCTTCACCACCGTGGCTCAACTCACCTTTAATACATTACTTATGTCATTTACATTCCCCCTTCCTCTTCATTGCCCAAAACTCCTCTTCTCCACTTTAGTTCTTTCTGCAAATCATCTTTAAATCGACATTTTTATTTTTCCCATTTTACTTGCCTGACTCAGTATCTAAAATATTTTGTTCATTTTCCCCACTCTGGACACAGACCCCACTCTGGACACAGACCCCACTCTGGACACAGACCTCACTCTGCACACAGACCCCACTGTGAAAATTCTTGTGTTAGTGTTGATGTCGCTTTATTGTACATCTGGAAAATGCTGTTCTTCTCTCCTCTCTTCTCCTTCAACCCCCGTGCTTCACCCACCTTTGCTACACGACTTATGTCATTTACATTCACCCCTCCTCTTCATTCCGACATCTCCTCTCCTCCACTTTTGTTCTTTCTGCAAATCTTCTTTAAATCTGCGTTTTATTTTTCCCATTTTACCTGCCTGACTCAGTAACTGAAACATATTGGTCATTCTCCAACTGCATTCATTACTTTGCATACCAAGGAACAACGCCACGTCATCGACAGAGTATATTTTCATCGTGGACACAGACTGCTCAGGGGGAACGGAGCTATCTGTTTTGCTGAATTTCGAATTGAACCAATATTCTGTCCGAAACAAACTGTGAGGCAGGACGTTGTGTCACATGAGGAGAAACACTCTGAACATTCACCACTGAGACTTAACGATCTCAGGTCAAATTGCTATTTGTTGTTCAGAGTCTAACATATTTCATGCCAGTAATGAAAGATTTCCTTATTAGTCCCGGAACTGGTAAAGTTGCTCTGAGTGGCCAATCAAGAGCCGTCAAAAACTGTTCAAAACCTTTTTTCTTCCAAGGTGTTTCCTCCATCTTTCTCTTTAACCCGCACTCTCTCTCTCTCTCTCACCTTCTGCACGCATTTGAATTCATTGTAAAGCAATCTGAGAGATCTATTCACAAGCAAAACCTGACACTGTACACAGTCCCCACTCTGAACACAGACCTACTCTGACATAGAACCCACTCTGAGACAGAACACACACTGAGACAGACCCCGCTCTGACACAGATCCCACTCTGAGACATAACCCACTCTGAGACAGACCCCACTCTGACACAGAACCCACTGTGACACAGAACCCACTCTGAGACATAACCCACCATGATACTGAAACCACTCCGTCACAGAACACACTCTGAAAACAGACCCACTCCGACACAGAACCCACTCTAGCATCGAACCCACTCTGAAAACAGACCCACTCTGACACAGAACCCAATCTGACACAGAACCCACTCTGACACAGAAGCCACTCTGACATAGAACCCACTCTGAACAGAGACCCCACTCTGAACACAGTCCCCACTCTGAACACAGACCCCACTCTGAACAAAGACCCCACTCTGAACACAGACCCCACTCTGAACGCAGACTCCACTCTGAACAAAGACCCCACTCTGAACACAGAGCCCACTCTGAAAAAAGACCCCACTCTGAACACAGACCCCACTCTGAACACAGAGCCCACTCTGAACACAGACACCACTCTGAACACAGACACCACTCTAAACAAAGAACCCGCTCTGAAGATTTCTGTGTTAGTGTTGACGGAGCTTTATTGTACATCTGTTCCGAAGAAAAAAAAACTAGCATGCTCAATCTTTGCTCAGAGCTAAAATTCTCCAGCTCTGGCAACATCCTCGCAAATCTCTTCTGTCCCCTCTCTCGTGCAATCACATCTTTACTGTAATGTGGTGAGCAGAACTGTAGCAAGTACTCAAGCTGTGGCCTTACCAATGTTTTATGCTGTTCTAGCATAACCTCCCTGTTCTTGTATTCTATGCCTCGGCTAATAAAGGAAAGTATCCCGTATGCATTTTGAACCATCTGATCTACCTGCCCTGCTACCTTCAGGGATCTGTGGACATGCATTCCAAGGTCCGTTGGTTCCTCTCCTCCTCTCAGTACCCCTCCCCCCATTTATTGTGTAATCCCTTGCCTTGTTTGCCTTTCCCAAATGCATTTCCTCACACTTCTCTGCATTGAATTCCATTTGCCACTTTTCTGCCCACCTGACCAGTCCATTGATATCGTCCGGAAGTCTACAGCGTTCCTCCTCACGATCAACCACACGGCCAATGTTTGTATCATCTGCAAACTTCTTGGTCAAGCTTCCCACATTCAAGGCCAAATCAATAATATATACCACAAAAAGCAAGAGACCTGCTACTGAGCCTTGCGGGACCCGAATGGAAACAGCCTTCCAGTCGCAAAAACAACCGTCAACCACGGCATGAAAAACTCAGGTTAAATGCAGAGTAAAGCTCCTTCTACACTGTCCCTTCAACACTCCCAGTGCAGGTACAACAGAGGTTAGATACAGAGTAAAGCTCCATCAACACTCTCCCATGCTCTGTGTGTGGGTGTCAGTCCCACACCGGGTGAGATCAACGAACAGAGGCCGGGATGTGCCTGGGCCTTCCACAGAGATCACTGCCTCCCCCATTCTCGGTAATTCCACCTCCCTGTGATGCTGTGATCCTGATTCTCTATCTCTCTCTGTCATTCTACCCTCTCTCTGACCAATCTCTATCACTCGCTCTGTCTCCGTCTCTCCCTCGCTCTGTCTGTCTCTCCCCTGTTTCTCTATCTCTGACTTTCTCTCTCTCTCTCTCTCTTGTCCCTCTGTCGGTTTCTCTCACTCTCCCCCTTTTCTTTCTCTATCTTCTCCTCTTTTTTCGTTAGCTTCTTGTGCTCTCCTTCTCTTCCTCTTGTCTCTGTCTCATCCCCTCTTCCCTCTCCCAGTCTCTCTCTCTCTCTCTTTCTCACCTAACTGTTTCTCTCTCTCTCTCCCACTCTCTCTCCCTCTACATTCTATGTCTCCTTTTACTTTCTCTCTTTCTTTCTTTCTCACCCTACTCTCTGCCTGTCTGTCTGTCTCTCTCCCAATCGCCCTACCTCTACTCTGTCTGTCTCTCTCTACTCTCCCTATTTCTCTTGCCCTGTACTATCTCTCCCTGTACCTTCTCTACCTCCTTTTACTCTGTCTTTTTCTCTATTTCTCGCACTACTCTCTCTCCCTCTACCTTCTCTGTCTCCATTTAATCTCTTTCTTTCTCTCTTTATTACTCCACTCTATCACCCGCTACCTTCTCTGTCTCCTTTTACTCTCTCTCTCTTTCTCACCCGACTCTCTCTCTCTCTCTCTCGCTAGCTCTCCTAGTCGCTTACCTCTGCTCTCTCTCTCTCTCTACTCTCCCCATTTGTCTTGCCCTCTACTCTCTCTCTCTCTCTCTCTGCACCCTCCTCTCGGTGATAATAAACTAATTGGAAAAATATCTAGAGCGGAAATGAGGACACACTTTTCACTGAGGTTTATTATAATTTAGAATGATCTGAAAGAGCGGTGGAACCACATTCCATTGGAACTTTCAAAAGGCAATTGGACATGTCCTTGAAGAGGACTAATTTGCAGGGTTGTTGGGAAAAAGCTGGAGTGTGGGACTAAATTGGGCAGTTCTTTCAATGAGACAACACAGGTATTTAGGGCCGAATGTGTGGTAACATTCCAGGACTTCGTTGACTTTACAGCCCAGAAACAGGCCTTTCAGCCCAACAGTTCCATGCCAGTGTTTATGCTCCAAACGAGCCCCCTCCCCTCCTTCTTCGTCTAACCCTATCAACATGTCCTTCTATTCCTTTCCTATCTCATTGAAACATATAAAATAGAATATAAGATCTGAGGGGGCTTGACAGGATAGATGCTGAGAGATTGTTTTCCCTGGCTGGAGAGTGTAGAACGAGGGGGAAGAGTCTTCGGATCAGGGGTCGGCCATTCCGACTGAGATGAGGAGGAATTCCTTCACTCAGAGGTTTGCGAATCTTTGGAATTCTTTCCCCCAGAGAGCTGTGGATGCTCAGTCGTTGAGTATACTCAAGGCTGGGAATGATAGAATTTTGTACTCTAAGGGAATCAAGGGGTTTGGGGATCGAGAAGGAAAGTGGAGTTGAGGCAGAAGATCAGCCATGATCTGATTGAATGGCGGAGCAGGCTCGAGGGACCATGGACCTAATCCTGCTCCCATTTCTTATGTTCTTGTGATCTTACTCACCCATGTGTTTATCTCGCTTCCACTTAAATCCATCTTTGCTATTCGTCTCAACTATTTGTTGTGGTAGCAAGTTTCACGTTCTCAGCACCATCTGGGTAAAGAAATTTCTCCTGCATTCATCATTCGATTCAATTCGATTTATTAATGAATATCCTATAACAATGACCCTGAGTTCTGGTCTCCCGGCAAGTGGAAACATCTTATCTACGTCTACCCTATCAAGCATATCATTAATCTTAAAGACCTCTATCACGTCACTCCTCAGTCTTCTCTATTCTAGAGAAAAGAGCCCCAGCTTGTTCTCTCTTTCCTGACATGTGTAACCTCTCAGTTCTTTGAAATTGTTTCAGAAAACTGTCCGAGATGCACTCTAGAAATATATTGTCCTTATGTCCCAGTCTTGGTGAAAATTAAAATCTCCCTTCATAACTGCTTTGCCCTAGCTACAGGCTCCTCTGATCTCCATATCTCTGTGTCGGGTCAATACTCTCTGTTTGAAGTATTTGCTTCATTAATTGAATGCATTTCATGCCCCAGTTCACCTCAGTTGGTTGTGATCTCCAGTGTGATCGAGCCGTCTACGGGTTCAGGCTCTGAACAGCAACTTGATTCTCTGATCTGGGACTGACAGCACACCCATTTTAAACAGACACAGAATGATCAGGGACTGACAGCACATCCTTTTTAAACAGACACAGAATGATTCGGGACTGACAGCACATCCCTTTTAAACAGACACAGAATGATCTGGGACTGACAGCACATCCCTTTTAAACAGACACAGAATGATCTGAGACTGACAGCACACCCCTTTTTAAACAGACACAGAATGATCTGGGACTGATAGCACACATCTTTTAAACAGACACAGAATGATCAGGGACTGACAGCACACCCATTTTAAACAGACACAGAATGATCTGGGACTGACAGCACACCCCTTTTTAAACAGACACAGAATGATCTGGGACTGATAGCACACATCTTTTAAACAGACACAGAATGATCCGGGACTGACAGCACACCCCGTTTAAACAGACACAGAATGATCCGGGACTGACAGCACACCCCTTTTAAACAGACACAGAATGATCCGGGACTGACAGCACACCCCGTTTAAACAGACACAGAATGATCCGGGACTGACAGCACACCCCGTTTAAACAGACACAGAATGATCCGGGACTGACAGCACACCCATTTTAAACAGACACAGAATGATCCGGGACTGACAGCACACCCATTTTAAACAGACACAGAATGATCCGGGACTGACTGCACACCCATTTTAAACAGACACAGAATGATCCGGGACTGATAGCACACCTATTTTAAACAGACACAGAATGATCCGGGACTGATAGCACACCCATTTTAAACAGACACAGAATGATCCGGGACTGACAGCACCAACATAAAAATACTTTTTCAGTGCCCTAAGCAACTGAGCTAATCGACCACTTCCTAGATGAGCTGTTGGAAATTTCAGTTTACTTTGCAACGTTTGCGTTCCCGGGAAACAAATCCTCTGCAGCTGCCTATCAAAGGAACTGCTGGAGGGTCGTAATTTATGAAGATATACAACATAGGCATGAAACATCTGTACTCTCTGCAACAATGAATAACGTAGGGCTGAAACATGAGTAATCTCTGCAACAATGTATAACATAGGCATGAAACATCTGTACTCTGCAACAATGAATAACGGAGGGCTGAAACATTTGTTATCTCTGCAACAACGTGTAGCACAGGCCTGAAACATCTCCAATCTCTGTAACATTGTATAACTTAGGCCTGAAACATCTCTAAACTCTGTAACATTGTATAACATAGGCCTGAAACATCTCCAATCTCTGTAACATTATATAACTTAGGCCTGAAACATCTCTAAACTCTGTAACATTGTATAACATAGGCCTGAAACATCTCTGATATTGATGCAGCGCGAAATCTGACCTTTAATATCTCAACTAGTCTGGTCTCTCTTCCACCCGCCCCACTCGGGCAGTCAGCAGCATGATTACCGAGAGCAACACTTTCATCATACACAAACATATACAGTCACATGCACACACATACAAACACATATAGGCACATACATTCACATAAAGGCACATCCTCACACATAAAGTCGCAGATACACACACACATACACACGCACATGCAAATACACATCCATACAGGCACATACACACATATACATGCATATACATACATATAAAGGCACAGACACACACATAAGGGCACAAAACAAACATAACATTCATATATAAAGGCACATACATACATACACACACACACACATACAGGCACACTCACACAAATAAAGGCACATACACACACATACGAGAACATACACACATATATACACATACACACACATAAAGCAACATACACACATAGATATACACAAACAGAAAGGCACACACACACAAATACTCTTACATACTCATTCAGGCAAATACACACACATAAAGGCACATACACATACATACGCACATAGAGGCACATACACATACATCAAGGCACATACACAGACATACACATACACAAACATAAAGGCATAGAATCATAGAAAGTTAAAGCACAGAAGGAGGTCATTCGGCCCACTGCGTCCGCACCAGCCGATAAAGAGCTATCCAGCTTAATCCCACTTTACAGCACTTGGTCCGTAGCCCTGTAGGTTGCGGCACTTCAAGTGCTCATCCAAGAGCTTTTTAAATGAGTTGAGAGTTTCTGCCTCTACCACCCTTTCAGGCAGTGAGTTCCAGACCCCCACCCACCCTCTAGGTGAAATCTTTTGTCCTCAACTTCCCTATAGTCCTTCTACCAATTACTTTAAATTTATGTCCCCTGGCACTGATATCTCTGCTAGGAGAAACAGGTAATCTCTATCCACTCTATCCAGTCCCATCATTATATTATATACCTCAATTAAATCTCCCGTCAGCCTCCTTTGTTCCAAAGAAAACAACCCAACCTAGCCAATCTTTTCTCACAGCTAAAATTCTCCAGCCCTTGCAATGTCCTCGTAAATCTCCTCTGTACCCTCTGGAGTGCAATCACATCTTTCCTTTAATGTGAGACCAGAACTGTATGCAGTATTCAAGCTGTGGCCTAACCAATGATTTATACAGTTCTAGTATAACCACCCTGCTCTTATATTCTATGCCTCGGCTAATAAAGGAATGTATTCCATATGCCTTTTTAAGAACCTTATCTACCTGTCCTGCTCCATTCAGGGATGTGTGGATACGCACTCCAAGGTCCCTTTGTTTCCCTACACCTCTCAATATCCTCCCATTTATTGTTCATTCCCTTGCCTTGTTTGCCTTTCCCAAATGCATGATCTGCAGGGACTCAGGAGAGGTCCCGGCAGATTGGAAAACTGCTAATGTAACACCGTTATTTAAAAAGGGTAGTAGGCAGAAGGCTGGAAATTATAGGCCAGTTAGCTTAACATCTGTGGTGGGTAAAATTTTGGAGTCTATTATTAAGGAGACAGTAACGGAACATTTAGATAAGCATAATTTAATAGGACAAAGTCAGCATGGCTTTATGAAGGGAAAGTCATGTCTGACAAATTTGCTTGAGTTCGTTGAGGATATAACGTACAGGGTGGATAAAGGGGAACCAGTGGACGTAGTGTATTTAGACTTCCAGAAGGCATTCGACAAGGTGCCACATAAAAGATTATTACTTAAGATAAAAAATCACGGGATTGGGGGTAACATTCTGGCATGGGTGGAGGATTGGTTATCGAACAGGAAGCAGAGAGTTGGGATAAATGGTTCATTTTCGGACTGGCAACCAGTAACCAGTGGTGTTCCACAGAGGTCGGTGCTGGGTCCCCAACTCTTTACAATCTATATTAACGATTTGGAGGAGGGGACCGAGTGCAACATATCAAAATTTGCAGATGATACAAAGATGGGAGGGAAAGTAGAGAGTGAGGAGGACATAAAAAACCTGCAAGGGGATATAGACAGGCTGGGTGAGTGGGCGGAGATTTGGCAGATGCAATATAATATTGGAAAATGCGAGGTTATGCACTTTGGCAGGAAAAATCAGAGAGCAAGTTATTTTCTTAATGGCGAGAGACTGGAAAGTACTGCAGTACAAAGGGATCTGGGGGTCCTAGTGCAAGAAAATCAAAAAGTTGGTATGCAGGTGCAGCAGGTGATCAAGAAAGCCAACGGAATGTTGGCTTTTATTGCTAGGGGGATAGAATATAAAAACAAGGAGGTATTGCTGCAGTTATATAGGGTATTGGTGAGACCGCACCTGGAATACTGCATACAGTTTTGGTCTCCATACTTAAGAAAAGACATACTTGCTCTCGAGGCAGTACAAAGAAGGTTCACTCGGTTAATCCCGGGGATGAGGGGGCGGACATATGAGGAGAGGTTGAGTAGATTGGGACTCTACTCATTGGAGTTCAGAAGAATGAGAGGCGATCTTATTGAAACATATAAGATTGTGAAGGGTCTTGATCGGGTGGATGCAGTAAGGATGTTCCCAAAGATGGGTGAAACTAGAACTCGGGGGCATAATCTTAGAATAAGGGGCTGCTCTTTCAAAACTGAGATGAGGAGAAACTTCTTCACTCAGAGGGTAGTAGGTCTGTGGAATTTGCTGCCCCAGGAAGCTGTGGAAGCTACATCATTAGATAAATTTAAAACAGAAATAGACAGTTTTCTAGAAGTAAAGGGAATTAGGGGTTATGGGGAGCGGACAGGAAATTGGACATGAAGCTGAGTTCGGATCGGTCAATGCCCTGTGGGTGGCGGAGAGGGCCCAGGGGCTGTGTGGCCGGGTCCTGCTCCTACTTCTTGTGTTCTTTAGATTTGTGGTTGGGATCAGATCAGCCATGATCTTATTGAATGGCGGAGCAGGCTCGAGGGGCCGATTGGCCTACTCCTGCTCCAATTTCTTATGTTCTTATGTTCTTATGTTCTCACACTTCTCTGGATGGAATTCGATTCTCCACTTTTCTGCCCACCTGACCAGTCCATTAATATCTTCCTCCAGTCCACAGCTTTCCTCCTCACTGACAATTACACGGCCAATTTTTGTATCACATGTAAACTCCTTGATCAAGCCCCTCACATTCAAGTTCAAACCATTAATAGATACCACAAAAAGCAACGGTCCTGGTATTGAGCCTTGTGGAACCCCACTGAAAACAGCCTTCCGGTCGCAAAAACACCCGTCGACAATTACCCTTTACTTCCTGCGACTGAGCCAATTTTGGATCCAATCAATCACTCTCCCTTGCATCACATGGGCTTGTACTTTTTGACCAGTCTGCCATGTGGGACCTGGTCAAAAGCCTTGCTAAAATCCATGCACACGAGATCAAACGCGTTACCCTCATTGACCCTCCTTGTTACCTGCTCAAAAAATTCAGTCAAGTTAGTCAGGCACGAACCTCCCTTAACAAATCCATGCTGACTGTTCTTGATTAATCCGTGCCTTTCTGAATGACGGTTTACCTTATCCCTCAGAATCAATTCAAATAATTTGCCCACCACCGAGGTAAGACTGACTGGATATATTACTCTATCTATCTCTTTCTCCCTTTTTAAACAATGGTACAACGTTAGCAGTCCTCCAATCCTCCGGCACACACCTGTAGCTAGGGAGGGTTGGAAAATGATGGTCAGAACCTCCGCTATTGCCTTCCTTGTTTATCTTAACAGCCTGGGATACATTTCATACGGGCCTAGTGTTTTATCTAATATAAAAGATGCTGATCTCCTTAATATTTGCTCTATCACTATGTTTATCCCATCCAATATTTCACAATCCTCCTCCTTATCTTCAATTCCTGCATCATTCCTCTCCTTTGTGAAGACAGAAGCAAAGTATTCATTAAGAACCATACCCACATTTTCCACCTCCACACATCGGTTATCGAATAGCCCGTACCTTTTCTTTAGTTATCCTCTTGCTGTTTATGTATTCAAAAAATATTTTTCAGTTTTACCTAATTTTAATTGCCAGTATTTTATTTTGCTTTCCTAATTTCCTTTTTAATTTCACCTATTTAATTTAATTTTATTTTCTATACTCCACCTGGCTTTCTGCAGTATTGAGCTCTTGGTGTCTGTCATAAGCTTCTCTTTTTTGCTTTATCTTACCCTGGATGCTTCTTCTCATCCAGGAGGCTCAAGAGTTGACAGTCCCACGCTTTATCTTTGTGGCAACACGTTTACTCTGAAACCCTTGAATCTCCCCTTTTAATGGCTCCGACTGCTCTGACACTGATTTACCTTCAAGTAGCTGTTTCCATTCCACTTTTGCTCAATCACTTCTCAGCTTAGTAAAATTGGCCTTAACCCAATTTTGAACTTTAACTCCTGTTCTATCTCTCCTCCACCCTACTTCATCTCACCCTATCAGCATCCCCTTCTATTAATTTCTCCCTCGTGTGCTTATATAGAGATTTAAAAGGGTTTTTGGTGTCCTTGTAGATGAATCATAGAAAGTTAGCATGCAGGTACGACAATCAATTAGGAAGGCAAATGGCATGTTAGCCTTTATTGCAAGGGGGTTGGGTTAAAAAAGGAAGGAAGACTTGCTGCAATTATACACGGCACTGGTGAGATCACACCTGGAGTACTGTGTACAGTTTTGGTCTCCTTACCTAAGGAAAGACAACGTTGCCTGAGAGGAGGTGAAACGAAGGTTCACAAGGTTAATTCCTGCTCCCTAGATTCATCTCTGTTTGTGGAAATACGCTTGGCAGAATAGCAGGTATTGCTTGCCAGCTGTTCAAAAATTGCAGATCAAATTTGAAAATGAACAAACAGATTCAGTTACAGAGACGGACTGTCAAAAATAAGGAAAAACAAGGTCCAGAAGATTTAGAGAGAGAAGCAAAACAGAGGCATGGATAATTCCTGGATAAAGAAGATTGTGTATATGTCACTTAAAGATGGAAGGTAATAAAATGAGTTCAGGAATCGAGGCTGGGTGAGAAGTGGGGGCCGTGGTGCGGCACAACTTAGAACCAAAAGCAGGCTTCCCTCTCGAGCAATGGCAAAGTCTTCCAGGACTCCAGGCCACTGGTGGGCCTTGCACATCCTGAGCAGCTCATTTGCGAACTAAGGGTGCAGAAGATGTGATCAGCTCATGCAATGTGTTCAGAGTACAGGCTGGGTTCAGTGTGAAATTGCTTGTGTTGGGATAGTCCTGTTACATCAGGGATCTTAACTTACAACGAAGACACGGACAGAGAGAGAAAGTAAGTAAATGACAGACAGATAGGAAACAGTGACAGGTGGAAATAAGAGAGAGAGAGACTTAGAGAGAGCGAGAGAGAGAAGAGAGGTTAGGAGAGAGAGAATGAGGCAGAGAGATAGAAAGGAGGGAGGGAAGATATAGCAGCAGAGATGGAAAGGAAGAGAATGAGGCAGAGATAGAAAGAGGAGAGAGAGACAGGAAATCGACAGAAGTGGCGAGAAACAATGAGGCAGAGAGAAGAAAGAGGGACGACACAGATGGAGTGAGGGGGAATGAGAGCGAGGCATAGAATCATAGAATCATAAAAGTTTACAACATGGAAACAGGCCCTTCGGCCCAACATGTCCATGTCGCCCAGTTTATACCACTAAGCTGGTCCCAATTGCCTGCACTTGGCCCATATCCCTCTCTACCCATCTTACCCATGTAACTGTCCAAATGCTTTTTAAAGGACAAAATTGTACCTGCCTCTACTACTGCCTCTGGCAGCTCGTTCCAGACACTCACCACCCTTTGAGTGAAAAAATTGCCCCTCTGGACCCTTTTGTATCTCTCCCCTCTCACCTTAAATCTATGCCCCCTCGTTATAGACTCCCCTACCGTTGGGAAAAGATTTTGACTATCGACCTTATCTATGCCCCTCATTATTTTATCGACTTCGATAAGATCACCCCGAAACCTCCGACTCTCCAGGGAAAAAAGTCTCAGTCGATCCAACCTCTCCCAAATGTCAAACCATCAAGTCCCGGTAGCATCCTCGTAAATCTATTCTGCACTCTTTCGAGTTTAATAATATCCTTTCTATAATAGGGTGACCAGAACTGTACACAGTAAAATCACCGCGGTAGGATTCGAACCAACAATCGTCTGATCGTATTATAATTCACCCCGACGTCAGACGCCTTACCTATTAGGCCACACGGTCCGTTGAGGCAAGAAGAGGGAACGTGAGATAGATAAGAGAGGAAGGCAGGAAGTGTAAGAGAGACGAGGCAGAGTGAAATTAGCGAGAGGTCGAGAGAGAGGGATTGAGAGAAAGAAAAGAGAGTCCCCGTAAAGGTGAATGAAAGAGAGAGAATGAGGCAGTGAGTGACAGGGCCAGAGATAAAGAATCAGAGGCAGAGATAGATGAAGCATAGAGAGAAATAAAATAAGTCAAAGAGGGAAAAAGTGAGAGAAAACGAGACCGAGGGATTTGGCAGAGGCAGGGAGAGAGAGAGACAGAAGGTGGAACATATTTCATCCCTGCTTTCTTACACAGTTAAATATTTCTGATATTTTTATTCTTCTATATTAAGAGCATTGTTGGGTTATAATCACAGATTTTGAACCCATAACATTTTGTTCAGTAAGTATTGATTTTGAGACAGTTGCTGATGTCAGAGCAGGTTCATCCAGAAGCATCGAGTTAGACTGCCAGCGACACATGGGTCTCTGGTCAATCGCCCCCTGCATTAACACATCAAACTCTTCCAGGTCAGATAGAGAGTAAAGCTCCCTTTACACTGTCCCCATCAAATACTCCCACGGCAGGAACAGCACGAATTGGATAAAAAATAAAGATCCCTCTACACTGTCCCATCAAACATTCCCATGGCAGGTACAGCACGGGTTAGATTCAGAGTAAAGCTCCCGCTTCAATGTCCGATCAAGCAATCTGATGGGCCTGATGCAATGTGTGTCTCCTTCCAATCTGCCTGAAAAAACCCGTTCAAGTGAGATATCTTGAACCTTGAATGGTCAGAGTGCTGACACTTTGGGCCACCTGTCTTATCTCAGTAACTTTCTAAATGTGTTATGAGGCACTTTCAGAAATTCCCTGCTCTGGTCTCCGCTTCCCATTACCTCCTATTCCCACATCTTCCCCCAGCCTCATAAAACCACTGAACACCCCATCCTCGGACACAATGATCCTAAAGAGAAACAAGACACGGATATGAAGCTGTGATCAATGCAGTGAGATTTATTTCTGAGTAAAGCCCATTATTCAGACAGCAGTAATACAGGGTCAGGGGTTGTGGGACCTACACAATCAAACAGAGCCAGCTCCCCGTGAACGAAGGTTTCATTCAGTGAGAACTTGGAGAGCTCGGGCTGGTGAGAATCCATCACTGGATCTTTCACTCGTTCGGTCCACAGCATTGGAACCCAACGCCGCAGAATATCGGCAGTGTCTCCCCGTTTGTGTTACAGGGGCCTTCACGACACATTGCTCCAAACAAGCTGCAGGTGTCGACGTGACCTAAAATCCAAAATGAAGAGTTAATTAATTGACCGTTCTGGACATAGAGGGAAGGAGAACAATGAGAAAACATGAAGCTGAGTCTGTCCGTGTTACTGGGACTCACTCTGGACCACACATGAACCTCAGCTCATTTGTACTTCATTAAACCTCCCCGACCTGCAGAGACTCACTCTTTGTTCTCAAGGGCAGCCCAATCGTTTTTTCCACAGAATTGAGCCCACCGTTCGCGCTTTCTGAGACTAGAGACAAAGAAAAGAAAGATCTAACAATTCCATGGCGCCTTTCCCGTTAACACAAGGGCCCAAAGAGTTTCACAGACAAAGGATTATTTCTGAAGTACCGACACTGTTTTGTAACCAAATTGCTCACAGCAAAGTCCCACAAACAGCAAATGAGATTTGACAGTGTGGGGAGTTTCTGGTGATGTTAGTTGAGAGAGTGATGTTGGTCCAAGAAACCAGGAGAACTCCCAGCTCTTCAAATAATGTCACCAAGTGTTTCCTGACCCATGAACAGGTAGACAGGGTCTCCGTTTAACGATTCATTCAAAAGATGACACCTCCAACAGTGCTGCACTCCCCCAGTGCTGGGCTGTATGTACTGGAGTGGAACATCAGCCCATAACTTGTTCACTCAACTCCCAACTGAGGCAAACTGACACCCGGCTCCTGAAAATTGATAGTTTCACCCCTTGACTCGTCCACTTATTTAGTGTCCTCATATCCTGATCTCTATGAAGGCTGCAGAATTATTAGTATTTAAAAACCTATTTTGAAACCCTTTTGATCCAATCCCCTCCCCTCATGTTATGAAAATCTGACTCATGTCTTGGGATCGGTTCCTCAGACGCCTCCAGTATCACTCCCAATTCACCATTCTTTGTCTGTGGGTATGAGCAGTGAGTGTGGGGGAAAGGGGCTGAAATAGTTCCAGATCCCGTCCACATTCTCACCCTTTGTAGCAGGCAGCACTGATCGGGAGCAGGAGCTGTGAGATTCCCACTCCACAGTACCTGGGTACCGAGGCCAATTACAGTCTCCCAAACAGGTCAATGCCCCGGTTGAGATCCGGTGACTCGGCACTGGCCAGTAATTTGTGCTTTAATTCCTGGTCTGTTTGGATCCTCACACAACACCCACCATTCCCACTCCCCGCTCAGGTACCGACTAAACAATCGGGGGATTTACCTGTTGAACTGGTTCAGATTAAATTCTTCAGTCATTCTTAAAATTTTACAATCGTGATCATTTAACCAATCGAACAGTGAGATTCAGTCAGAGAATAAAATAGTTTAAACACAATGAAACTGTCTGAACACTTGGTGCTGAGATCGGAGAAATTTACCTCCGAAACCATTGTAACCATCACAAGATTGAGCAGTGATGGACTGAGTCAGCACCAGGACTACAAATGCCAAGAACAGAACTTTCATCATCTTCCGCTGAGTTCCTCAGCGTCAGGATCAGTCGGCAGGAGTACTCGCGTTCTGTATCTAGACTCAGAGAGTTTGCTGTATTTATAATCACGTATATGGGGAGTGACTCTCTGAAAATATCCAGGGAAAGGAATTTCCCTTCTGTGTGATGGTGGATCAGTTGGCAGCTTGCCTTAGTTGGCAGTTCTCTATCTTTCAGATCACAAGGTTGTGTTTTTGGTCCCACTTCAGGTTTTAAAACATGAGCTCATCTGACAGGATGTGCCAGGAACACAAGCAGGACATTTAACCCTTAACTCCACCCCAAGTATTGCATTCACATGAGCTCTAAATCAGACCCCTCCTTACTGCCCGCTCTCCGTGCACTTTAATATGCCAACTAGACTGATGTCTCTTGCGCCGAGCCCCTCTCGGGCAGTGATGGACTGAGTTAGAACCAGGACACCAACTACCGAGAGAAGCGCTTTTATCAGTTCTGGCACAGAGAGTTTGCTGCATTTTATCATCACACACACGGGGACTGACCGCTGTCTGATAATATCCTGAGAAATGTTATTTCCCTTCTCTATTACTGCTGATTAGTTGGCAGGTGGACTAAGTTGGCAGTTCTCGATCTTTCAGATAACAAGGTTGTGAGCTTGGGCCCACATAAAAGGCTTAACACGTGAGTTCAGGTGACAGGATGTGCCAGGTAGACGAACATGGCTTTTAACCCATCAACTCCAACCGCACTATTCTCTCCACATTAAACCGAACCCCTCGCTCCATCTCGCTCCACTTGCTGTTTAATATTTCGCAGTCTGATTTCACTTCCAAGGTTAAACAGACACAGAATGATCCGAGACTGACAGCACATCCCTTTTAACAGACACAGAATGATTCGAGACTGTCAGCACATCGCTTTTGAACAGACACAGAATGATCCGGGACTGACAACAACACCCTTTCAAATAGACACAGACCCAGAATGATCCGGGACTGACAACAAAACCCTTTCAAACAGACACAGATCCAGAATGATCCGGGACTGACAACAACACCCTTTTTAACAGACACAGACCCAGAATAATCCTGGACTGACATCACATACCTTTGAGAGAAAGCGAAACTGAATAAATACGGCATGAAACTCACGGGTATGAAAGAGACACACTGAATTAATACTGCGAGATATTGCAGGGTGTGTGCGATAGAGAGACAATGAATTAACACTGCAGGGTATTCCATAGTGTGCGCGGGAGATACACTGAATTGATGCTGTTGGATATTCCAGGGCTTGTGAGAGAAACACACTGTATCAATACTGCAGGATATTCCAGGGTGTGTGCGAGAGAGAGACACTGAATTAATACTGCACGATATTCCAGGGTGTGTGCGAGAGAGAGACACTGAATTAATACTGCACGATATTCCAGGGTGTGTGCGAGAGAGAGACACTGAATTAATACTGCACGATATTCCAGGGTGTGTGCGAGAGGGAGACACTGAATTAATACTGCACGATATTCCAGGGTGTGTGCGAGAGAGAGACACTGAATTAATACTGCACGATATTCCAGGGTGTGTGCGAGAGAGAGACACTGAATTAATACTGCACGATATTCCATGGTGTGTGCGAGAGGGAGACACTGAATTAATACTGCACGATATTCCAGGGCTTGTGAGAGAAACACACTGTATCAATACTGCAGGATATTCCAGGGTGTGTGCGAGAGGGAGACACTGAATTAATACTGCACGATATTCCATGGTGTGTGCGAGAGGGAGACACTGAATTTCTACTGCAGGATATTTCAGGGTGTGTGGGAGAGAGAGTGACTCTGAATTACTACTGCAGGGTATTCCAGGGTGTGTGCGAGAGAGACACACTGAGTTTCTACTGCAGGATATTCCAGGGTGTGTGGGAGAGATAGAGACTCTGAATTACTACTGCAGGGTATTCCAGGGTATGTAAGAGTGAAACACTGAATCAATACTGTAGGATATTCCAGGATGTGCGGGAGAGGGACACTGAATTAATACTGCAGGATATTCCAGCGTGTGTGTGTGAGAAAGATAAAGAACTATTATGCTGGACATTCCAGGGTCCGTGAGAGAGACACTGAATCAATACTGCAGGATATTCCAGGGTGAGAGGGAGAGAGACGTTGAACTAATGCTGTATGATATTCCAGGGCATGTGCGAGAGAGAGAGAGAGACACTGAATTAATACTGCAGGATATTCTAGGGTGTGCGAGATAGACAGTGAATTAAAACTGCAGGATAATCCAGGGTGTGCGTGAGAAGCACTGAATTAATATTGCAGGAGAATCCAGGGGGTGTGCGAGAGAGATTCACTGAATTAATACTGCAGGATATTCCAGGGTGTGTGTGAGAGCGAGGCACTGAATTAATACTGCAGGACCTTCCAGGGTGGACGGAAGAGACATTGAACTAATACTCAGGGATATTCCAGGATGCTAGAGACAGACAATGAAGTAATACTGTTGGATATTGCAGGGTATGTGCGAGAGAGAGAGAGAGAGACTGAATTAATACTGCAGGATATTCCAGGATGTGCGGGAGAGACACTGAATTAATACTGCTGGACATTCCAGGGTTCGTGCGAGAGACGGACTTTGAGTTAATACCACAGGATATTCCATGGCGTGTTAGCGAGACACTGAACTAATACCGTAGGATATTGCAGAGGGTGTGCGAGAGAGAGAAAAATCGAATTAATACCGTAGGATATTGCAGGGTGTGTGAGAGAGACACTGTATTAATACTGAAGAATATTCCATATTGTGCCGGAGAGAGACACTGAATTAATACTGCATGATATTCCAGGTTGTGTGAGAGGGACACAGAATCAATACTGCAGAACATTCCAGGGTATGTGAGAGAGAGACACTGAATTAATACTGCAGGATATTTCGGGGTGTGAGAGATAGAGCCACTGAATTAATACTGTAGGATATTGCAGGGCATGTGCGAGAGACGGACCTCCGCTCTAAATTAATATTGCAGGATATTCCAGTGTATGTGAGAGAGACACTGAATTAATACTGCCGGATATTCCAGGGTATGTGAGAGAGTCACACTGAATCAATGATGCAGTATATTACAGGGTGTGTGCGAGAGAGAGACACTGAATTAATGCTGCAGGATATTCCAGAATATGCAAGAGACACTAAATAAAACTGCAGGATATTTCAAGGCGTGCGAGAGAGAGACACTGAATTAATACTGCAGGATATTCCAGGGTGTTCGAATGAGAGAAACTGAACTAATTCTGCAGGATATTGCAGGGAATGTGAAAGAGAGTAAGAGAGAGAAGCTGAATTAATACTGCAGGTTATTCCAGGGTGTGCGAAAGAGGAACTGAATCAATACAGCAGGATGTGTGAGACAGAAACTGAATTAATACTGCAGGATATTCCAGGGCAAGAGAGAGAAACACTGGATTAATACTGCAGGATATTCCAGGGAGTGTGTTTGAGAGAAACACTGAAGTAGTACTGCTGGACATTCCAGGGTGTGAGTGACAGAGACAGTGAACTAATACTGTAGGATAGTTCAGGGCATGTGCGAGAGGGATAGAGAGTCAGTAAATTAACACTACAGGATATTCCAGGGTGTGTGAGCGACACACCGAATTCATACTGCTGGATATTCCAGGGTGTGTGCGAGAGAGCGACACTGAGCTAATACTGCTGGATAATCCATGGGTGTGCGAAAGAGATTCATTGAATTAATAATGCAGGATATTCCAGGGTCTGTGTGTGAGAGAGAGAGACTGAATTAAGACGGTAGGATCTTGCAGGCCATGTGCGAGAGTGAGAGCGAGATCTGAATTCATACTGTAGGATATTCCAGGATGTGCGAGAGACACACTGAATTAATACTGCAGGATATTACTGGGCATGTGCCAGAGAGAGAGATTGAGATCTGAATTAATACTGCAGGATATTCCAGAGTGTGCGTAATAGACGTTGAATTAAAATTGCAGGATAATCCATGGTTTGCGAGAGAGAGACACGAAAGTAATATTCCAGGATATGTGAGAGAGATGCACTGAATCAATACTGCAGGATATTCCAGGGTGGGTGCAAGAGAGAGAAATATTGATTCGATAGTGCAGGATATTCCAGGGTGAGCAGGAGAGCGACACTCAATTAATACTGCAGGATATTGCAGGGCATGTGCGAGAGAGAGAGGGAGACTGAGTTAATACTGCAGGAAATTCCAGTGCGTTTGCGAGAGAGATTCACTGAATTAATACTGCAGGATATTCCAGGTTGTGTGAGAGGGACACTGAATTAACACTGCAGGATATTCCACAGTGTGTGTGTGAGAGAGGCACTGAACTACTAATGCAGGATATTTCAGGGTGTGTGAGAGAGAAACTGAAGCAATACTGCAGAATATTCCAGGGAATGTGAAAGAGAGAGAGACACTGAACTAATACTGTCCGATAATGCATGGCATCTGCGAGAGAGAGAGAGAGAGACTGAATTAATACGGTAGGATATTCCAGGGTGTGCGGCAGAGACACTGAATTAATACTGCTGGATATTCCAGGGTATGTGCGAGAGAGCGACACTGAGTTAATACTGTAGGATAATCCTGGGGGTGTACGAGAGACATTTACTGAAATAATACTGCAGGATGTTCCAGGGTGTGTGAGAGAGACACTGAATTGATACTGCAGGATATTCCAGGTTGTGTGAGAGAGTCACATCGAATTAATACTGCAGTGTATCCCAGGGTATGTGAGAGAGACAAATTGAATTAATACTAAAGGATATTGCAGGATATGCGAGCGATAGAGAGGCTGGATTAATACTGCACGATATTCCAGGGTGTGTGAGAGAGAGACTGAATTAATACTGCAGGATATTGCAGCGCATTTGCGAGAGAATGAGAGAGACTGAGTTAATACTGAAGGAAATTCCAGTGCGTGTGCGAGAGAGATTCATTGAATTAATACTGCAGGATATTCCGGTGTGTGTGTGAGAGACTCTGAATTAACACTGCAGGATATTCCAGTGTGTGTGTGTGTGTGTGTGTAAGAGAGATACTGAAGTAAAATTGCAGGATATTCCAGGGTGTGTGTGTGAGAGAGGCACTGAACTACTAATGCAGGATATTCCAGGTGTGTGAGAGCGACACACTGAATTAATACTGCAAGATATCCCAGGGTGTGTATGAGAGAGAGACTGAAATAATACTGTAGGATATTCCAGGGTGTGTGAGAGAGAGACACTGAACTAATACTGTTGGATGTTGCAGGGCATGTGAGAGACAGGGAAATAAAAACTTAATTAATATTGCAGGATATTCTAGGGTGTGTGCGAGAGAGCAACACTGAGTGAATACTGCAGGATAATCCTGTGGGTGTACGAGAGAGATTCACTGAAATAATACTGCAGGATATTCCAAGGTGTGTGAGCGAGACACTGGATTAATACTGCAGGATATTCCAGGTTGTGTGAGAGAGAGACACTAAATTAATACTGCAGGACATTCCATTGTGTGTGAGAGACACACTGAATTAATACTGCAGGATATTCCATGTTGTGGGTGAGCGACACTCAATTAATACTGCGGGATATTGCAGGGCATGTGCGAGAGAGAGAGAGGGAGACTGAGTTAATACTGCAGGAAATTCCAGTGCGTTTGCGAGAGAGATTCACTGAATTAATACTGCAGGATATTCCAGGTTGTGTGAGAAGGACACTGAATTAACACTGCAGGATATTCCACAGTGTGTGTGTGAGAGAGGCACTGAACTACTAATGCAGGATATTTCAGGTGTGTGAGAGAGAAACTGAATCAATACTGCAGGATATTCCAGGGAATGTGAGAGAAACAATGAATTAATACTGTAGCATATTGCAGGGCACGTGCGAAAGAGACAGAGAGAGAAATAGAGAGATAGAGAGAGAGAGAGAGAGAGAGAGGGAGAGAGAGAGATCTGACTTAATACTACAGGATACTCCAGGTTATGCGAGATAAACAGTGAATTAATATTGCAGGATAATCCAAGCTGTGCGAGAGAGAGACACAACATTTAAACTGCAAGATAATCCAGAGTGTGTGAAAGTGACACTGAATTAATACTGCAGGACATTCCATGGCTTGCGAGAGAGAGACACTTAATTATTACATGCAGGATATTCCAGTGTGTGTGAGAGGGAACACTGAATTAATACGGCAGGATATTCCAGGGTGTGTGCGGGAGAGAAAAACTGAATTAATACTGCTGGATATTCCATGGTGTGTGATAGAGAAACACTGAATTAATACTGGAAGTTATTCCGGGATGTGTGCGACAGAGAGAGACTGCATTAAAACTGCAGGATATTCCAGGGTGTGCGATATAGACACACTGAATCAATACTGCACGTTATTCCAGGATGTGTGCGAGGGAGAGGCACTGAATTAATACTGCAGGATATTCCAGGGTGTATGCGCGAGAAAGACACTGAATGAATACTTCCGGACATTCTAGGGTGTGTGCGAGGGAGCGACACTGAAGTAACACTGTATGATGACAGCGGGTGTGTGTGAGAGAGACTGAATTAATATTGCAGGACATTCCAGGTTGTGTAAGAGAGAGACTGAATTAAAACTGCAGGATATTCCAGTGTGTGCGCGAGAGAGACATTGAATTAATACTGCAGAATATCCCAGTTTGTGCGATAGAGAGACAGTGAATTAATACTGCAGGATAATCCAGGGTGTGTGACAGAGACACTGAATTAATACTCTCGGATATTACAGGGTGTGTTTGTGGGATAGATATCGAATTAATGCTTCTGGATATTCCGGGTTGTGGGTGTGAGAGAAACACTGAATTAATACTACAGGATAGTTCAGGGTATGTGAGAAAGAGATACTGAATTGATACTGCAAGATATTTCAGGGTATGTGAGAGAGCGAGAGACGCTGAATTAATGCGGCAGGATATCCCATGGTGTGCGAGAGAGAGACACTGAATTAATAATGCAGGATATTCCAGGATGTGCGAGAGACGCACTGAATGAATACTGCAGGATAATCCAGGGGGTGTGCGAGAGAGTTTCACTGAATTAATACTGCAGGATATTCCAGGGTGTGTGAGGGAGACACTGATTTAATACTGCAGGTTATTGCAGGGCATGTGCGAGAGAGAGAGACCTGAATTAATACTGCAGGACATTCCAAGGTGTGAGAGATAGAGAGTGAATTAATACTGCAGGATATTCCAGGACGGGAGAGACACTGAATTAATACTGCACGGTATGTCAGAGTGTAAGAGAGAGATAACATAGAAATATAGAAAATACAGATAAATTACGACACAGAAGGAGGCCATTCGGCCTATTGTGTCTGTCGATCCAAAAAGCGCAATCGAGCCTAATCCCACTTCCCAGCACTTGGTCCGTAGCCTTGTAGGTTATGGCACTTCATGTGCATATCAAGAGCGTGAGGTACTGAATTAACACGCCTTTGATGGAGGGAATCGATGTTTAAGGTGGTGGAAGGGCTGCCGACCGAGCGGGCTGCTTTGTCCTGGATTGTGTCGAGCTCCTTGAGCGTTGCTGGAGCTGTACCCAACCAGGTAAGTTCACATTCCGGACTTCTGCCTTGTAGTTGGTGAAGAGGCTTTCGGGAGTCTTCGTCGGGGGTTTTGGTGAGGATGAGATGAAGTCGTTTATTCCCTCTTGTTGGTTCTCTAAAACGTGCAAGAAGTCCAGTCTGTTTGCTGTCTCTTTCAGGGCTCGGCCATCCAGAGTATATTGTGTGTCCTCACTACCCTCAGTGCTTCATCCAAGTGTTGTTCAACATGGAGGGGGACTGATTCATCAGCTAAGGGAGGGCGGAAGGTGGTAATCAGAAGGAGCTTTCTTTGTCCATGTTTGACCTGAAACGAATGTGGATTGTTGAGAGAGGGGTGCAGATGCTGACTGGAGATAGAGAGAAACAGATGTTGACTGGAGATAGAGGGTTGAAGATGTTGACCGGAGATAGAGGGGTGCAGATATTGACTGGAGATAGAGGGGTGCAGATGTTGATCGGAGATAGATGGTTGAAGATGCTGACTGGAGATGAAGGGCGCAGATTTTGACTGGAGATAGATGGCTGAAGATGCTGACTGGAGCTAGGGGGTGCAGATGTTGACCGGAGATAGAGGGGTGCAGATATTGACTGGAGCTAGGGGGTGCAGATGTTGACCGGAGATAGAGGGGTGCAGATATTGACTGGAGCTAGGGGGTGCTGATGTTGACCGGAGATAGAGGGGTGCAGATGTTGACCGGAGATAGAGGGGTGCAGATATTAACTGGAGATGGAGGGTTGAAGATGCTGACTGGAGATCGAGGAGTGCAGATGTTGACTGGATATAGTGGGTTGCAGATACTCACTGGAGATAGAGGATTGCAGATGTTGACTGGTGTTTGAGGGTAAAGAAGAAGAAAGAAGTTGCATTTCAATTGCGCCATTTTACAAACTCAGAACGTCCCAAATCTCTTCACAGACAATGATGTATTTTTGAAGTGCAGTTACTGTTGGAATGTAGGAAATGCGGCAGCCAATTTGCGCACAGAAAGATCCCGCAAACAGCAATGAGATCAATGACCAGATAATCTTTTTTTAGTGATGTTGGTTGGTTAATTTTAGGCCCCAGGACACGGGGGAGAGCTCCCCTGCTCACCTTCCAATATGTTCACCAGAGAAAGCAGACGCAGCCTCGGTTTAACATCTCATCCAAATGTCGGCACTTCAGACAGTGCAGCGCTCCTTCAGTACTGCCCTCTGACCTTGCAGCGCTCCCTCAGTACTGATCCTCCGAAAGTGCAGCAATCCTTCAGTACTGACCCTCTGACCTTGCAGCCCTCCCTCAGTACTGACCCTCCGACAGTGCAGCACTCATTCAGTACTAACCCTCCGAACGTGCAGCACTCCCTCAGTACTGCCCCTCCGACAGTGGAACCATCCCCAAGTACCGACCGTACGACAGTGCAGCGCTCCCTCAGTACTGACCCTCCGAAAGTGCAGCACTCCTTCAGTATTGCCCATCCGACCGTGCAGCATTCCCTCAGTCCTGACCCTCCGACAGTGCAGCGCTCCCTCAGTACTGACCCACCAAAAGAGCAGCACTCCCACAGTACTGACCTTCCGACAATGCAGATTTCTCTCAGTGCTGACCCTCCGATAGTGCAGTACTCCCTCAGTACTGGCACCGGGAAGTCTCAGCTTGCGTTCTGGGTCTCGAGTCTCTGGAGTGTATGCGTCTCGAGCCCACGACTCTCTGACTCAGAGCCGAGAGTGCTACCTTACGGAGGACGTTGCAGGCCCGACTGGGCTGGGTGCACCTGTCTGATGCCACGGTCGTATTTCAGAGGGCAGTTAAGAGTCAACCATGTTCTGTGAGACTGGAGTCAGAGTTTGAGGGAAAGGTTGAGTGTCAGGAACAAAATGTTCCGAACAGCTCTTTATACCCCTCGAGAAACTGGAATACACCTGAGAGTGATTCTGAGTCTCAAAAATCTTCTTAATGGGAAGAGAATCTTCTGAACTCCTCAGAAGGTGGGTAGGTGGGAGTGAGCGTTATAGGGAGAGGGTGGGCAGATGGGGCGATGGTATAGAGCAAGCGGATTGATAAGTGGGAGTGAGGGATATGGAGGGAGGATGGGTAAGTCGGAGTGAAGGATATGGTCAGGGAGCGTAGATGCGAGTGATGGCTGTGTCAGTGGGATTGAAGGATTATGGGGTGAAGGTGGGTAGGTGAGATTGGGGGATATGGGGGGAAGATATGTCGGTAGGGATTGAGGGATATGGTGAGAAGGTTAGTAGGTAGGGTTGGGTGATCTGGGGAGTAGTTGGTTTTAAGGAGCGTCTTCATGGAGGAGAGATAGGCAGAGAGGTTTAGGGAGGGAATTCAAGATTTGAGGCAGCTGATAACCCCCACGGGATATTGGCAACACTCAGAACTGACCCGTGAAACAATTTCCTGTGGAACCCGGACTCAAGCGAAAGACAGAACCTTCTGAGGTGAACAGAAGGAGTTTTGTAATGACAGGGCTGACCAACATCAACACTTCCACCGATTAAGTAGAATGGGCCTATACTTTCTGGAGGCTAGAAGAATGAGAGGTGAGCTCATTGAAACATACAAGATTCGGACGATTCTTGATCGGGTAGATGCTGAGAGACTATTCCCCCTGGCTGGAGAGTCTAGAACTAGGGGGCATTGTTTCAGGATAAGGGGTCGGCCATTCAAGACTGAGATGAGGAGGAATTTCTTCACTCAGAGGGTTTTGAATCTTTGGAATTCTCTACCCCAGAGGGCTGTAGTTGCTGAGTCAATGTCTATATTGAGCCTGAGATTGATAGAATTTTGGACTCGAGGGGAATCAATGGACATGGGGATCAGGCGGGAAAGTGGAGTTGTGGTCGAAGATCAGCCATAATCTTATTGAATGGCGGAGCAGGCTCGAGGTTCCACATGGCCTACTCCTGCTCCTATTTCTTATATTCTTATGTTCTTCCTCCCTCATGTGTTTATCGAACGTCCCCTTATATGCATCTCTGTGAGTTTCCTCAACTGCTCCTTTCTAATTCTCACCACTCTCTGGGTGAAGAAGTTTCTCCTGAATTCACTATTCGATTTATTAGTGACGAACATATGTTCATGACCCCTGGTTCTGCTCTCACCCGCAAATGGAAACATCTTTTCTACGTCCACCCTATCAAACCCGTCATTAATCTTAAATACTTCTATCAGGTTGTTTTGCGGACTGCAGGGTGCTGTACAGTGGTGTTCCTCAGGGGTCAGTGCTGGCACCACTGCTTTTCTTGATATATATGAATGACTTGGACTTGGGTGTACAGGGCACAATATCAATATTTGCAGATGACACAAAACTTGGAAGGGTAGCACACAATGAGGAGGATAGTGATAGACTTCAAGGGGATATAGACAGGCTGGTGGCGTGGAAACACGTGGCAGATGAAATTAAACCCAGAAAAATGAGAAGTGATACATTTCGGTAGGAAGAACGAGGACAGGCAAAATAAACTCGAGGGCACAACTCTAAAAGGGTCCAGGAACAGAGAGATCTGGGGGTTTGGATGCACAAATCGTTGAAGGTGGCAGGGCAGATTCAGAAAGCGGTTTAAAAAAGCATATGGTATCCTGGGCTTTATAAATAATGGCATAGAGTACAAAAGCATGGAAGTCATGGTGAACATTTATAAAACACTGATTTTGCCACAACTGGAATATTTTGTCCAGTTCTGGGTATTGCACTTTAGGAAAGACGTGAAGGCCTTAGATAGGGTGCAAGAGAGTTTTAGTAGAATGATTCCATGGATTCGGGACTTTAGTTACGTGGATAGACTGGAGAAGCCTGGGTTGTTCTCCCTGAAACAGAGACGATTGTGTGGAGATTTGATCAAGGTATTCAAAATCATGAAGGGCCGAGACAGAGTAAATAGAGATAAACTGATCCCATTGGCGGAAGGGTCAAGAACCAGAGGACACAGATTTCAGCTGATTGGCAAAAGAACCAAAGGTGACATGAGGAAAATCTTTTTTACATCGAGTGTTTAGGATCTGGAATGCACTGCCCGATGGGGTGGTGGAGGCAGATTCAATCATGGCCTTCAAAATGGAACTGGGTAATTACTTGAAAATAAAAAAAGCAGGGCTAAGGGGATAGGGCGGGGGAATGGGACTAGCTGGATTGCACTTGCACGGAGCTGGCGTGGAGTCCATGGGTCGAATGGTCTCCTTCCGTGCTGTAACCTTTCTATTATTCTATGATTCTCTGAGTTCCCCTCAGTTGGTTGTGATCTCCAGTGTGACCGAGTCGTCTAAGTGTTCACGTTGTGAACAGCAACTTGAGTCTTTGATCCGTCAATTTACATTAACGATTTGGAGTCGGGAATCGGAAGTACAATTTCAAAACTTGTGGATGACACAAAATTGGGAGGTGTAGTTTATAGAAAGGAAGCCTGTGTCAAAATGAAAGAAGTCATCAATAATCTTACTGAATGGTGTGTAATTGGCAAATTAATTTTAATATAGATAAGTGTGAGGTGATGCATTTTGATGGGTAGATTATTGAGGCCACATATTGCTTGGAAAATAAGAGTCTAAATGGAGCACTGGAGCAAAGGGGGTCTATGGATTCAGATACACAAATTACTGAAAGTAGCGACACAGGTTAATAGGGCGATAAAAAAGCAAACCAAGCATTGGGTTTCATTTCTAGAGGGATAGAATTGTAAATCAGAGAAGTTATGTTAAATTTGTATGTAACCTTGGTTAGACCACACTTGGAGTACTGTGCACAGTTCTGGTCTAAATATTATTAAATGGTGTAGAGGCAATGGAGAGTGTGCAAAAAAGTTTCAAGAATGATCCCAGGACTGAGGGTATATAATAATCAGGAAAGACTAAACAGGCTGAGCCTCTTTTCTCTAGAAAAGAGAAGGCTGAGGGGTGATCTAATCTTTAAGGTAATGAAAGATTTTGGTGGGGTAGACGTGGAGAAAATGTTTCCCATTGTGGTCGAGTCCATAACTAGAGGTCATCAATATAAGATAGTCACTAATAAATCCAATAGGGAATTCAGGAGTAAATTCTTTACCCAAAGAGTGTTAAGAATGTGGAACGCGCTGCCACAAGCAGTAATTGAGGCAAATAGCATAGATGCATTTCAGAGGAAGCTCGATAAGCACATCAGGGAGAAAGGAATAGAAGGATATGCTGATAGGGTTAGAAAAAGTTGGGGGGGAATAGGTTCGTTTGGAGCATAAACGCCGAATGGCCTGTTTCTCTGCTGGAGACTCGATAATATTGGAGGGGTTTGTATTATTTTAATGATTGCTGAGATTTTTTTCCCAATTTTATTAATTCCCGACAAATTTAATATATCTAAACGCGCGATACATTCTCTGCCGCAATTATACACATAATACAGGGCACGTGTCGAGAAAAGCGCAAGAAACCCGCCATTTATTTATTAAACGGCGAGAGTGCAAATATTCGCACTGAGCGCCAGATCTGTATCGCACCTGTTAGCCGAAGGTACGGGACAACGTCCGCCTTTATTTTATATTTAACATAAAATGAAAGTCAGAAAATAACAATCTCACCCAGCAGAATTTAGAAAATGTTCGTATTTTACAGGACAGGGAGAGGCCACTCGGTAAATGACGTTCAATCTTTGAGCTCTGTGCTGTTTTAAGTGTGGAGTTTAATGTGACCAATTTGGCTTTTATTTTATTCCTTCACTTTCTATTTTCCGGGCGGACTGTGAAAGGGGTTCGGTTTGGCGGCAAAACATTTAAATGAATGATCTGAACATTGTTTATTCTGATTGTAGATTTCTCGGAGAAACAGCAGGAGTTCATTTATCAGTTAACTGATAATTCGGAAGCTGAAGTGGCAACTTCCGAAATGAAGAGAGAAGGCAATAAATAAACAACATCAACAAAGTGAAAGGAAGAGAGAGATAGAATCGGAGTGTTTATTCACTGCTCCGGATCTAAGATTATTTGCTGACCACTGGTTATATGTGATCGCGTGGTTTAATGGATAAGGCGTCTGACTTCTGTTTGATGTATTAGTAGATTGTAGGTTCGAGTCCTGTTGCAGTTGTTTTACACACTGAGTGAAAACGTGTCTTCCAGGTCCTGAAACTATTTCACACCCGACCATTTCTAACAGTGCCTGAAGTGATGCAACGAAAATACATTAAAAAACCGACCCAAAAAACACCGCAATTACATTTATGGAACGCCACAGCCCGACCCCAATCGATTCACATACAATGAATTATATCTTAACTATCAGAGAAGGTACAGCACAGGCAGAGGTCATTTGGCCCATCGTACCTGTGCCGCCTCTTTGAAAGAGCGATCCAATTAATCCCATTCTATTCCCCTGTTCTTTTCCCAGAGCTCTGCAAATGTTCAGTGACGGAGTTGATCAATTGTCTCTGTGACGCAATCGATCAGCGCGTTGGGCCATGAATTAAAAATGTTGTTGGTGATTCGAGCCCCTCCAGGGACGGGTCTTTCGAGTTTATTTGTAACATCCACAGTCTGACAATTTCACCTTTGCAATGTGCCTTTTGGCTGTAACATTGTGCTGAGCACAGGTGCACGTCTTAAGTTCCTCTACCTCCCGCCCCATTAACACACTGGTCACCAGCACCTACATTCCTGTGATCTCCTCTACCTCCCGCCCCATTAACACACTGATCACCGGCACCTGCAGTCCCGGGATCTCCTCTACCTCCCGCCCCATTAACACACTGATCACCGGCACCTACAATCCCGGGATCTCCTCTACCTCCCGCCGATTAACACACTGGTCACCGGCACCTACAATCCAGGTCATCTCTTTATGAAATAAATGTTTGCCTTTTTCCTATTTGATGTCCAGTTATGGTTCATTTGATTTTCCTGGGTTTGGATTGTGACCGTACCAATTTAATGGCAGTGAGCTGATATTGCCAATCGGGCTCAGCATTCTCTGGCGAGCAGTTACCTGCCCTATAAGTTCCGCTGATAACCTGATATCTGACGAATTTCCTTTCCATGTTCCATTACATCTATGCTTTTCTTTTTAGGGTTCAAACGAGGGTGCACAAAGTTAAACACAAAGCAATTTGTCAACATACACGTCTGGTCAGTAAACGCAAGAGCACGCAGACAGAATCCCAATGGACAAAAGCCCTTCTCATTCACTCCCACTGGAAAAAATCCTAAAAGACCAAAACCTTTCCTAATCTCTCCCATTGCATAGAATCACAAAGAGAAAAAAACCCTTCTCATTCCAAGCCATTATAGAGAGTGCGGTGCCCAGAACTGAACACAGTACTTGAAATGAGGTCTAACCAGAGCTCTGGAAAACTGTGACAAAACTTCCACTCCTTTATATTCCAGTTCCCTTGAGATAAAAATCAAAATTTAATCTCCATGTTACCGTATATTTGTAGTGAATTCTGTACTTGGACCCCTAAATCTCTCTCCTCCCCCACAGTTCTTAGCTTCTTCTTAATTAGTAAAAACACTGATCTATCTTTTTAAGGTTCAAAGTGGATGACCTCAAACTTTCCCACGTTGAACTCCATCTGCCACTGTTTTGCCCACTCACTTAATCTATCAATGTCCCTTTGAAACTTTCTGTTCCCATCTATACTGTTTACTGTGCCACCTAACTTCTTGTCGTCAGCATACTTGGATATAAGGCTCTCTGCATAAGAACATAACAAATAGGAGCAGGAGTAGGCCATACGGCCCCTCGAGCCGGCTCCGCCATTCAATCAGATCTTGGGGGATCTTGGACCTCAACTCCACTTTCCCGCCCGATCCCCATATCCATGATTCCTCCAGATTTCAAAAATCTATCGATCTCCGCTTTGAATATATTGAACGATTGAGCGTCCACAGCCCTCTGGGGAAGAGAATTCCAAAGATTCCTAATCCTTTGAGTGAAGAAATTTTCCCTGAATGGCCGACACCTTATCTTGAGACCATGAGCTCGAGTTCGTGACTCTCCAGCCAGGGAAATCAGCTTCTCAGTATCTACCCTGTCAAGTCGTCTAAGAAATGTATATGTTTCAATGCGATCACCTCTAATTCTTTTAAACTCCGTCGAATATACGCCAATTTTACACAATATCTCCTGATGGTAAAATTGCAGCAAGACCTCCTTCCTCTTATATTCCAACGCCTTGTAATGAAGACTAACAAAACATTTGCGTTCCTCACTCTCATTGCACCCTCGGTAACTTAGTATTTCCAGTATATTGTCGTCTATTCCTTCTACAAGGAAAATAAATGAACGTTGAAAAGATTTCATTAATATCACGCCTGCTTATGTTTTGGAAACAACCCTCAGCTGAATTGAAACAAATTCGTTTGTCAACTTCGAGTTTCTGAAGGAAGCAAATTAGTACAAACACTGAATTGCGATGTCCGGGAATCGAACCCGGGTTTATGCTCATCACTATACCACCATCGCTGACTAGCAAAAATAATTAAATAGTTCCGAAACATCAGACCCTGAACAGGCACTGCAGGCTGTTGGATTCTGTTCCTCATTTAAACTGTGTCTGGATTTCCACATCGTTCACCTGAGGAAGGAGGTAGCCTCCGAAAGCTTGTGAATTTAAAATAAAATTGCTGGACTATAACTTGGTGTTGTAAAATTGTTTACAATCATTTAAACTGCTTTCTGACGGATCCTTTCACGCTCTGTTGCAGTTCCCGTTTCCGTCCAGTAGATGTCGCCAAACCCCAATCAATGGAAATTACACAAAAGCCAGTAATTCTTCACCTCATATCGGACTGAAGAGATGGTCGATACCTGCAATACTTTATCAGCTGTACGCACATTGTGCCGCAGCTCACATCAGCCATTGAGTAAAGTTAAATAATTACATTAAATCATCACGGAGACCTGAATACCAGCTGGACACAAATGGCAGCTTAATATTCAAGTCCATAAGAAAGGACAGGGAAATAGGGAAAGGAGGAGAAGTAGAAATATTACTATAGGGCAATATTACAGCAGTTGAAAGATAGAATATCAGTTAGGGTGAGGGAGCAGTGTAAACACTCTGAGAGACCCATGGTTCATGTCGTAGATGTGATATATTTGGATTTTCCGAAGGCCTTCGATAAGGTACCACACTTCAGACTCATGGCTTAAGTTTACAGCACGTGGAGTCAGGGGACAGGTGGCAGAATGGTTTGCAAGCTGGCAACAAAACAGAAAACTGAAAATAGAGGTTAAGGGTAGTTACTCAGACTGGCAAAAGGTGGGAAGTGGAGTTCCACAGGGATCGGTGTTGGGACCACTGTTGTTCACAATTTACATTAACAATTCGGGACTCGAGAATCGGAAGTACAATTTCTAAGTTTGTGGACGACACCAAATTGGCGGATGTGGTTAATAAAAAGGAAGAATGCATCAAAATGCAAGAGGATATTAATAAACTTGCAGAATGAAGAATAAGGAGGTCACATACTGCTTGAATAGTAAGAGTCTAATCGGGATAGAAGAGCAAAGGGATCTAGTGGTACAGATATACAAATTACTGAAAGTAGCGACGCAGCTTGATAAGGTCACAAAATGGCAAATCAAACATTAGGATTCATTTCCAGATTGATAGAATTGAAAAGCAATAAAGTTATGTTGAACTTGTATGGGACCTTGGTGAGACCATACTTGGAGTGTTGTGCACAGTTCTGGTCTGCAATTATAGAAAGGACTTAGAAGGTGCAAAAAAGATTCTCATGATACGAGAAATGAGAGGATATTCTTATTAGGAAATGCTGAACAGATTGGGGGTGTTTTCATTAGAATAGAGAAGGCTGAGGGGTGACCTGATAGAGGCCTTACAGTGGGGTTTCATGGGGTAGACATAGAGAAAATGTTTCCATTTGTCGGGAGTCCAAAACTAAAGGTAATAATGATGAAATTTTCGCTAATAAATCCAATAGGGAATTCGGGAAAAACTGCTTTACCCAGAAAGTGGTTAGAATGTGGAAAACGTTACCGCAAGGAATAGTTCAGACAAATAGCACAGGTGCAATTGAGGGGAAGCTGGAGAAACACATGAGGAAGAAAGGAATCGAAGGGTATTCTGATCGGGTTAGATGAAGTAGGGAAGGAGGAGCCTCGTGTGGAGCATAAATGCCGGAACAGACCAGTTGGGCCGAATGGCCTCTTTCTGTGCCGTAGTTTCGATGTAACTCGATGTAAAGGCTCTTTTCAGAGCCACCCAGTGTATCTGTGAAAGGGCTGGTTACTGTCTGAAGGGAGACGCTGATATCATGCTACCAGTGTTGCTTTGAGCTGCTTTTTTCTCGTTGCAGGCGAGATGAGGTATTAATGGGACTGGAGTCGGGGCACCGACCACATTCCGGTACTTTAAACGGTAAGTTATGGCCCCCAGTCCACACATCACCAGATTTCTTGTATTATTTAAACTACTTGCCATGCTGGGCTCGTAAAACATCACCAGAACTGCTCGACTAACCTTTCTATATCTGCGGGATTCAGCGCTTCGCTCCGTTTCTGCTCTATTTTGTTAGATTATTTACATAACGCATCAAACTCATAGGGGAATCAGTGAAATGTAACTCTGTACAGAAACAAATAACAGTGAACGGCCTGGTGCCCAGGAGATCAGAAGCATTACTCGCCTTTCGTCCTGTTAACAAGCAAACCGTGTTTACAGTCCACCGACCCGCTTCGGTTCCATATGGGGGAATAAACAGAGAAAGCGGGAGGGGAGGAGACAGAGTGACAGACAGGACAGATGGCAGACTCTAATCTTCCAGCTCCACCTCCAGTTATCCCCGACCGCCGATTTCTAACGATAATTGAACCGAAACACAACGCTCCGCACAAACCCTTACAGACTCGGGCTTCATATTCAAAGATTCCCAGAAACCCGGAGCTTTCAAATAAGCCCCGTTACAATGAAAAGTCAGTACCATTCCTGCCTAAACACAGTCCATTCAAGAACAGTCAACTCGGCTCCTCCATTTCAGTCTGCCCCCCTGTTCTATCTCCCCACGCATCCCCTCCCAGACTGGTTCAGCAGTTTACAAATACCTTACAAATATTTGGAGAATCTCATGTGTTGGGGTTTTAGTTATGACGCCGAGTTTCTCCGCGAGTGTTACGCTCTCACAGAGACTCTCACCCTGAATCTGTGAAAAAATTATCACCATGAACTGGGACTGGATCCGAACACATCCCCAGTTACAATGAGGCCTGGCCCCGACATCTCATTCTCTCTGTTTTATATCAGACAGTATCCCACCTTCATATCCGTACCAGAGAGAGAGAGACTGTCAGTCTTACTCTTCCGATCAGTGTGTTCATATCACGCTCAATAGCAGTATCCAACCTTCATATACTGCACCAGAGGGAGAGAGAGGGCGACCGACACGGTGAGAGAGCGCGGAGAGACACAGTGTCACAATATCAATTGCAGACTGACCTGTAAAGTTCCGTTTTTTTTCCAGAAAGATCTCATTGGAGAGACAGAAGGTGCAATCTAATCTCTCACTGATATTGTACCAGAGGCAGACACATTATTAATCCCACACTCAGGGACAGTGCAGAGCGCGACAAAAACAATGGGCCACATTGAATCCTCTGTTGCCTGTTGTACTATATTCGGTTTTGCAGCTCAAGGTCGTTCGGTACTAAACTAAATAAGCGCGCGTTTCACTCTGATCATATTAATCTGGGACTGTTGCTGTCAGATATTAAACCGACACGGTCCCAGAAAACACACAGACTCCGACTTTCCTCCAATGTTTCTGTAGGATTGGTTTTGAGAAATCCTCCCTTCAGTTTCTTCCTCAAGCGTCAGTTTTATCAGTAAAGGAGCCAAGAATGAACAGAACCCATTGGCTCATTCCACAGCCGCCTTCTTTATCTCTGAAAGACTACTTACCATTAAAAGATCCCGAGAGAAACAGCAGGGATGGAAACATATAGTTTCATAGTTGGAGATTGGAAAGTCAGTCTGGATTCCAGCGTCAGGCACTGGTGGAATCCCATCTGTTCCCCATTCTGGTGCCTGTTCCTGCACTGCCTGTGGACCCCATTCCCTCTGACCTTTCCCCCAGACCCACTTCCTTTGCTCAGACTCGGAAAAATTCCAATTGGGGAAAGTTTCCATCGATTTCTGGATTGGGAATTAAACCAGATATCTGCGCATGCGTGACTCAGCCCCGCCCCCAGCGCTGGTTGGTGGTGAGCAGAAGAGCGCATGCTCGCTGCCCTCCCCCAGCCCGGCCTGTGGGCGACATTCCCTCAGTGAGCGGAAGAAGATGGTTTAAAACAGGCGGGAATGGAGAGATCACGGCCCCCGGGGGAAGGGAGCAAAGAGCAGCCTCGTTACAGCAGCTCATCGCTCCGGGACCGTGTCCGCAGATGGGCTCAGAGATCGGCATTGAGTCCGGGGGAAGGGCAGGGGGAGTCCGGGGGATGTTTGTAAGAGGCGGAGTGGATCAGGAACTGGTCCCGGAACATGGAGTGAGAGGGGGGGCGGAAGGGAGAGGTCATTCTCGGGCTGTGTGTGGACAGGGTGTGTCCAGGAGAAGGGAGAGAGAATGGGAAGAAGCTGCTATTAAATTCATTGCTGTTTTCTCTCCCCAAACCAGGAGTGAATGGTTCTGGTTTAGTTCCAGTCTCCCCCTGTTTATTGTTATTGGACAGTGAAGATTGGAAACAGAGCCGGACAGTCAGGATGTGGGGAGTTATACAAAGAGCATCTATTGCAGGAATCAGGCGAGAAGTGTGAAGGAGACATTTTAAACAGCGGCTGTTTGCTTTCAGTTGAACGGTTAGTCCCCTGGGAGAGGGGATTAGAAACCTGACCTGTACAAAGATCCCTGCCCCATCCGGTAGTCCCATTCATGGATCAGTGCAGGGGTTGGGTCGTGTCTGGATATCACTAAATTGTTTTAAAATCGCCCAACACACCTGGTATTCAGAAGCTGAGTGCTGCAGTACTGCAGTGGAGTCAGACACTGACTCTGTTTGTATCACTGGTTTTCATTTGTGGATATTCAAAATAATTATTGACAGAGATATTAAACTGATCGCTTTTGTATTTTCTACCTCACCTGTTCTTGAGTTACAAGAGATTCGTTTCTTTCTACAGGCAAACACTTGAAGGATCCAGAATGAATGTGAAGTTTCCTCCCCCCGAGGCAAAGGAAGAGTGCAGCCAGCTCCTTCTCACACACAGTAGGTATATTATCACTCACAGAGCACAGAGACACAGACAGATCATCAGGTCCACAGTCTCAGACAGCAGAAGTAGTCAGTCCCACACTGATCCCAGGTTCCAGAGACACATTTTCAATCCAACAGTCAAACAGAGCAGGTGAGGCAGACGCTGTTTCCATTTCACCCGAACTCAGTCCCGCTGACAGGAAGATCCAAAAATCCCAGTCCAAAGTCACACTTTCAGTTTGTCAATTCAACATAATGGCAACATTATCCGTGAATTAAATACCAGATACCCCGAGATTACAATTGAATACAAGCCCAGAACTCTCACACACACGTGAGTTTAATACATGCAGTATCCATTCGAATAGCGGATCATGAGATACAAATTGCAAGTCCAAAACTCATGGACAGTATCAGATTGAGAAATGCTGTGACAGTGTAACCTGAGAAACAAATTAGATACCAGTTTATAATATACTCATAGTGTGAGATTTAATGATACAGTATCAATTCTATTAGTACAGACTGAGATACACATTACACAGGAGTCCAAAAATCTTATAAAATAAAATTTAATGATGCAGTATCAATTCCTTTAGTGCAGACTGATCTACACATTATATACCAATTCAAAAATATCACCATATCAGTTTGAAAGGTACATTATCATTCACAATATTACTCATAGATATACAGACTTAATCGTAGTCCAAAAAGCACACAAATTATTTGATTAAACCTCCAGCATCAAATCCTAAAGTGTATCCATATTCTCCAATTAAATAATGAGAAACACGATTCAAACATTAAGGTATGAAAGCTGCAGTATTGAACACCATAATGTAATCTGAGAGAATAATTATATACGGACACAGAATGAATCCCACACTCAAGTATGGTCCCAGAGATGATAGATACAGAATGAATCCCACACTCAAGTATGGTCCCAGAGATGATAGATACAGAATGAATCCCACACAGGCATCCAGTACCAAGGACTGACAGACACCGAGTTCATCCCACACTCTCATAAAGCACTAGAGACTGAGAGGTAAAGTATGAATCCCACACTCACACACAGTACCAGAGACTGACAGATACTGAATGAATCTCACACTCACACACAGTACCAGAAACTGACAGATACAGAATGAATCCCACACTCACACACAGTACCAGAGACTGACAGATACAGAATGAATCCCACACTCACACACAGTACCAGAGATTGGAAATGCAGAATGAATCTCACAATCATTATTAAGAGTACCAGATTACTAATTCAATCCCACACTAACATACAGTGTGAGAAACTGTATGTTTAAAATGAAGTCAACACCCACATACAGTACTGGCAACTGACAGACACAGAATGAATCCCACACAGTATCACGGACTGAGAGATAAAAAATGAATCTCAGTCACTGACATTAGTGCAGGCTGAGTTACAAATTAAGTACCAGTCCAAAAATCTCAGTGTCAGATTGAAAGATACAGTATCAATTCCATTCATGCAGACTGAGCTCCACATTATATACAAGTTCAAAAATGTCACCATATCTGTTTGGAAGATGCACTAAATCACAATTGTTTTCATATCGTAGCAGATTTAATAGTAGCCCAAAAATGCACTCGTTCTCTGATTATAACCTACAGCATCACATTTTAAAGGATATGATTATCTACCACTTAAATACTGGGAAAAATTATTTAGATATTAAAGATACAGTTTTGAATGCCATACTGTAAACAGATACAAATTTGATACAGATAAAGAATGAATCTCATACCCAGATCCAGTGCCTGAGACTGACATATAGAATGAATCTCACACTCACACAATGTACCAGTGATTGATAGATACAGAACAAATCCCACACTCACATACTGTATCAGAGACTGACAGATACAGAATTTATATCACGCATACAGTATCAGAGATTGATGTAAATTGAATGAATGTCTCACTCGCATACAGCATCAGAGACTGACAGATATGGAATGAATCCCAAATTCACACACAGTGCCAGGAACTGACAGGAACAGAATGAATCACAAAGTACCACAGTCAGACAGATACAGAATGAATCTCACAGTCACATTACTGCAGACTGAGTTACACATAACATGCCAGTCCAAAAATCTTATAGTGTCATATTGAAAGATAATGTATCAATTCCATTAGTGCAGACTGAGGCAAACATTATATAGCAGTCCAACAATGTCATACCACATCAGACTCAAAGATACAACATCAATTCCATTAGCATGCACTGAGCTACATGTTACACACCAGTCCAACAATCTCATACAGTATAAGACTAATAGATACAGTATCAATTCTATTAGTGCAGGCTGAGCTACATATTACATTCCAGTCCAAAAATCTCACACAGTGTCAGACTGAGATAGAGAATTAATTCCATTATTATAGACTGAGCTACACATTACATACCAGTCCAGTAATTTCACCGTGAACAGATTGAAAGGTACATTATCATTCACAATAGAGTTCAGAGATTAAGATGTAACACTACTCCAAAACTCACACACATTGTTTGATAAAAGAAAATCCATAACTGTATCAATATTTACAAATTAAACACTCGACAAAAAACTGTATATACTTTAAAGTATTAAAGATATAGTTTCAAATACAATAATTTAAACTGAAATAAGAATACAGAGTGAATCCAGACTTGCACATTGTCTCAGAGACTGAATTACAGAATGAATACCACACTGAGATAAAGTAGCAGAGAATGGCAGATACAGAATGTATCCCCCACATACACAGACAGTACCAGAGACTACAGATACAGAATTAATCCCACACTCACACACAGTACCAGAGACTGACAGATACAGAATGATTCCCTCACTCACACACAGTAGCAGAGACTGACAGATACAGAATAAACCCCACACTCGCATATTGTAACCGAGACTGACAGGAACAGAATGATTCCCTCACTCACACACAGTACCAGAGACTGACAGATACAGAATAAACCCCTCATTCATATACAGTATCAGAGACTGACAAATACAGAATAAACCGCAAACTCATGTACAGTATCGGAGACAGACAGATACAGAATAAAACCCACACCTGCTTACAGTATCAGAGACTGACAGATACAGAATAATCCCCACACTCATATACTGGACCAGAGACTGACAGAGAATAATCCCCACACTCATATACTGGACCAGAGACTGACAGAGAATAATCCCCACACTCATATACTGGACCAGTGACTGACAGGCACAGGATGAATCCCACACTCACACACAGTACCAGAGACTGAGGATACAGAATGAATCCCACATTCACACACAGTACCAGAGACTGACAGATGCAGAATGAATCCCACACTCACACACAGTACCAGAGACTGACAGATACAGAATGAATCCCACATTCACACACAGCACAGGAGACTGACAAATACAGAATGAATCCCACACTCATATACGGTACCGGAGACTGACAGAATACAGAATAAACCCCACTCTCATGTAGGGTACCGGAGACTGACAGAATACAGAATAAACCCCACTCTCATATACAGTACCGGAGACTGACAGAATACAGAATAAACCCCACTCTCATATACAGTACCAGAGACTGACCTCTACTGGACGTAATCGGGAACTGTAAAAGAGTGGAATAAATTCACATTTTCTGTCGTGGTTCCAGAAACAGGAAAATGTGCAATGTGAGGAAAGTTTCTGTCTGGAACTTTTACTCACCAGAAGAAGGAGAAAGCCTCCGAAAGCTTGTGATTTTCAAATAAAACTGTTGGACTATGACCTGGTGTTGTAAGATTCCTGACATTACTGCTGTTATAGAGGGCCTTGGTGAGACCACGTCTGGAGAATTGTGTGCAGTTTTGGTCTCCTTATCTGAGGAAGGATGTCCTTGACATGGAGGGAGTGCAACGAAGGTTCACCAGACTGATTCCTGGGATGGCATATCTGACGTATGAGGAGAGATTGGGTTGACTCGGCCAATATTCACTCGAGTTTCGAAGAATGAAAGGTGATCTCATCGAAACATATAAAAATCTAACAGGACGAGACAGACTAAATGTAGGGAGGATATTCCCAATGGCTGGGGAATCCAGAACCAGGGGTCACAGTCTCAGGATTTAGAACCGAGATGAGGAGAAATGTCCTCACTCGGAGGGTGATGAACCTGTGGAATTCTCTACCACAGAATGCAGTGGAGGCCAAGTCATTAGATGAATTCAAGAAGGAGATAGATATATATCTAAATGCTAAAGGGATCAAGGGATATGGGGAAACAGCGGGAACAGGGAACTGAGTTAAACGATCAGCAATGATCATTTTGAATGGCGGAGCAGACCCGAAGGGCCGAATGGCCCACTCTTGCTCCTGTTTTCTATGTTTCTATGTAACGTGGCATTACTCCCATCCGTCCAATCACAATCATTGCCTTCCCCCATCCCTCATTAGAATAGGGTTGTGGGACTGCCTATTTCATCCGAGCTCGGAACGGATTTGGATCATTTCTGGGTCAGAAATTGAGTTTGAAAATGCCTGATGACAAGAAAGCGGCTCCCAAGAAGGGCGCCAAGAAATCCTTCAGTAAAGCACCAGCCAAAGGCGGCAAGAAGTCGTAACTGAGACAGGAACAGAATAATTCCCTCGCTCACATCAAATAACAGACAAATATCATTCACTGATTCAGTAATCGCTGACACATTAATCAACACATCAGTCAGCTTCTGTTGTACAAATCTGGGTAAAATAATACAGACCGAGCAAGTGTTGTCGGAGGATGAGACTGTAAATAATATTGGGTGGAACACAACAGAATGCCTCTTGATTCCGATGATCAAACGTCCCTGATATTTCTGTATCCCACCCGTCCAGTTTAATGACAATTCTGATATTTTGTCTCATTCACCAGACAAACTGCAAATTTCACTCTATTGGAGATTAGCGACATCTGCTGTCCGGAAGCGAAAACTTCAACAGACCGATCTGGATCATTTGTATTTAACAAGTTATTGTTAGTTCTCGAATCGGAATCAAGTCCTTATTAAATTGATTCCTGACTCTCTTCAGAAAGTAACCAGCCCTTTCATAGATACAGTGGGTGGCTCTGAAAAGAGCCTTTGGGTTATCAGGTTAAGTCTTGGCCGCTTTACTTGCTCTTGGTGCTCACATGGCTGGTTTTCTTCGGCAGCAGCACGGCCTGGATATTAGGCAGCACCCCGCCCTGAGCGATGGTCACTCGTCCCAGGAGCTTGTTGAGCTCCTCGTCGTTGCGGATGGCCAGCTGCAGGTGTCTGGGGATGATGCGGGTCTTCTTGTTGTCCCGGCCGGCGTTGCCGGCCAGCTCGAGGATTTCAGCCGTCAGATACTCGAGCACTGCAGCCAGATAGACCGGGGCTCCGGCACCCACACGTTCAGCGTAGTTCCCCTTTCGCAGGTGCCTGTGAACACGGCCCACGGGGAACTGCAGTCCGGCCCGGGATGAGCGAGACTTGGCCTTGGCCCGAGCTTTACCGCCGGTTTTTCCTCTTCCAGACATTTCCCCAATCTCACAAACACTTTCACAAAGAATGAAGAAATCCTCCCGAACCCGCCCTTCTTATACCTTCTGGAGGAGTACAGTGGAGGCACTTGTGATTGGTCCACCTGCTCTCAATCTCATTGGGCTGTTTATTGAACCAATCAGAGAGCTGCTTTATTCACCAATTCGTAGCCAGCAATGAGAAAAGGGCCCGAAAATCCCGAACTGAAATGTTTTTGAAATTTAAAAAGCCCGCCAAAATATTTCCAACAAAAGAAGCGGATTTAGTAAATAATGTCGCGTACAGACAAAGATTGAAAAATCTCTCTCCTTTTACTCTGTTATTCCACATTTCCCGTCACAATTTCCAGAATCTTTTACAATCCGGCTTCATTCACCGTTCGCTTTCAATCGGGCGGGAATAAAGTCCCATTTTGTAACGGGAAAGATTCCAGCTCAATCTTTGTAAAAGTAACAAACCCCAGATTGTGGATTGATCCCTGTTCACAGGAGCTGCTGCGGGATCGAAACCGGAGCCGAGACTCCTGGCGTAAGAAGTGGATCAGTGAGAGAGCCTTTAGACTATTCTGTACTCGGTGTGAACACCCTTTCGGGATTGCTGCTTTACAAAGGATTGCGGTTCTGAAAGTGAGATTCCCGAATAATGAACAAACAAAAGTGGAAAGGAGAAAGAAATGACTGAAGTCCAATCCCCCGCCTTAAAACGGCTCTGACGGGGCAGATGCGGGGGAAGGGGTGGAATATGAGCGGGAATGAGAGGATCAGGGACACGTTTTGGTTATTGGGACGAAATAAAAAAGCGACACACAGATTATAGCGGGCAGTGAATACGAGAATCTTCCAGATTTCAAGAGAAATTACAAAAGCACAAGAACATATTAACAGGAGTTGACCATTCAGCCCCTCTTTCCTGCACCGCCATTTGATAAGATAATGGCTGATCAGTGATCTAACTCCATACACCTGCCTTTGTCCCATATCCCTTAATACCTTTGGTATCTATCTCAGATTTAAATTGAGCAATTGAGCTAATATCAATTGCCGTTATAGAGACAGTTAGTATCAAACTATCTACAGTAAAATGATTCCATACAGAGGTGTCGGTACAGCGTCTTCAGAGAGACTGTGGGTGGCTCTTAAAAGAGCCTTTGTGTTTAATTTTTTTTCAGTTGTTTGTGGAGTTTTACTTGGAGCTGGTGTATTTGGTCACCGCCTTTGTCCCTTCCGACACGGCGTGCTTGGCCAGTTCCCCGGGCAGCAGCAGGCGCACGGCGGTCTGCATCTCCCGGGAGCTGATAGTCGCCCGCTTGTTGTAATGGGCCAGGCGGGAAGCCTCACCCGCGATGCGCTCGAAAATATCGCTCACAAAGGAGTTCATGATGCCCATGGCCTTGGAGGAGATGCCGGTGTCCGGGTGAACCTGCTTCATCACTTTGTAGATGTAGATGCCGTAACTCTCCTTCCTCGACTTTCTCCGCTTCTTGCCGCCTTTGCCTGGTGCTTTACTCAAGGTTTTCTTGGCGCCCTTCTTGGGAGCTGCTTTCTTGTCCTCCGGCATTTCCAAACTCAATTTCAGACCCAGAAATGACCCAATCCGCTCCGAGCTCGGATTAAATAGACAGTCCCACAGACCTATGGTAATGAGGGATGGGGGAGGGCAATGATTGTGATTGGGTCATTGGGAGTGAGGTCAGAATAATTATTAACTGTAACTCTCTGATTGGTTTCTTCAAATATCCAATGAGATTCAGTATCTGCCACCAATCACAAACACGCTCACACCGCACACTGTCCGCTTTCAGCAATTTGTTCCGAACTGTTGCAGTTCTGCTTCCGGCCAGTAGATCTCCCCAAACCCCGGGACATTGAAGTTTGAAGATGAGAGAGGGACAGAACAGAAACTAATTCTTCACATTATATTGCACGGGTGGGATTGAGAAAAACTGGGAATGGAGACGAGCTGCAAGTACATTTTGTTGGACCAAACATGAGTTGTAATGCTGTGTTAAGTTCTTGCAATTAATTTTGGAGTATTTTCTATACTGAGGAAGACTTCGACAAAATACAAGAAGACTTTAATAAGGTGCTGAAAGGCGGTGTAAATGGCCATTGAATTTCCATATAGAAAGGTGTGAGGTGGTGCAATTTGCTAGGGGGAGTAAGGAGGCGACATACTGCTCGGAAAATAATAGTCTAAATGGGGTAAAAGAGCAAAGGGATTTTAGGGGTACAGATTGACAAATTAAAAGTAGCAACACAGGATGATAAGGCCATAAAAAGCAAACAAAGCACTGGGGTTTATTTCCAGAGGAATAGAATTGAAAAGCAAATAAGTTATTTTGAACTGAAATTTAAACTGTCAAACCTTCTATCAAACTGTTTATATTATATTTTCGGTTTCGAGATGTTTTTCTATTGCATCATTGAGTAAAAGATTCCATGATTATTCCTCCCACCGACCTTCAGTTAACTGGTTTATAGTTCCCTGGACTTGTTCGATCTCCTGTTTTAAAATATAAGAATCACATTAACTGTCATCCAGTCCTCTGGCACTATTCCTTTTTGTGATGATGTTTTTCTATATATGTAACAGTGCCTCTGCTATCTCTTCCTTTGCTTCATTTAATATGCACGGGTGCAATCTATCTGGACCAGTTTAACCACCCTTTCTAACTTTAATGTCTTGATATCCTTATTGACCTCTTCCTCTAAAATCATGTTCACCCTGTTAATCTCCCGGGTAAATACTGAGGCAAAGTAATAATTCAATGTTTCTGCCATTTCGCTGACGTTTTTCATGTGCATCCCTTAGTGGCCCTCATGATATTCTGATTTTCCTTTTGTTATTTTTGTGTCTGTGGAATAATTTACTATTTCTTTTTATATTCTTTGATAATTTGATTTCGTGGTTCCTGTTTGATTCACTAATTGTTTTTGTGATTTCTTCCTAACCTCTTCCTATTCTCTTTTGCCATCCTCTTATTTATTATCAATGAATGAGAAATCCCACCAGCTTGTTGTGTCTGTTCAGGGGCTGATGTTTGGGAACTACTTATTGTCTATGATTAAAGTGCCAGAAACCCAAAGGGAGCAATTCAATCCGAAACTCCAAAGAAACACTGTATTTCTCCCTCCTGGTGAAATAAGGCGCTATAATGGTGAGTATAGCTGCCTTCCAAGCAATTAATTCCAAACAGGTTTCAATCCCAGCACGCTGAATTCAGAAACACCAAGACTGGAACCGAATTTGATGATGTTCAGAGGGATAGTGTTTCCAAAACACAAACGGGTCTAATTAATATAAAAATACATTTAAAATTCATTTATTTCGCCCATAATGTTGAATTTAACTCTGTTCCTTTGTATTATTATTTGTACGGTAGATACGGGACACAATTGCCCGGATTCAGTGAAATTAATTGATTTTCTGAAGTTTTTCCCTCTCCTGATTCCCGTTCCTTATTTAAATTATGTCGGATTAACCTTTCTGATCTGTAGAAGGGTCACAGTCCTGAACCGTTAACCCGAGCTTCCCTTCTCCACAGATGCTGCCGGACCTGCTGAGTCTTTCCAGCATTTTCGGTTTTATTTTTTTTTACATTTTATCACTTTCACTTTTGACGGTCGCCGTTGAAACTTTGCGCTCAGTTTTTATTTGTGTTTCAGTTCGGTTTATTTGAATTAATATAAATCGTGTCCTGAGAAATCAGACAGAAATATTGTGCAATGTAGAGTGAAATATAATGGGGCAACTTTCGAATGAGCAAAACAGAAACTTTATTGTGAATCAATTGTCTAATTTTTCACTGACAAAATATGAAAAAATGAAAGTAGAAATTACAGAGAGAAACTATTTCCTCACATTGCACATTGTCCTGAATCGAGAACAACGACAGATAATGTGAATTTATTCCACTTCTTTACAGTTCTCACTTATGGCCAGTAGATGTCAGACTGTATGTGAGTGTGGCATTAATTCCCTGTCTGTCAGTCTTTGGCACTGTGTGTGAGTGTGATATTCATTCTGTATCCACCAGTCTCCAGTACAGTCTGTGAGTGTGGGATTCATTTTTTTTATTCGTTCACGGGATGTGGCGTCGCTGGCGAGGCCAGCATTTATTGCCCATCCCTAATTGCCCTTGAGAAGGTGGTGGTGAGCCGCCTTCTTGAACCGCTGCAGTCCGTGTGGTGACGGTTCTCCCACAGTGCTGTTCGGAAGGGGGTTCCAGGATTTTGACCCAGCAACGATGAAGGGACGGCGATATATTTCCAAGTCGGGATGGTGTGTGACTTGGAGGGGAACCTGCAGGTGGTGTTGTTCCCATGTGCCTGCTGCTCTTGTCCTTCCAGGTGGTAGAGGTCGCGGGTTTCGGAGGTGCTGTCGAAGAAGCCTTGGCGAGTTGCTGCAGTGCATCCTGTGGATGGTACACACTGCAGCCACAGTGCGCCGGTGGTGAAGGGAGTGAATGTTTAGGGTGGTGGATGGGGTGCCAATCAAGCGGGCTGCTTTATCTTAGATGGTGTCGAGCTTCTTGAGTGTTGTTGGAGCTGCACTCATCCAGGCAAGTGGAGAGTATTCCATCACACTCCTGACTTGTGCCTTGTAGATGGTGGAAAGGCTTTGGGGAGTCAGGAGGTGAGTCACTCGCCGCAGAATACCGAGCCTCTGACGTGGTCTCGTAGCCACAGTATTTATATGGCTGGTCCAGTTAAGTTTCTGGTCAATGGTGACCCCCAGGATGTTGATGGTGGGGGATTCGGCGATGTTAATGCCGTTGAATGTCAAGGGGAGGTGGTTAGACTCTCTCTTGTTGGAGATGGTCATTGCCTGGCACTTATCTGGCGCGAATGTTACTTGCCACTTATGAGCCCAAGCCTGGATGTTGTCCAGGTCTTGCTGCATGCGGGCTCGGACTGCTTCATTATCTGAGGGGTTGCGAATGGAACTGAACACTGTGCAGTCATCAGCGAACATCCCCATTTCTGACCTTATGATGGAGGGAAGGTCATTGATGAAGCAGCTGAAGATGGTTGGGCCTAGGACACTGCCCTGAGGAACTCCTGCAGCAATGTCCTGGGACTGAGATGGTTGGCCTCCAACAACCACTACCATCTTCCTTTGTGCTAGGTCTGACTCCAGCCACTGGAGAGTTTTCCCCCTGATTCCCACTGACTTCAATTTTACTAGGGCTCCTTGGTGCCACACTCGGTCAAATGCTGCCTTGATGTCAAGGGCAGTCACTCTCACCTCACCTCTGGAAATCAGCTCTTTTGTCCATGTTTGGACCAAGGCTGTAATGAGGTCTGGAGCCGAGTGGTCCTGGCAGAACCCAAACTGAGCATCGGTGAGCAGGTTATTGGTGAGTAAGTGCCGCTTGATGGCACTGTCGATGACACCTTCCATTACTTTGCTGATGATTGAGAGTAGACTGATGGGGCGGTAATTGGCCGGATTGGATTTGTCCTGCTTTTTGTGGACAGGACATACCTGGGCAATTTTCCACATTGTCGGGTAGATGCCAGTGTTGTAGCTGTATTGGAACAGCTTGGCTACAGGCGCAGCTAGTTCTGGAGCACAAGTCTTCAGCACTACAGCTGGGATGTTGTCAGGGCCCATAGCCTTTGCTGTATCCAGTGCACTCAGCCGTTTTTTGATATCACGTGGAGTGAATCGAATTGGCCGAAGACTGGCTTCCGTGATGGTGGGGATTACGGGAGGAGGCTGAGATGGATCATCCACTCGGCACTTCTGGCTGAATATGGTTGCAAACGCTTCAGCCTTGTCTTTTGCACTCACGTGCTAGACTTCGCCATCATTGAGGATGGGGATGTTTGCAGAGCCTCCTCCTCCCGTTAGTTGTTTAATTGTCCACCACCATTCACGACTGGATGTGGCAGGACTGCAGAGCTTTGATCTGATCCGTTGGTTGTGGAATCGCTTAGCTCTGTCTATAGCATGTTGCTTCCGCTGTTTAGCATGCATGTCGTCATGTGTTGTAGCTTCACCAGGTTGGCACCTCGTTTTTAGGTACGCCTGGTGCTGCTCCTGGCATGCTCTTCTACACTCCTCATTGAACCAGGGTTGAAGCCCTGGCTTGTTGGTAATGGTTGAATGAGGCATATGCAGGGCCATGAGGTTGCAGGTTGTGATAGACTACAGTTCTGCTGCTGCTGATGGCCCACCGGGCCTCATGGATGCCCAGTTTTGAGCTGCTGGATCTGTTCTGAATCTATCCCATTTAGCACGGTGGTAGTGCCACACAACACTTTGGATGGTGTCCTCAGTGTGAAGACAGGAATTCGTCTCCGACTGTCCGATGGTCACGCCTACCAATACTGTCATAGACAGATGCATCTACGACCGGTAGATTGGTGAGGACGAGGTCAAGTCGGTTTTAGCCTCGTGTTGGTTCACTCACCACCTGCCGCAGGTCCAGTCTGGCAGCTAAGTCCTTCAGGGCTTGGCCAGCTCGGTCAGTCGTGGACATTCAAGTTCCCCATTCAGTGTATACTTTGTGCCCTTGCTACCCTCGCCGCTGTCTTCAGGTGCTGTTCAACATGGAGAAGGACTGATTCATGAGCTGATGGAGGGCGGTAGGTGGTAATCACCAGGAGGTTTCCTTGCCCATGTTTAACCTGATGCCATTAGATTTCATGGGGTCCGGAGTCAATGTTGAGGACTCCCAGGGCCACTCCCTCCTCACAGTACATCACTTTACCGCCACCTCTGGTCGGCCTGTCTTGCCGGCGGGACAGGACATACCAAGGGATAGTGATGGAAGGGTCTGGGACGTTGGCTGTCAGGTATGATTCTATGAGTATGGCTATATCAGGCTGTTGCTTGACTAGTCTGTGGGATAGCTATACCCAATGTTGGCACAAGTCCCCAGATATTAGTGAGGAGGCGATTGGGTTTGGTTTGCCTTTTCCATGCCCTGTGCTTAGTGGCTCCTTGCCGGGTGGTACGTCCGGTTTTTTGCTAATTGTGACTTTGTGTAGCGAGATTGTACAACTGAGTGTCTTGCCAGGCCACTTCAGAGGATGATTAAGAGTAGTTTCACGGTAGTTTCAGAGCCACCATTACTGATACTCGATGTTTTTTAATTCTAGATTTTATTTAACTAATTCAATTTAAATTCCCCAGCTGTTACGGTGAGATTTGAACTCATGATTCCGGATTATTAATCCATTAATATAACCACTCTGCTACCGTATTCTTAATTTGAATGAAGAGGTCACGGGTCGGTTTGCTGTAGATGTGGAGATGGGGCAATGTGGGCAATGGAGGGATGTAAGCGAATTTTAAATTTGAGTGGTAATGAACTTGGAAACAGGGAAGGTTAGTGAGATCAAGCAGGACTTGGTGGTGGTTAGATGGTGGAGGTTGTGTGGCCGGCCAGGAGTGCGTTGGATGAATGGAGCCTGGAGGGAGAGAGACATTGATGAGGGATCGGTGGCAATGGGACGAGGGAGGAATGGAGGCGGCTGAGGGAATCACAGGGTCTTTGTGATTGAGGTTAAATCGGGTCCTGAGCTCAGCTCCGTGTTCCTTGGCGACAATTTTACTGGAGCCTTTAACCAATGTAAAATAAAAAGGTAAACATTTGCAGTAAAATAGCGAAGAGAGGAATGTCAATTTGGGAACGTTCAGTGTCCGTCCCCAAATATCACCCACATTAATTTCTAGGGTGCAATCCGCAACCTGCCCTTTAACACGTTCAGCGTCCGTCCCCTGATATCACCCACAGTCATTACTTGGGTGCAATCCTCAACCTGCCCTTTAACACGTTCAGTGTCTGTCCCCTGATATCACCCACAGTCATTTCGAGGCTGCAATCCTCAATCTGCCCTTTAACACGTTCAGTGTCCGTCCCCTGATATCACCCACAGTCATTTCTAGGGTGCAATCCTCAACCTGCCCTTTAACACGTTCAGTGTCCGTCCCCTGATATCACCCACAGTCATTTCTAGGCTGCAATCCTCAACCTGCCCTTTAACACGTTCAGTGTCCTTCCCCTAATATCACCCACAGTCATTACTTGGGTGCAATCCTCAACCTGCCCTTTAACACGTTCAGTGTCCTTCCCCTAATATCACCCACAGTCATTACTTGGGTGCAATCCTCAACCTGGCCTTTAACACGTTCAGTGTCTGTCCCCTGATATCACCCACAGTCATTTCTAGGCTGCAATCCTCAACCTGCCCTTTAACACGTTCAGTGTCCTTCCCCTAATATCACCCACAGTCATTACTTGGGTGCAATCCTCAACCTGCCCTTTAACACGTTCAGTGTCCGTCCCCTAATATCACCCACGGTCATTTCTACGCTGCAATCCTCAACCTGCCCTTTAACTGTCCTCGTATCAGAGACTCAAATTCATATTTTGACTGGGAAACTTCAGGTACAGACTGAAACGGGTCTGTTTATGTCCCTGGATTCAGTGTACACTGCAGAAAAATCTCTATAAATTATAAATGAATCGCCAGGAGTGAACATAGTCAATACAATTAGAGGAAAATGGTAAATGAAGCCGCTCATTATTGTTGGATCAGTCCTGTGTGATTACAGCTTTTAACTTTATTCCTGAGAGAGGTCTGATTAATTTAATGTCCTGGACTTTGAGATGTTTGTGATATATCCACCACTTTATTACATCGGAGTCAAAGCTGCTTCTGCAATGTGTTTGTTCAATAGACTGTAAATGATGGCAGTCATCAGAGTATAACCTTGTCATTGGAGAATTAATCCCTGTTTATATCAGGGCTTGTTGGAATGGATCAGCTCAGATTGCCCGCCCGAGTTGTGGTGTCCAGACCAACAGAAGTCAGTGCTTCTCACAGAAATGGGATATCCAGTAATCCAACAGATAGAACGCATTTATTATCCTGTTCTTGCAGCCTTCGGAGTTCCGGGTAAGCCGTTCACCTCAGCTGTTAATGGTGTAAATTGATGACTCTGCTGCTGTACTTAGCAATTTATTTCCTCCCTGCATGTTTTACACAGTCGCCTGTTCTGTTCTATCTACTGAATAAAGGAATGTGTTAATTCTCTGCACTTTCAGTAGTGTAGGAGTGTCATTATATCTGTATTGACCTTTGTATGTCCAGCCGTGGCGTTGTTACTGGATAATTGTTTGTACTGAATGTTGTGTAATGGTCTGTCCATAGATTCTAAACGTTCGGTCTTGTAATAGTTACATCATATCCTTAGTGACCTTTGTGTATCCAACCCTACCATTGTGACTGGGTTATTCTCCACTGAATGTATTGGAATCAGGTGTCTGGGCAAAGAGCTGGTATCAGACCATCAGAAGTTGTTAACAGTTTAATGCTGTAGAACTATCCTGTCCTGGAATATTTTTTCATTACTATGTTCTCAGTGATTGATTATGAGACAGCTCAGCGTCTCAGTGTTACATGGAGGCAGTGCAATATCCTCCCTCCCCAATAATATGCTTCAGTTAAACTGGGATTACATTGTATTTATTGGTTATCACTGTTGTGAAATATTATTTCATTATGTGTGTATCTGACGCCGCTTCAGATGTCTGGTTACTGAACTGAGTTTGCTGCTGACACTTTCACATCTCCTCCTCCGCTTCACTGTGGATAAATTCACGGACTGTCACTGGACTTCACTGTAAAATGAAAAGTTTTTCGGTTATGTTGTATCAGTTTGCACTGTATCACTTGGAATCAAGAGCCCTTCTTTTTATCTGTAGATTATAAGTATGATGTTGGCATTTTGTTAATTGAACAATCCCACCATCTAACACTTTACTTTATAAATACAGGAGAAGGAATCTCAATTATTGTGAAATCTGTCTGGAAGAGGCATTTGATTCTGTCTTTTCCATGATTTGTAGATGAAGTGAACAGTGTAGGTGAACAGGTGGAGACTTGAATGATCTGTCGGAACATTAAACTGTTCAACAGAGGCATCACTATTTAACAAACTGACACTGAGAATAGGATCGGTGCAACAAGTGGATGGTGAGCAGAATGCAAGGGCAGGATGATAGGATTTAATCGGATATGAAAATGAAGTTGAGAAGGAGAGTAGAGTGAGTGATAGAGAGGGCGACTGAGAGGGAAAGCGAGTGGCTGTGGTGTGAATAATTTATCAGAATGAAATGTTGAAACTTCTAGTACATTTAAACATAGAGAGTGTAACTTGAAGGTGTTATTATGATGTTGTCAGTTTGGGCGAGTTTTGATTCTAGGACTCGCTCCTCATGTTTATATCACTGTCAGGTCCTCACTCCGTTTTCGTGAATGTTCCTTGTTTCCCAACAAATCTCTGAACATAATTAAAATTTACTTAAAGAATAGAATCTGTAATTTCGTCATCGCATTGGATTATTCGGATACTGCAGTTTTAAAGCTCGGAAGGATTCAATAAAAAACAAGGTCGATTTAATTAATACTTTTAAATTTAATTTTAATTGAATGTACAAAGTAATGTTAATTAACACATTTTTTTTACCCAACACATGTTCCCTGACACCAATAACCACAGAAATGAACTGTTAACTCTCCGAGTTGGATTGTGTTATTGGGACTTAAAGATTAGATTTCCTCTAACGCTCTGCTGCAGTCTCTCCATGTGAATCCCAGCCTCTCCTCCCACTGCAATTGAATCATCTGTCTCCTCATCAGTTGCTTCAGTTGATCAACATTCCCAAACCATCTGCTCCTGACTCCCCTCCAGCTCCGACATGTTATTTTCCTTATCTGCTTCCCAATCTCACTCACTGGCTCGGTCTCCAGCTGCCTTTCCCGTTTACTGCCAGCCTCTATCGGCTGTCTTAACCCAGAGCAACAAACCAGCCGCATATCTTCCTGTCCCCTCATCTTCCCGACATTCGCTCCATTTCCCGTCCGTCTAGAGGCCAAATCCGGCTTTAATGCGCTCTATTCCTACTCGGTAAAACCCCTTCTTCCTTCACCACCGACACTGCGCCCTCACTCGGCCCTTCCAGTGGACACGGTGCTCACTTTGTTCACTTTCTGTATCGATTTCCCAATTCATTTCTCTGCCCGGAAACGCTGCCCAATTCAATGAACTAGTTTCCACCGTTCGATGCAGCAAGAAAGCGGGAAATTTCACCCCAGATCCTCCCAAACTGCTGCTTTGGCTCCAAGTCTGATCAGTAATTTCCCCGCTTTCTTTTCTCTCTCTCTTACAGTTAACTTGGTGGCGATTGTGATTCTGTCCCGAGGAAAGTGCGGTCTCTCCAAATGTATCAGTCGCTATCTGTTGGCAATGGCAGTGGCCGATCTCCTGGTCGTTACAGCTGGTGTGATATTGAGGTGGATTGGTACGATTTATTTCCGAGGTTCATTCCTGTTCATTACTCCCGTGTGTAGTTTTATTATTTTCTTGAGTTATGCAACCGGGGTTGTTTCTGTTTGGTTAACAGTCGCTTTCACCTTTGATCGATTTGTGGCCATTTGTTATGAGAAGCTGAAAATTAAATATTGCACTGAGAAAACGGCGGCTGTGGTTCTGGGAACAGTGAGTGTGCTGGGCTGTTTAGAGAGTCTCCCTTGGTACTTTACATATGAACCTGGAATTATAATGCATAATGTTCCCCGGGGTTGCATGCTTAAACTGAGCTACCTTACTTCCCCTGCATGGGCCGCATTTGACATGTTTCACCTCACTTTAACTCCTTTCCTTCCGTTCTGTCTGATTTTGCTGCTCAATGCTCTGACGGTCAGACGTATTTTAATCTCCAGTCGAGTCCGCGGGGGATTCCGCAGCCGGAGCAATGGAGAGAATCACAAGGATCCAGAGATGGAGAACCGAAAGAAATCCATCATTTTGCTCTTCAGTATATCGGGCAGTTTTATTGTGTTATGGTTGCCACGGGTTGCATTTTACATTCATCTGCGAATAACAGACATTCGGTATTATTACTCCTACACTGACCCTGTTTATATCACAGAAAACACATCAGTTATGCTGCAGCTTCTCAGTTCCTGCACAAACACGTGTATTTATGTCCTGACCCAGACTAAATTCAGAGAGGAGCTGAAGAACGCGGTAAAATACCCACTCAATCTAATTGTTAAATTAGTGAGATCATAGAAAGAGCTGAAGGGTTTCAAGCAGGAGAACTGAATCCCATTTCATACTCCATCCTCCACACTTCCCAGGGGACGGAAAGTACATTTTAAATTAGCAGCACAGAGCCATGAAATGATCTTAAATCGGATTCTGATGTTATATTTTATTGATTATCTGATATATTGAGGCAGGATTTGCTTTGCAGACAACATTTGAATTGTTGATCAAAATGGCGGCATTAAACAGCTCAAATGTACTTATCCTAAATGACCGCCCTGCAAAATGGGCAAATCTGGCAATAAAAGTAGCTGCGGTGGGCCTGATCGGAATCGGTGCACTCCACGTAAGTGGTGATATAGAGAGACAGAGAGAGGGAGAGGGAGAAAGTGAGAGAGACAGATATACAGAGGGAAAGAGAGAAACAGAGAGAGAGAGAGACGAATCGAGACACAGAGAGACAGGGGGAGAGAGAGACAGGGAGTGACAGGGAGAAAGCGAGAGAGACTCGAGAGACTGAGGGATCGCGAGACAGAAAGAGAGACAGTTGCAGAGGCATAGAGAGAAAGAGAGTGATAGATAGAGAGAGAGACGGGGGTAGAGGGAGAGACGGAGATAGAGAGAGAGGGAGAGGCAGAGAGACAGAGGGACAGAGAGTGAAAAAAGAGAGAGACACACATACAGAGAGAAAGAAAGACAGAGTGAAACAAGAAGAGAAAACAGGACCGATATTATAAAATTATAATTTGACGCTTATTTTTTTTTTGGTTTACTGCACATGAACACACCATAACCAAAAAAAAGAGAAAACAGGGAAAAAGAGAGCCAGACTGAGAGGGAGAGAGAGAAAGACCAAGAAACAGAGAGATAGTGGGAGCGGTGGCAGAGAAAGAGGTAAGCCGAGAGAGTAAAACAGAGCATGAGAAGGAGAGAGAGACAACCAGAGCGTTGGGTATGGAGACCACTAGTGAAATGGTCAGTTGCAGGTGCCGTATAATGCTTCAAAATATAATCATTTTATAATCCCCCTATATGTAATTCCCTCTCTATAATTATGGGTTTAAATTTATCCCGACCAACATTTCTCACCTGACTTATGGGAATGAACTTTCTTGATCTCCGGCCGTCGAACATTCCTCCCGTAGTGATCACATAAATGGAATCATAGAATCTTACAGCGCAGAAGGAGGCCATTTGGCCCATCGTGCCGGTGCCGGCTCTTTGAAAGACATATCCAATTAGTCCCACACCCCTACTCTATTCCCATATCCCTGCAATTTTCTCCCATTCGAGTATGTATCCAATTCCCTTTTTAAATTTACTATTGAACCTGCTTCCACCACCCTTTCAAGCAGTTCTTTCCAGATCCTAACAACTCGCTGCGTAGAATAAAGCCTCCTCATCTCCCCTTGGTTTTTTTGCCTATTATCTTAAATCTGTGAAAATTGATAACCGCCTCTCGGACCAATGGAAACAGTTTCTCCCTATTTATTCCATCAAAATCCCTCAGAATATTGAACAGCTCCATTAAATCTCTCCCTAACGTTCCCTGCTCTGCGGAGAACAATCCCAGCGTCTCCACTTTCTCCACATAAAAGCAGTTCCTCATGCCTAGTACCATTCTTGTATGTATCTCCTGCAGCCCCTTGAAGAACCTGACGTCTTTCCTAAAGTGTGGTGCCCAGAATGAGGCATATCGGGTGATTGATGAAGGTTTAGCATAAATTCCTTGTTTTTATACTCTATGTCTCTATTTATAAAGCCAATGCTTGTTAATGAGACTTATCAATCTGTCCTGCCGCCTTCAAAGTTGTGTGTACCTAAACCTTCAGTATTCTGTACCTACAAAACTTTTAAAATTGTACCATTTGTTTTATATTGCCTCTCCCCATTCTTCCTACCAAAATGCGTCACTTCACACTTCTCTGCATTAAATTTAATCGGCCAAATGTCTGCCCATTTCACCAGTCTGTCCATGTTCTCCTGAATTCTGTTTCAATTATCATGTAATTGAATTGTATAGAACTACCCCTGTAGGATATTCACTGCTGCTTCTGGAGTGTGTGTGTGTGTGTGTGTGTGTGTGTGTGTGTGCCTGTGTTTGTGTGTGTGTATGAGAGAGAGAGAGCGGAAGAGAAAGAAAGGAAGAGAGGGAGGCATGGAAAGGAGGAGACACAGTTACACAAGGGGACATAATAAAGCAGGCAGGCAGAAAGTGAAAGTGAGAGAATGGGAAAGTCAAAGTCAGAAACAGATATAGAGATAGAGGGAGAGATAATAGGGAAGAGAGAGACAGAAAGGAAGAGAATGAAAATGCATAATAATAATCAGTGACTAAGGAGGAGAAAGGTAAAGACAGAAAAAAAAACATGAGAGACCACTAGAAAGACATAAAGACAGAGAGAGATATTGCCGGAGAAACAAACAACGATAGTCAGAAATAAACACAGAAAGGAAAAAGCATGAAGTGAAGAAACAGAGGGAAGGCAGCACGTGGGCCAGAGAAAAGAAGTGATATGGAGAGAGACAAAAATTTAAATAGAAAGACACGGAGAGAGAACACAACGACAAAAGAAATATAATGATCAAAATACAAAGAAAAGTAAGACAGATTCACATAAAAGGCGGAGGGGTGGGGCAATCTGTGTGAGTGAGATCGAATCAAAGAGGGGCAGAGATGGAGAAAAATAAGGAGATTTATTAAGACAAGAGAGAAAAATAAAGGAAGAAAAAAAGCGGAGATATATTATATATATATATATATATATGTGTCAGAGAGAGAGAGAACGCACTCATGAATGGAACCAGAGAAAGGTACACTGACGAGGAATTACAACGTGCTAGAATCGGAGAGATAAATAGACAGAAGAAATCAATTCAAAATAACCAGAGACTGATAGAGAGGCAGAGGAGGATAGGGTCAGACATGAAGTAAGACAATGAGAGAGAGAAAGAAAGAGGACTAGAAAGCAAGGAGAAAATAGAAAACAGAAGAGAGGAGGAGAAATACGACAATTCAAACTGAGATTGAAAGAAATGGAATGAAGTACAGAACCAGATGAAAAGAAGAGATCGGGAAGTCAACTCGCAACAGAAAGAAAGAAGTAGACAGAAACAGAGCTGGAGAGAGTGGGACATAAACAGAATGAAATAAAGACGGATGAAAAAAGGGAGAAGGAAGAACGAGGTAGAGAAAAGGAAAACGGAAAAGTAGATACACAGAGAGAAACAAAGAGCGAGATCGACAGAGGGAATAAAAAGAGAGAGAAGGATACGGAGAGAGAGGTGGAAAGATAAAAAGACGGATGAAGTCAGAGAGAGGGAGAGACAACGAGGGAAAGGGGCAGGGAAGCTGATGTGAAAAAGAGACAGAGAAGGCAAAGAGAGAAGATAGGCAGCGTCATGCAGACAGAGAGAGAGGCGCATAGAAAAAAGCCAAGAATAACAGGAAGAAAAAGATAGAGATACAAACAGCACCAGAGAGACAGAAATTAAAGTAGAAATGTAAAAAACAAGATTGAAAAACACACAGGAGATAAACAGAGATAAACGATATACACAGAGGACAGACACGTAGAAACATGAACAAAGATAAAACGTGACACAAGGTAGAGGCAGAAACCATTGAATAGCCAAATAAACTGTATGATCAGCCTGGAGTGTGAGGGTGCTGACTAGCAGAACAGCAACAGATGAAGCAGGCCAGACAGTTCATGTCTGTTCTGGGGTTACATTTTTGTGGATTTAATTTTGACAGTTCGAAAGGTGATACCTGGAGGCTGCACAATAAAATCACTCAGTCTTATTTACCTGACCCTGACCATTATTTTCTGTGGGAGATTCGCAGCTGCTCTCTGAGGCAAACATTCTTCCGATAAACGAAAGCCTGATATTAAATCGGCTTCAGCACATCTGAAGGTAAATGACTTTTAAAAGGTGGAAGGACTGTTAATCGGATTGTTAATGACACATTGTAAAAGAAGATCACACAGCGGAGGATAGATCACCATGTCAACAAGAACGATTCCAGGGGGGGGCTAGAGGTCGTTAGAACACCTGCGGACTTAATTTCGTTAAGTTGTGGACATTGAGAGAAAACAAATTTGGTGTCAATCAATCGTGGGTTGCATTTGTAAGAACGTATTGTTGACAAGTCATCGTCCCAGAGGCGTGGTTCTGTATTCAAACGGATTTTATAAGCTGCACAGAAGTTGAGTGGGGAGAGACACAGATCCACCACGACTGTCCCATCCTCACATTTCGCTCCCTGCCAGCACCACCTCAGCTGAACTGTTCATTATACTCACTAACACACAGCTTGGTGCCTCCATGCAGGTTTACAGATTGCCTGTGAAGCAGGTGACCTGACTACATGAGAAATGCACGCTACACAACTACCGTATCAATCAAAAAATATCTGCAACCTTCCCAGCAAGCTTGAGCCAACCATGAGCATATCACTTTCGTTATGGGGTTAGTTTAAGGTGCACATTTGATTTCCAAACGGTTATGGATTTGGGGGATTCAGGATGTGTTTTTTTATTGTTGCTAAAGCAATTCTAAATCGGTCTTAAACCCAAGATGTTGATAAATTCTAATGTCATTTTTACTAGTGTATTACTAACAATAATAAATGATTGTTTTCTTCATAAAGCCAAGGTTTATGCCTGAAGTTTCTTTCGGCAACATAGCTCATTAAGTTAAATGTAAAATTAAACCTTTTGCAAATTGAAGTCTAAAATCATTTTGCACCTTTTTTTATTCCTACATTTGTACCATGTGAAACTCCCCCAATAAGTTATTGGATTCTGTAATAAATCACAATGTACTCTTAACCCTTCTACAGTTTTGCTAAACTGGACAGGACCCCGCAGCACTCTCCTGCTCTGTTACTTTACAAATATTGTTATTGTTTCAGCTTAAAGAAAAATATGAACTTTGGAGAAATAAACTAAATCCCAGATCAGAGCTATATTTAGATTGAGTCCAACTTTAATCTGATTTATTCAATAAAAGCTACAACGACATTCTTTACATAAAATGAGTAATTTGACCTTTCCTCTGAATGTCTGGTCTCTCCTTCTCCGTAAGCATTATGTTCAAATAACCAAATGTTAAATGTACATTTTCTTTGCAGAAATTCACCCTTTCTTGTTTAATTCCCTCACTGCACGACTGCACTGATGTTTAACAGCAACTAGTTCCAGTCTCACTCAGTTTGTATCTTTAACTAGAGTGGAACTGTGATTTAACAGGAGCAGCAAATGAACCTTCTCCGTGTCTTTCAACACAACAAGCATCCGCCTTGTCCCTCAGTTAGGTGGCCGCTTCACCCATCAGTCAGACGGCTGCTTCACTGGCGGCCATTTTGTTTCATATTCAGGGCGGCTATTTTGTTTAAACTTCATGATAACACTTTTTTCAACATGGCCACTTGTCCCTCAATAAATTGCCTCCGTGCAGCCGGCCATGTTGTTTCCAGTTCAGGGCAGTGAAGCTGTTGTTCGCAATATCATCGTAGGTACGGCACAGGAGGAGGTCATTCGGTCCATTATGCCTGTGCTGGCTCCTTTAATGGACAATCCAATTAGTCCAGTTTCGTCCTCTGCTCTTTCCCCACAGTCCGAATGGGGGCTTGTTGTAGTACTGGTTTTAATGTTTAAATACAGGTTATTTTTGTCTATCAAGATCATTTCCCAATCTTTCACACTTTGGAACCATCTGCCTTATAAACTGGGATTTGTTTCTGTGTAACTGAATGTTAGTGAGAGACTGAGCCTGAAACTAAGTGAGGGATCTTGCTGTGGATTTGTTTAAATAAAATATTCATTGTTTTGGCACCTTTGAATGTCTAGAATTTGTTTCAACACGTTGGCTAATTGGAAAAAGCCACAAATTGGAAGTTGACCACAAACTACAGGCGTTTTATTCCCTGCTCCAGGAACAGAAGGGAAAACGAACACAGGGACCGTTTGGATTCTGCAGCAAACGCTAACAAGGACAGACAGACAGACCGGCACGTTTAAGGGGGAGTTTGTGAGTGCGTGGCAAAGCAGGAGAAAAAAACCTGCAAACTTCAATTGCAGAGAGAAGCAACATGTGCTCTTCAGGCTGTACTGAGTGTCTTTCTCTTTCTCCCCATTCCCAACTTTTCTCTCTCCTCTTTAGATTCTCTGCTTTGTAAATGGGGATTTCGTTTGTCAATGGTGTTTGCTGAGAGATTGCCTGTGTAACGGAATGAGTGCGTGAGTGAGTGAGTGTGAGTTCGATCTGGGCTCTTGCTGTGCCTTTTTAATCCCTTGCTTTGATTTTAATCAATTCCTTTCTCTCATTATAACTCTCTTCAGAGGAATTTTTTGTGCAAATGCTGTAACATGAAGACGTGGAAAGAGAAATTTTGGGAAGACGAATCTTTAGACAAGAGGCTTTCTCTACAGAGGGGACTGACCGAGGCATTCACCGGAGGTTGCTCTCAATGGGGCTCACGTGAGCTTTATCTGGTTAACTGTGCGATCACTGGGAGCACTTTGGGATCACGGGGTCACTGTGGGATCATTTTTTGTTCATCGTGGGATCACTGTGGGCATTGTCGCACCACCGGGACACTGTGGGATCACTGGGACAATATGGGGTCGGTGGGACACTGTGGGATCACTGGGAGCTTCCAATGTTTCCGATATTACTATTTTTTTTCAACTGAGGATTCCCCTCCATTGTTGTTGACAGGTCCCTCGACCGTGTCTGTCCCATTTCCTGCATTCTGCCCTCACCCCTTCCACTCCCTCCCAGAAGCACTATAGGGTCCCCCTTGTCCTCACCTTTCACCTCACCAGCCACCATATTCAAGGTATCATCGTCTGCCATTTCCACAATCCCCAGCGTGATGTCACCACCAAATTCATCTTCCCCTCCACTCCCCCTGCAATAAATGCTGGCCGTGCCAGCGACGCCCACGTCCAATGAATGAATTAATAAGGGGGTTCCTGAAACACAAGGGATTGTGGTTATTTTAGCGGCCATTCGAGACGGATTCTCGGTGAGCCTTTGTACAACTTCGCATTTCCGAATGAACGTCAGTACAGATAATATTAGTGGGACATGACGCTGGCGAAGGGCTATTGAATGACACCATGAGGAGTTTGGGTAAACGTCAGTACAGATACAGTCAGTGTCGATTGGGTAATCCAGCCTGAGACGGGCTTTGTAAAGGGCAGAGAGGTTGGGTGGGCTTTGTAATGGAGAGAGAGATCAGGAGGACTCTTTAATGGACAGGGAGTATCAAATAGGATCTGTTGTGGGTCGGGGGGTGGATAGTTGTGTCTGGTGCGCTGAAATGTGCAGAGAGGATGTGCTGTCGTCTGCAATGGGGGAGGGGGAGCATTACATGGGCTCTGTAATGGACAGGGAGGATCAGATAGCCTCTGTAATGGGCGGGAGGATCAGATGGGCTCGGTAATGGACAGCGAGGATCAGGTAGGCTCACTAAATGACAAGGGGGATTTGGCGGGCACTGTAATGGGTTGGGAGGATCAGATGGGTTCTGTAATAGGCGGGGAGGATCAGATGGTCTCTGTAATGGGCGGGGAGGGTCTGGTGGGCTCTGTGATGGGCATGGAGGATCGTGTGGGCTCTGTAATGGGCGGGGAGGATCAGGTGGGCTCTCTGATGGGCGGGGGGATCAGGTGGGTTCTGTAATAGGCAGGGAGGATCAGGTGGGCTCTGTAATAGGCAGGGAGGATCAGGTGGTCTCTGTGATTGGCGGGGAGAATCAGTTGGGCTCTCTGATGGGCGGGGGCATCAGGTGGGTTCTGTAATAGGCAGGGAGGATCAGGTGGGCTCTTTGATGGGCGGGGAGGATCAGGTGGGCTCTGTGATGGGCGGGGAGGATCAGGTGGGCTCTGTGATGGGCGGGGAGTATCAGGTGGGCTCTGTGATGGGCCGGGAGGATCAGGTGGGCTCTGTAATCGGCGGGGAGGATCAGGTGGGCTCTGTAATAGGCGGGGAGGATCAGGTGGGCTCTGTAATAGGCGGGGAGGATCAGGTGGGCTCCGTGATGTGCGGGGTGGATCAGGTGGGCTCTGTAATCGGCGGGGAGGATCAGGTGGGCTCTGTAATAGGCGGGGAGGATCAGGTGGGCTCTGTAATAGGCGGGGAGGATCAGGTGGGCCCTGTGATGGGCAGGGAGGATCAGGTGGGCTCTGTAATGTACAGGGAGGATCGGTTTGCTCTGTTGCGAGTGGGATTATTGCCGAGCTTTATTGTGAGGTGGGAGGAAGGGCGGGCTCTGTGTGTGTGGGGAGCATTTGCGGGCTCATTTCTGAGGGGGAATATAGCCGAGCTCTGTTATGGGGGGAAGGGCAGCCTCTGTAGTGGGGACGGGGTGTGGGCTCTGTTGTGGCGGAGGGGATATTGATGGGCGGGTTCTGTTGTCGGGGGGGGGTGGAGTGGGCTATGTTGTGGTGGGGGTGTTTTTGATAGGCGGACTCTGTTGTGGTGGGAGGTGGTATTGCTGGGCGGGCTCTGTTGTGGGGGGGTCGTTGATGGGCTCTGTTGTGGGCGGGGGCGGTTGATGGGCGTGCTCTGTTACCGACCGGCCTGTGATGTGTGGTAACATGTTTCGTGTCAGCAGTCGGCGCCTTCTGTATTCGGTGAAATGGCTTCAAACTTCTTCATTTTGGGATATGGGAAGCGATTGGGATGGGGTTTGATGGATGCAGGTTTATGGGGAGAGAGCTAGAATTTTGAGATCTCAGTGCCTTAAAAACTCTGATTTTTCTTAAAGATCCGTTCAACTCCCTTGTTTCATTTGGAAACATTTCAGAATTTTTGCAGTGACAGAAGACAAATTTGTTTAAAGGTTTTCACAAGTCTCATGTACAGACCAGGAATGACCGGGTTTAATCCATATTCTGTGCTTAGTTATTTGATACCAGTTGGAACAATACAACTAGACTGAGTGCCGCTGGGGTATGTCAGGTGTAAAATCCACCAGGGCTCCTGCTCTCGATGGCGATCCAGTGACCCCGGTACCGGGTGAGAACACCATCAGTGAACTCCACAAACTCAAACTCAAAGCTCAGACACCTGGGCAGCAAACTGGTGGCAACCAGTGACTGTGGAACTGAACCATAGTCTGAGTTTGCACTTTAAGGGGAGGACGAAAAAATATTTGGAGAGGTGGAAAGAAAAAATAAGTGACCAAGTGATGAACTCGCCAAGGCTTCTTCGACAGCACCTCCAAAACCCGCGACCTCTACCAGCTAGAAGGACAAGAGCAGCAGGCACATGGGGACAACACCACCTGCACGTTCCCCTCCAAGTCACACACCATCCTGACTTGGAAATATATCGCCGTTCCTTCATTGTCGCTGGGTCAAAATCCTGGAACTCCCTTCCTAACAGCACTGTGGGAGAACCGTCACCACACGGACTGCAGCGGTTCAAGAAGGCGGCTCACCACCACCTTCTCGAGGGCAATTAGGGATGGGCAATAAATGCTGGCCTCGCCAGCGACGCCCACATCCCGTGAACGAGTAAAAAGAAAATTCAAACAATGAGCACAGAGAGGGGGAGGAGTGTGTGAGACGGGGATTTACAGCTTTGGGGGAAAAGGAGAGGAAAGAATGTTCCATAGATACTAGAATATTCTGTTCTGAATTTTTATCCTCTATTTACAGTGATGACGTTTGTAAACTCCATTTGCAGGGTATTAGAAGGGGAGGATTTGAAGACGGGAAACTCAAACGAAACATCACCTCAAGCTCTGACAGAGTCTCTCCATTCATCAGGACCTGAATATTAGCGGCCTTTGAATGTGGAAGGAGAATTGTTTGTCTGGTCTGTCTGTGGGAAGAGATTTCAAACATCAGTGTGACTGGAAAAGCACCGAGACACACACACCCGAGTGAGAGTGTTCCAGTGCACTGACTGGGGGAAGAGATTGAACCAGTCACAGAGCCTGAAAAAACATCGCACCATTCACAGCGGGGTGAAACCGTTCACGTGTTCTGTGCGTGAGCGAGACTTCAGCTGATCGTCCAACCTGGAGAGACACATGGACACCCGCACCATGGAGAAACCGTGGAACTGTGGGCCTGTGGGAAGGGATTCAATGACCAGTCCCAGCTGGAAACTCATCGACGCAGTCACACTGGGGGAGATCGTTCACATGTTCCATGTGTTGGAAAGGATTCACTCTGTCATCCCATCTGCTTACTCACCAGCGAGTTCAAACTGAGGATAGACCGTTAGTCCGCTCCATGTGTGGGAAGGAATTCACCAATTCATCCAAACTGCTGAAACACCAGCGAGTTCGCACTGAGGATAGACCGTTCGTCTGCTCCATGTGTGGGAAGGAATCACTAATTCATCCAAACTACTGAAGCACCAGCGAGTTCACTTATGACTGCAGGGGTTGGATTCTGCTGTTATTGCTGAAATCATCTCGAGGGCTGAACCATGTTCATTCTGATAGATGAAGCTTGTTTCTGGTAATGTTACTAACCCATGTAACTGGGCTGGGGTTTAATATTCTGGATAAATGTAAAGTAAATCAGCGTTGTTTTAAAAACGTTCTTGTAGATTTTGGTATTTCCCACCTGAGTGTTCAGCATCACCTAACTGGAGCTCAGAAAGGACGATCCGGGGGCAGGATTTTACGGTGGGAACAGAACTTTACCCTTAACACAGTCCTTTAGGGCCACACTGAGAGGGGCAAACGGGATTTTCGTCTTTCTTGTCTCTCTTTACTGACAGCAAAGTCGCCGTGGGGGTCAATCTTGATGCGTCTAAGGAATGTGTCCAAGCTGCTCTCTTCCGTGGTTCAGAGCTCCTGGACACGGAAAAGAAGACTCCTTTACACCTGTGTTCAAAGCCGGGAAGAACAACGGTGAATGCTGCGAACGTGTTCTCAAATCAGAGATTGGAGCAAAACCGTGATCTGTTTCACTGAAACGGCAGGATTAAGATTTGAGTTTAAAGATGACTGGTAATTATTCTTTAATTGTAACAATTATTTCCGCTTTAAATAGAATCACTGCACCGTGCAGTGTCCACCAGCGGACGGCGACATTTCCACCTTACTGGAACCACTGCACCGTGCAGTGTCCACCAGCGGAGGGCGACATTTGTCTCCAATTGTAATCCTCGCAGCAGTGAGTCACTTCGAACTTTCAAGGTAAAAGAACCAATTAAAGAGCAACCTGTGGAATTATTGTCACTGGGATATATGCTACCAGTTTTTTTTTGTACTATCATTTCTTGTTTCTTGTAAAAGATTGACTACAACCTGTAGTTTTTTGTCATTTTACCAACTGTGCTTGGATGAAGTTTACACTTTAGCGAATATCGTCAACACAGTTTAATAAAGCCCTGATTTATCAATCGTATCAGAGAACACAGAGTGCATTCTCGGAGGATTGGACAGAATATGGGAAGAATTGAGTTATGACGATGGGTCATGAGGGATACAAGGAAGTAGTGGAGATGGCTTATCTGTGATCGAGACAATGGGAATAGAGGTGCCACATAAGATGACAAGGTCAAGCATGTTGCCGTGAATATGGATTTTATATGGAGCGAGAGGTTAATGGAGGACAGGAGGCCAGTGATTTCCGAGGAGAGAGGGCAAGTTCATTGATTTCAATTTCCAACCGAACTTATAGCCTGGTCGGAAATTTAAGAAAAGGAAGGAGACAGTCTGAGAGAGTCCAAGGTGGATGTCTGAGTCCTGTGGTGGGAAGAAATTGAGTTGCAGACCAGGTGGAGACAGCTTGAAGCATCGACATTCAATGTCCGCCTTCGGGACAGTATGGGATAGGAAGTGATCCCAGGAGGTGTTCGACGTGCAGAGTATCAGTGGGCGTACAGCTGGAGGTGAGCGGGAAAGGTAACAGTGTCTGTTCCTTTAACTGGCGACCGCACAGTAACAGAGGGCGCACTATCCCTTTCGGAGCCGACCATTCCTCGCTACAACATTTTCTTTTGTCTAAAATTAATAATAAAACTCCAGAAAATCCAACACATTTATTTATAAATACTATAATATTCTGGCTCACCACACTGTTGCCTTTTTCATTTGTTTTTAAAAAAGTCATTCTTTTTCAATAATTAATATTTTGAAAAATAATCCTTTATTTAAAAGATAAATGAATAAACATCCCCGGCCCGTCTCCTTTCGTGTTGAAGACAAAGAGACACTGGGTTTGGAGCCATCGCACTGGTCAGCAGAATCCCGCCCCCTCCCGACTGTGAGTGGACCATGAACAGACTATCGGACTCCAGTCCATCTCCGCGCTTACTATTGGTAATGAAATAATGTCAATCATCTACACCCGCCAAGTTTGATTGGAGCGGGGGAGGGGGCGTCGGTGGGTGGAACTGAGGCCCCAGAACAGAACTCCGGCCAAGCAACAGAATGGGCAACAATCGAATTTTCAATTTGCCAATTGAAATAAAGGGCTCAGGCGGCGGGTCACTCCGGGTCTCAGGTTTCTGAAAGGGGACAGGGCGGCGGGTCGCTCTGGGTGTCAGGTTTCTGATAGGGGACAGGGCGGCGTGTCGCTCTGGGTGTCAGGTTTCTGATAGGGGACAGGGCGGCGGGTCGCTCCGGGTCTCAGGTTTCTGAAAGGGGACAGAGCGGCGGGTCGCTCTGGGTGTCAGGTTTCTGAAAGGGGACAGAGCGGCGGGTCGCTCCGGGTCTCAGGTTTCTGAAAGGGAACCGAGCGGCGGGTCGGCTCCGGGCCTCCGTTTACTGTTTAGTGTTAAATAAAAAGAGAAAACTCTGCAAACACTCAGCAGGAATGTTTAGTATCGCCTCTTCACTCGGCGCTGAAAACTCGCTTCTCGCCACGGTAAATTTCAATCAGGAATTCGGGATCTCAATGGCAGGTGCTCGTACCCAGAATACCCGGGAGCTGGAAAACGGCCTATTCATACCAACGGAACCCAGCGCGCAGGCTCAGTATATGTTTGTTGCCAGTTGCAACGTTGTCAGGGGGTGCAGACAGAGATCGAGGACCGGGGATTGATACAAACCACGATGGGGTGGGGCGGGCTCGGGCAGATAGAGAGCGAGGACCGGGGATTGATACAAACCACGATGGGGTGGGGCGGGCGCGGGCAGACAGAGAGCGAGGGCCGGGGATTGATACAAACCACGGGGGTGGAGACAGCGAGCGAGGGTCGGGGATCATTTCAAACCCCGAGAGGTGGAGAGAGTGAGCGAGGGTCGGGGATCAATGCAAACCCCGAGAGGTGGAGATAGTGAGCGAGGGTCGGGGATCAATGCAAACCCCGAGAGGTGGAGATAGTGAGCGAGGGTCGGGGATCAATGCAAACCCCGAGAGGTGGAGATAGTGAGCGAGGGCCGGCGATCATTGCAAACCCCGAGGGGTGGAGACACACTCTTCGGAAACACGACTGTGGGTCTGAGGACCCAGAGCACACGGAACCCGTGCGTGTCCAGAGGGCGGCATCTGCGATGATCTCTCCCAAGTGATGGCACCGGTATACCAGATAACCAGCCGCCATCTTGGAAGAGGAAGTTGGGAACAGTTCAGTGATCAGCACGGCGCATGTGCGGCCCACTTGCTGCAGGAACAAGGAGTGGGCGCGGATTCAGGGTCTCAGTGACCAGGAGTAAAGTTTGGGCGAGGCTTCCGGCTTTCAGTGATCAGAAGCAAAGCGTGGTCGGGGCTTCAGGGTCCGAGAAAACAGGAACGAAGGCTTGGGAGGTTTCAGTGTCCCACGAACCAGGAACAAGTTATGGGAGGCGGGGGGTGGGGGGGCGGTGGGAGCCGGGTCACTGTGAGCAGGAACAAAGCCGGGTCGTGGCTTTAGGGTCCCAGTGACCAGGAACAAATTATGGGCTAGGGTTCCGGGTCCCAGTGAGCAGCTACAAAGCCTGGTCGGGGCTTCATGGTTCCAGTGACCGGGAAGGTGAAGTGAGAGTGACTGCCCTTGACATCAAGGCAGCATTTGACTGAATGTGGCACAAAGCAACCCAGTAAAATTGAAATCAATAGGAATCGGGGGAGAACTCTCCAGTGGCTGGAGTCATACCAAGCACAAATGGAGATGGTAGTGGTTGTTGGAGGCCAATCATTTCAGCCCCAGGACATGGCTGCAGGAGTTCCTCAAAGCAATATCCTAGGCCCAACCATCTTTAGCATTTTTTTATTCGTTCATTAGATGTGGGCGTCACTGGCAAGGCCAGCATTTATTGCCCATCCCCAATTGCCTTGAGAAGGGGGTCGTGATCCGCCTTCGTCAACTTCTGCAGTCCATGTGCTGAAGGTTCTCCCACAGTTGCTTCATCAATGACCTTCCCTGCATCATACGGTCAGAAATGGGGATGGTCGCTGATGATTGCACAATGTCCAGTTCCTTTTGCAGCCCCTGACATAATGAAGCAGACCGTGTCCGCATGCAGCAAGAACTGGACAACATCCAGGCTTGGGCTCATAAGTGGCAAGAAACATTCGCGCCAGACAAGTGCCAGGCAATGACCATCTCCAACAAGAGAGAGTCTAACCACCTCCCCTTGACATTCAACAGCATTACCATCACCGAATCCCCGACCATCAGCATACTAGGGTTATCATTGAACAGAAACTTAACTGGACCAGCCATATAAATACTGTGGCTACAAGAGCAGGTCAGAGGCTGGGTATTCTGCGGCAAGTGACTCACCTCCTGACTCCCCAAAGCCTTTCCACCATCTACAAGGCACAAGTCAGGAGTGTGATGGAATACTCTCCACTTGCCTGGATGAGTGCAGCTCCAACAACACTCAAGAAGCTCGACACCATCCAGGACAAAGCAGCCCGCTTGATTGGCACCCCATCCACCACCCTAAACATTCACTCCCTTCACCATCAGCGCACCGTGGCTGCAGTGTGTCCCAAACACAGGATGCACTGCAGCAACTCGACAAGGCTTCTTCGACAGCACCTCCCAAACCCACGACCTCTACCACCTAGAAGGACGAGGGCATAAGGCACATGGGAACAACACCACCTGCACGTTCCTCTCCAAGTCACACACCCTCCCGACTTGGAAATATATCGCCGTTCCTTCAACGTCGCGGGGTCAAAATCCTGGAACTCCATTCCTAACAGCACTGTGGGAGAACCGTCACCACACGGACTGCAGCAGTTCAACAAGGCGGCTCACCTCCACCTTCTCAAGGGCAATTAGGGATGGGAAATAAATGCTGGTCTTGCCAGTGACGCCCACATCCCATGAACGAATAAAAATAAAACAAAGAGTATGCGAGGCTTCAGCGCCCCAGTGACCAGGAACAAATAGTGGGCGGGGATTTCGGCTCCCAGTGAACCGCAACAAATAGTGGGCGAGGCTTCAGGGCCCCAGCGACCAGGAACAAAGTACGGGCGGTGTTTCAGGGCCCCAGTGACCAGGAACAAAGAGTAGTATGGCCTTCAGTGTCCCAGTGACCATGAACAAAGTATGGGCGGGGTTTCAGGGTCCCAGTGACCAGGAACAAAGATTGGGCGGGGCATCAGGGCCCCAGTAACCAGGAACACAGAATGGGCGGGGCTTCAGGGTCCCAGTGAGCAGAAACAAATAGAGTGCGGGGCTTCAGGGTTCCAGTGGCTCGGAACAAATAGTGGGCAGTTTTTCAGCGTCCCAGTGAGCAGCAGCAAATAGTGGGCAGGGTTTCAGTGTCCCAGTGACCAGGAACACATAGTGGCAGGGTTTCAGGGTTCCAGTGACCAGGAACAAATAGTGGGCAGAGTTTCAGTGTCCCAGTGAGCAGGAACAAATAGTAGGCAGGGTTTCAGGGTCCCAGTGACCTGGCGCAAATAGTGTGCAGGGTTTCAGTGTCCCAGTCACGAGGAATAAATAGTGGCAGGGTTTCAGGGTTCCAGTGACTGGGAACAAATAGTGGGCAGGACTTCAATGTCCCAGTGACCAGGAACAAATAGTAGGCAGGGTTTCAGGGTTCCAGTGACCAGGAACAAATAGTGGGCAGGGTTTCACTGTCTCAGTGACCAGGAACAAATAGTAGGCAGGGTTTCAGGGTCCCAGTGACTAGGAACAAATAGTGGGCAGGGTTTCGGAGTCCCAGTGACCAGGGACAAATCGTGAGCAGGGTGTCAGAGTCCCAGTGACCAGGAACAAATATTAGGCAGGGTTTCAGGGCCCCAGTGACGAGGAACAAATAGTAGGCAGGGTTTCAGAGTCCCAGTGACCAGGAACAAATAGTAGGCAGGGTTTCAGTGTCCCAGTGACCAGGAACAAATAGTAGGCAGGGTTTCAGGGTCCCAGTGACTCGGAACAAATAGTGGGCAGGGTTTCAGAGTCCCAGGAACCAGGAACAAATAGTAGGCAGGGCTTCAGGGTCCCAGTGACCAGGAACAAATAGTAAGCAGGGTTTCAGAGTTCCAGTGACCTGGAATAAATATTAGGCAGGGCATAAGTGTCCCAGTAACCAGGAACAAAGAGTGGGCGGGGCTTCTGCTTCCCATTAACCTGGAGAGAAAATCAGTCACACATTTATTGTATTCTCACTCTGCACACAGTGGGTGTAGAACTGAACCCAACCAGAGTAGAGCGAGGGACAGAACTGGGAGTGGAGGAGAGGAATGTTGGAGATGGTGCGATAGGTTTGGATTTCAGCACAGGGAGGAGGGAGAGTGTGTGGGACGGGGATTTACAGCTTTGGGGGAACAAGAGAGGAAACATGTTCCATAGAAACTAGAATTCTGTGTTCTGAATTCCTATCCTGTATTTACAGTGATGACAGGGTATTAGAAGGGGAGGATTTGCAGACGGGAAACTTAAACCAAACATCACATCAAGCTCTGACAGAGTCACTCGATTCATCAGGACCTGAATATCATCGGCCTTTGAATGTGGAAGAACAAATGTTTCTCTGTTCTGTCTGTGTGAAAATGTTTCAAACATCAGTGTGACTAGAAAAGCACGGAGACAAAAACCCGAGTGAGAGTGTTCCAGTGCACTGACTGTGGGAAGAGCTTCAACCAGTTACAGAGCCGGATAAATCATCACACCATTCACAGCGGGGAGAAGCCGTACACGTGTTCTGTGTGTGGACGAGGCTTCAACCGATTGTCCGACCTGTAGAGTTACAGGGACAGCCGGACCACGGAGAAGCCGTGGAAATGTGGGGTCTGCGGGAATGGATTCAATTAACCATGTGAGCTGGAAACTCATCATCAACGCACTCACACTGGGGAGAGGCTGTTTACCTGCTCCGTGTATGAGAAGAGATTCACTCAGTCATCCCACCTAGTGAAACACAAGAGAGGTAAAACTGGGAAGAGGCCGTTCACCTGCTCCGTGTGTGGGAAGAAATTCATTCATTCATCCCACGTCTCTGCACAGCCAGTTGACATGTGACTGCAGGCGTTGGATTCTGCTTTTATTGTTGCTGTCAATCACATTCAAGATTGAATCATGTGCATTCTGGCAGTTGGGCTATGGATCTGCTGATGTTAAGAACCCCAATAACTGGGCTAGAGTTTAATATTATGATATCGGTCAAATAAATCAGCTTTGCGTCAAACACACAGTGTGTGGAGTCCTTAATCTCTCCGGGATAAGAGGAGAATATTTGATGTCCTGTTACTCATTTCCTGATATTGAGACGAGCAATGGTTCCAACTCCACTCTCTGTTTTCTGGCCTTTACCCAACTTCCTATCCATGTTGTTATGATCTGGAATTCACTGCCTGAAAGGTGGTGGAAGTAGATTCAATAGTTACTTTCAATATGGAATTGGATAGGACGAATTTGCAGGGTTATGGGCTAAGTGGAGGAGAGTGGGGCTAATTGGATCGCTCTTTCAACGAGCCAGCACCGACACGATGGGCTGAATGTCCTCCTTCCGTGCTGTAACTTTTATTTGATTCTTTCTATGATTCGATGATTCTACCTGCGTCTTTTCTCCTCATGCCTCTGCGTAATATCATGGCACTTTTCTCTCGAGTGCTCAAGTTCGAGCTTTGTGTTGCTGGTGTCACTGCAGGGCATACGGGAGGCTTAGAATTACCTGGATCGCACGTTTCCCGAGGTGGTCACCCCACAGCTACAGAGAGTTCAGGAGGATTGTAAGTGGGTGGTCATCCGACAGGGTAGGAAGAGGCAGGCAGTTCAAGAATCCTCCAGGAGTGTGGCGCTCACGGACCGGTTTCAGTGCTGAATACCAGTGATGGTGACGCCAACTAGGGGAATCTAATCTCGAGTACATCCACGGCACCGTGGGGCAAAGGACTACACAGTGGTGGGGGCGGGGGGCACAGCCATGTATAGAAATGCACACAGATGATAGGTGATTGATAGTCAGTGGGATAGTCAGGCGTTTCTGCAACCGCCGACATGAGTCCTGCAGAGTGCTCTCTCCCCGGTCCCAGGGTAAAGGACGTCATGGAGAGGTTGCAGAAGATTATGCGTCGGGGAAGGGGAACAGCCAGAAGTCGTGGTCCATGTTGCAATCAATGATATGGGAAGGAATGGGGTTGAGTTCCTGCACACAGAGTTTCAGGAGCTAGGGAGGAAGTTAAAGAGCGGGACCTCATGTGTGATAATCCCTGGATTACTCCCAATGCCACGTGCTGATGGGTATCGGACCAATGTCCTCGTGAAGTGTTTAACTGGTGCTCTGGGTGAGGATTTAAACTAAATTGGCAGGAGGAGGGGCACAAGGATAAAGAATTAGAGAGGAGAAACAAGGTGCATAGAGGACTGGGAAAGACAAACAGCATTAGCATAAAGAGTATTTCAGAAATTGGAGGGAGCATACAGGGGGTAACGTGAGGCAGACTAAGATGAGTTTTGAGTGCATGTGCATAAATGCACGGAGCGTGATAAATTCAGTTCGTAAGCTGCAGACGCAAATTACCACGTGTGATTATGAAATAGTTGCAATTTGGAGGCCTGGCTCATACATATCAACTTAATATTTCTGGCTACAAGGTATTCAGGACAGGTAGGGAAGGAAGACTAGGAGAGAGGGTGAGGGGGCAGGGTTGATCAGTGATATTGTTACAGAACTGGAAAGGGGTGATATAGCAGAGGGTTCAAAGACAGTAACTATTTGGTTAGTATTGAGGAAAAAGAGAAGATATTACGATCTTGGGTGTATACTGTCGGCCAAAAAATAGTGGGAAGGAGATAGAGGAACAAATCTGCAGGCAAGTTGCAGAAAGGTGCAAGAAATATAGAGTAGTGATAATGGGGGTCTTCAATTATCCCAGTTTCGTCTGCGAAAGTAACAGTGTAAAGGGAAAAGAGGGGGATGAATTTCTGAAATGTGTACAAGAGAACTTTTTGACCAGTATGTTTCCAATCCAACGAGGAAGGAAGCAGTGATGGATCTAGTACTGGGGAAGGAATTGGCGCAAATGGACCATGTTTCAGTGGGGGAGGATTTGGGAAACAGTGATCATAATATCAATAGGTACTTATGGAAAATGACAACGAACATCAAATGTGAAAATACTCAACTGGAGGAGGGCTCATTTCAGCGAGTTGAAAGGGGACGAGACACGTTCCCACGAGGGTGAATGGGGAAGCATCAAAAGCTAGAAATAGATGATTAAGGATATAGCGACTAAAAAGAAACATAAATAGGAGGCTGATGATAAATGTTAGGCACATAATACAGTGGAGAATCAAGCTGAATACAGGAAGTACAGAGAAGAACTGAAAAAGGAAATAAGACGGGCAAAGACTATGTATGAGAATAGATTACCGGGTAACATAAAGTGGAACCCAAAAGTCTATTCTAAACATGTAAATAGTCAAAGGGTAGTCAAAGAAAGGGTGGGGCCGATTAGGGAAAACGAGATCTTCTTGTGGAGTCCGAAGGCATGGCTGAAGTACTAATTGAGGAATTTGCATCTGTCCTCACCAAAGAAGAGGATGCTGCCAATGTCACAGTGCAGGCGGAGGTAGTAGAGCAATTTGAAAGGATAAAAATAGATAATGAGGAGGTACTTAAGAGGTTGGCAGCGCTCAAAGTAGAAAAGTTACCCGGTCCAGAGGGGATGCATCCTCATTGGTTGAGTGAAGTAAGGGTGGAAATTGCGGAGGCTCCGGCCACAATCTTCCAATCTTCCTTAGATATGGAGGCGGTGCCGGAGGACTGGGAGATTACAAATGTTACATCCCTGTTCAAAAAATGGAAGAGGGATAAACCTGACAACTACAGACCAGTCAGTATAACTTCGGTGGTGGGGAAAGATTCAGAGAGAATAATTGGAGACAAATTTAATTTTCATTTGGAAAAAGCATGGGCGAATAAATCACAGCCAGCATGGATTAGTTAAAGGAAAATCGTGTTTTACTAAATTGATGAAGTTATTTGATGATTAATGGACAGGGTTGAGGAAGTTAGTACAGTTAATGTTGTGTATATGAACGTTCAAAAGGCATTTGATAAAGTGCCACGTCATAGACCTTTTGCAAAATTAAATCCATTGGATTAAACGGGCAGTGACAGCTTGAATAAGAAATTGGCTAAGGGACAGAAAGCAAAGAGTAGTGGTGAAATATTGTTTTTCAGACTGCAGCGAAATATATTGTGGTGTTCCCCAGGGGTCGGTAATATGACCACTGCAGTTTTTGATATATATTGATGACCTGCACTTGGGTCTAGAGGGTATAATTTCAAAGATTGCAGAAGACACAAAACTCGGAAATGTAATAAACAGTGAGGAGGACAGTAACAGACTTTAGGAGGACATAGATAAACGGGTCAAATGGGCAGACACATGGCTGATGAAATCTAACGCGGAGAAATGTGAGGGGTGTAGTTTGGTAGGAAGAATGAGAATAGGTTATATATATATATGTATATATATGTATATATATATATATATATTGGTTCATGGGATGTGGGCATCGCTGACAAGGCCAGCATTATTGCCCATCCCCAATTGCCCTTGAGAAGGTGTTTGTGATCCGCCTTCTTGAACCGCTGCAGTCCGTGTGGTGAAGGTTCTCTCACAGTGCTGTTAGGAAGGGAGTTCAAGGATTTTGACCCAGCGACCATAAAGGAACTGCGATATATTTCCAAGTCCGGATGGTGTATGACTTGATACAAATGGTTCACTTTTAAAGGTGGTGCAGGAACAGAGAGACCTGGGGTTAGAGTTAGAGTTAGAGTTATACAGCACGGATAGAGGCCATTCGGCCCATCCTGTCCGCGCCGGCCATCAAGCCCTGTCTAATCTAATCCCATATTCCAGCATTTGGTCCGTAGCCTTGTATGCTATGGCATTTCAAGTGCTCATCCAAATGCTTCTTGAATGTTGTGAGGGTTCCTGCCTCCACAACCCTTTCAGGCACTGAGTTCCAGACTCCAACCACCATCTGGGTGAAAAAGTTCTTTATCAAATCCCCTCCAAACCTCCCGCCTTTTACCTTGAATCTATGCCCCCTTGTTATAGAACCCTCAACGAAGGGAAAAAAGCTCCTTAGTATCCATCCTATCTGTGCCCCTCATAATGTTGTACAGCTCAATCATGTCCCCACTCAGCCTCCTCTGCTCCAAGGAAAACAAACCCAATCTTCCCAGTCTCTCAGCATAGCTGAAGCGCTCCAGCCCTGGTAACATCCTGGTGAATCTCCTCTGCACCCTCTCCAAAGCGATCACATCCTTCCTGTAGTGTGCCAACCAGAACTGCACACAGTACTCCAGCTGTGTCCTAACCTAAGAGGTGTACGTACACAAATCTTTGAAGGTGACAGGGCAAGTTGAGAAGGATGCGCAGTCAAAGGGTCTCCACACCTGCCATATTCCCATTCCTGCTCCCTGATGTAAAGCAGTCACATAACTATGTGGCCCTAGATTCTTCGAAACATTCTAAACTCTTATTATTAGAGACATAAACGTCTTCCAGTTGCGTTAGTATGTTTAGTTCTTCAATGAATCGTGTGTCGAAGTGCACACTCCTGGCGAGACACCTGAGAGCTGCGTTTTGATAACCCGACGCCGACCCGGAAGCAGTTTCCGATCTCTGAAGGGAAATGATGAACCAATTGGATCTTTGTGACAATCCGGCAATTTTTTTTTGCATAATCTTTTCCAAGATTATTATCTTGAGCTTTCCAACTCGCAATGATATAATTGGACCTCACTGCCTCTGATTTCTAGTTCCCGATATTAATAAGGTACACAACACGGATTTAGTTACAATACAGTAGTAGGACAGGCCTGAATATCCTCAATTTAAAACATGAATTAACTTATTTCAAAGCTAGTCTGACTTCGTAATAGGAGTTTTTTTTTTCGAGGATTTCATTTCGTTCACCTGAGGAAGGAGGAAGCCTCCGAAAGCTTGTGAATTTAAAATAAAATTGCTCGACTATAACTTGGTGTTGTAAAATTGTTTACAATTCTTAATAGGAGGTCGTGATATCACTGTAATACTATATTGTTAACGTGGGCATTTTTAACTTTCAGTTAACACCCTGCTGATATTTAGGCAGGACAGGCAAAAAGGAAAAGGAGGTGGGGTGGCGTTGTTAATAAAGGATGAAATCAGAACAATAGTGAGAAAGGATATTGGCTCAGAAAATCAAGATGTAGAATCAGTTTGGGTGAAGTTAAGAAGCACCAAGAGGCAGAAAACACTGGTCGGGTTGTCTATAGGCCTTCAAACAATAGTGGCAATATAAAGGATGGGAACAAACAGGAAATTAGAGATGCGTGTAACAAAGCTACTACAGTAATCATGGATGACATTAATCTGCATACAGGCTGGCCAAACCAAATTAGCAATAATATTGTGGAGGATGAATTCCTGGAGTATGTACGAGATTTTTTTTTAGACAAGGACACTAAGGAGCCAACAAGGGAACAGGCGATCCTAGATTGGGTATTGTGCAATGAGAAGGGGTTAATTAATAATTTTGTTGTGCAGGGTCCTTTAGGCAAGAGTGACCATAACTTGATAGGATTCTTCATTAAGACGGAAAGTGAAGTAGTCCAATCCGAAATTAGGGTCCTAAATCTAAACAAAGGAAACAACGAAGGTATGAGGAGTGAGTTGGCTATGATAGATTGGGAAGCTTCATTAAAAGGCATGGCAGTTGATAGACAATGGCTAACATTTAAGGAACAAATGCATGCATTGCAATAATTATACATTCCGTTCTGGCACAAAAACACAAAAGGAAATGCGGCCCAATCATGGATAACAAAAGAAATGAAGGATAGTATTGTAGCCAAAGAGGATATAAAGTTGCCAGAAAAAGTAGCAAGACTGAGGATTGGGAGCAGTTTAGCATTCAGCAAAAAAGGACCAAAAGATTGATTGAGGGGAGAAATAGAGTATGAGAGTAAACTTGCAAGGAACATAAAAGTGGACTGTAAAAGCTTCTACAAGTATGTAAAAAGGAAAAGATTAGTGAAGACAAATGTAGGTCCCTTACAGTCAGAAACGGGAGAATTTATGATTGGGAACAAGGGAATTGGAGAGCAATTAAACAAATACTTTAGTTCTGTCTTGACTGAAGAGGACACAAATAACTTCCCAGAAATGCTAGTGAACCAAGAGACGAGTGAGAAGGAGGAATTAAATGAAATTAGTATTAGTGAAAAAAATAGTGCTGGAGAAATTAATGGTACTTAAAGCCGATAAATCCCCAGGTCCTGATAATCTACATCCCAGAGTACTAATAGAGGTAGCCATGGTAAGAGTGGATGCATTAGTTGTCACCTTCCAACACTCTATACAGTATGGAACAGCTCCTGAAGAATGGAGGGTGGCAAATCTAATCCCATTATTTAAAAATGGAGGGAGAGAGAAAATAGGGAACTACAGACCGGTTAGCCTAGCATCAATAGTAGGGAAAATGCGAGAGTCTGATATAAAGGTTGCGATAACAGGACACTTCGATACTATCAACCGAATTAGGCAAAGTCAACATGGATTAATGAAAGGGAAATCATGTTTGACAAAGCTACTGGAGTTTTTTGAGAATGTAACTGGTAGAATAGATAAGGGAGAAACAGTGGACGTGGGTTATTTGGATTTTCAGAAGGCCTTTGACAAAGTCCCATGTGGAAAATTCAAAGCACATGGGATTGGTGGTAATATACTGGCATGGATTGAAAATTGGTCAACATTCAGGGAACAGAGAGTAGGAAAAAATGGGTCTTTTTCTTGGTGACAGGCAGTGACTAGTGGGGCACAGCAGGGATCAGTGCTTGGGCCTCAGCTATTCACAATATATATATGAGAATACCTACGAGATGCCCCTCTAATGAAATGCATATGTAGTAAGCTTTCAGTAGCTCAATAAGATGCCACCAGAACAAAATGGCAGTATGGTAAACCAAGGGTTAATATAAGTGGCCCATTTTGCTAGCTAGAATTAGAACAATGAGCTTTTCAATTAGCTTTTCTTTGATCATTCGTTTATGTTATTAATTTTCTGTATGAAAATGTATGCTTCATGATCAATCAAGCAAAGAGAAATGATAAAGCTGAATTCTGGGGTAAGGAGGTGTAGGGAGTGTTGTTTTGCAGCTACCTAATGAATGGTTCCTTATTTCAGACAAGGTCGAAAAACATCCCAGGCCAGAGATAAGCAAGACTCCCTTTCCTTTGACCGACGCACGAACAGGTATCACCTGTGAGTGGTCGGTCATTACGTCAGTTAGTATGGCTTGCCCAGACTCAGCTTATGATTGGTTTTAACCCCTTGCTAATCATGTCCCTCCCCACTCTGAAAATGTATAACTGTGTGAACTGTGACTATGTAATTTGCCTGTTCTATGAGATTGACCAGACTCAGTCAAGAGTTGAAATCAATTCTATAGATGGGTCAGCTGCAGCTAATAAAATTGTGTTAAAACTTTCAAGTGCATTCACTTTCAGTTTTTGCTGAAACAGACGAAGAGTAAAGAATCCGGTCTCGCCATTTGGGGGCTCGGGTCCGGGATCTCAACGGTCGATCGCCGAGAGTTCGCGGCGTAAGAGACGAATTGTCTTGGACACAGACGAAGGAGAGGGCGCCCCGGGTGAGTAAACACTTCTTTACCACTCCGGCTTTCCTAAATCTGTCACGTCTGACGACGAATCGTCCCATTGCTAACTCTTGCGTGGCGTCCTTCCGAGATTCAGCCTAGTACATAGTCTGGCGAATACACGGATATAGGTTAGTGATTAACATCACTTCGGTTCAGTCGGCGTACTGAGGGAGTGGTAATCAACATATCACTAGGTCAAGCTTTGAGTTCCGGGTCATTGAGTATAAACCGAAACTCTGAAGCGGAAGGTCAGTGATCAACAAACATCACTGAGTCCAGTTCGCGTTCCTGGTCATTGAAAATAAACAGGAAGTGCGAATACGGTGCGTTAGTGATCAAAATATCACTCGGTTCGAGTTCCTGGTGATTGGATATAAACAGGACCTTTGAACACGGTGGGTCAGTGATCAATATCACTAAGGGTTAGGTTTCAAGTCTCTGGTGATTGGGTATAAACCAGTACTTTGAATCCTTGGGCATTGGATACAAACAGGAACTGATTGCTTGTGCTGATCGACTACAGAAGGAAGTGCCTGTCACACACCCCGCCTTGGACTGGTTGTTAAGAGAGGAGATTCTCCACGCGAAGGTCAGGACCCTGAAGTGGGTGTAGGCACAAAGGGCACTTAGGATTGTGAGGCACAAGCAGTCAGGACCATCATTAAATCCAGTAAGTAACTGGGTGGCGACATACGGTCGCGTTAACTAGTTGACTTGACTGGGTAGCGACCAATAGAGTTGTGTTAACTGGTCGACTAAGGGTAACAAAACAGGATAAGATGGGTAATTGTTTGGATGTCACTACGGAACCGGGAAGTCCCTTACAAATTTTGTGTGAAAAATATCCAGACAAGGTAAAACAATTAAGACAGTTGTCAGGGGGGCTGAATAAAAGACTGGGCAATGAGGAATGGCCATTGGGGGGCAGTAAAAACCGAGATGCCGTCACTAAGGCTGAGGAACTAATTTGGAAAAATAACGGAGGTAAACCAGCCAAAGGGTTAATTGCTTTATGGAAACAGCACTGTCAGGAATTGAGAGGAGCGTCAGTATTAGCCAGCTGGCAAGATAACGCGTTAAAGTTAGGAATAGGACTCACTGAAGGAGGAATAGTTAAGTCTGCAGAACTCCGAGAAAAAGAATGTGCTCATGCAGAACGGGAGTCTGAAAAGACTTCGGTCGAGTCTAAAACACTTGATAGGAGTGGATTACGTAATCCAATGGTTGGCATGGCTTTGACCGGGGAAGACGATGAATTAGATGAATGGAACTTCAGGTCCCATGTAACTCCCCAGGGTCCGAGTGCTCCTCCTGCATACAGCAGCCTCTATCCCTCAGCAGCTCCGAGACCGGTTGTTCAAACCGCTGTCATAACGCCTCAAATTGTTTCCCCAGTCTCCTCCCGTACCAGAAGTCAAACTAAGGGCTTATTGGCTCCAACTTTTAAACCCTCAGCCAACCCACCTAGTTCCGGACAGCAGCTGAGACTGGACAGTCAGGGACTTCGAGACACAGACACTGGAGAGCCGGGTGACGACTTGATATCACTAGACTCAAGACGTAATACTGAGACACTAGTTAGATATGAACCGACCCCTCGTCAGTTACCAATGAGACCGGTGCCGAATCCCACCTATGTCGCGGCTAACGCCGGAGACGCTGACAACCCCCAAACGATAAATGTGTACTGTCCATGGAGACCCCACGAAATAATGGCCATTCTAACCGGGATACCGGATAGAAAACAAGCACCTACCTCATTCGTGGACTTTCTTCGGACTACCATTTGCGTCTATAATGCCGAATCAAGGGACTTATGGTCGCTAATACAGCAAGTTATAACCCCTGCTGAACATACTAAATTCCGAGCAAAGTTGACCTATCAGAATCATGCCGCACTGGTGGAACAGGTAGCAAATGATGAACACCGCCAGCAGTGTCTTTTTGCTGCCCTTAGTGCTATTCTACAAAAACCAGTTGACATAAGCAAGATCTTAGACACCAAGCCTAAAAAGGGAGAGGGAGCAGAAGAATATTTGTAAAGATTCTCTGAAATATATCAGAATCAGTCAGGGGATGTAGCACACGTGACAAAAATGACTCGCCACAGTACTGTGCTATGTTATTGAACTGCCTACCGAGTCAGGTTGCTCAAGCAATTAAGACTAATAATATGAACTTGTCAGAAAATACTCCCACCCAGATGAATAGGGCAGTAAAATACTACTGGACGAATAATAAGCACCAGGAAGGTCAAGCCCAAGTTAGGGTCAAGACTGAGTATGTGATTAAAAAGGAAGAGCCAAAACTCATAACAGGATATCAGATGAAGCCTCAGCCTTGTGTCCCAGGATGGGTGGACAGGGAAGGGAATGGATATGTTATACATCCTAACGGACCAACCGCCCCTAATTATGGCCCACCCTATGTTCCCCCGAGACGTAATTCTGAACCGAGAAGAGGAGGAGGGAGACAGACAGGGTCAGATGGCTGTTTCAATTGTGGTCAGCGGGGCCACTGGAGCAAGGAATGTCCCTCCCGTAGACAACAAAGAGGGGAACAGATGCAGGGGCAGCGAAGAGGAGGTTGGCAAGGGAGTCAAGGACGAGGAAGATATACGGACTTTTCCCAAAATAATCCCTTCCCCCAGTATTGACGAGCTAACCTTGTGGTGAACGGGATCCAGTCAGAACAGGAGCCCGTTCTGTCATTAATGATCGAAGGGAACCCACATACATTCTTAGTAGACACCGGAGCAACTATGTCATCTGTCCGATCGGAGCTCAATCTCCCTGAGTCCGGGGAAAGACAGAGTCTGTCTGGTTTCCAGGGACAAGTGAACCAATACCCGATATCTAAACCAGTGGAAGTATATTTTGGAAATGATTCAGTAAAACACCAATTTATAATCACAAGTGGACTAGACTGTAACCTCATGGCTAGAGACTTGCTCTGTACATTTCGCCTGAGCATTGAGTGCGGGGACAAAGGACTGACTGTGAAACCATGGGCCCCCAAAAGGCAGTGTTATGTTTCTATCACCCCACAATGGTGGTCTCTAGATTTTAAGGATGAGGGTCCCCTTCATGTAACCTTGGCTTACGATATGAGTGGGAAGAATAAGGAATTGGAGGACTTTTACCGAAGCTATGTAGGAACGGAATGGGAAGTTATCCGTCGAGCTATGGTTACAGGACCAGAAGGGAGAGCAGAGTATGTTGAGATCCCCTCAGAGTTATGGAAGGAAGCACCTATTATAGGTTACATCGCTCGACGTGCTGCAAAAACAATGGGATGTGATCCAGGATACTTTGAAATAAAAGGAGCCCCACATATCACCCTGGAGGTGAATTACCCGCACCATGCGAGGAATCTAGGACCCATGGAAAATCGGGCAGTCAAACAAGCTGATCCAAATAACCGGCAGAAGCAGATCCTGTCAAATGGCCGGACTATTCTGTTTTATCAGACACCAAAGATTAACAGGGCACAATTGCACCACCATGTGGGCAAAGAAAAACCAGAATATGTCAATCCGCAAGTGTGGGCAGAGGACCCCACACAGGTAGGATGCGTTAAGATGACTCCTATTCATGTGGCCCTGCAGGACAATGTTGCATTACCCTCTATTCGACAATATCCACTAAAGCAACAGGCAATACCAAGCATTGACAAACTGATCGCTGGATTATTAAAGCAAGGGATTTTGATTAAATGTCAGTCCCCGTGTAACACGCCCATCCTTGCAGTTCCGAAGCCAGGGAAACCAGACGAGTACAGATTAGTACAGGACTTACGATCTATTAATGCTATTGTACAATCGCTACACGCACTTGTACCCAATCCGGCCCATATTCTGGCTCAAGTCCCGGCAGCAGCTAAAATCTTTGCAGTAGTTGATCTCCAACATGCCTTTTTCGCCTTGCCGCTAGACCCATCTAGCCAGTATCTTTTTGCCTTCACTTACAAGGGACAGCAATATACGTGGACCCGACTGCCACAAGGCTTCGTTAACTCCCCAACGTTGTTTTCTAGATGCCTACAGGAGCAATTACAGACATTGACTTTAAACTGCCCAACTGCTAAATCACTTATCCTCGCTAGGGTACATAGTATCCCAGTCGAAAGTACTGGTGGCCCAACAGAGGGTTAAGTTTCTTGGCGTCTTGCTCTCAGCAACTGAGCGAGGCTTAGAAAGAAGCAGGATTGAACCAATCTGACAATTCCCTGTACCTCGCACTGCAAAGGAGGTACGGCAGTGGATGGGAATGGTAAACTATTGCAGACAGTGGATCCCTAATATTGCCTTGGACACTAAATTATTAACGCCATATACCAACAAAGAGGGCGAATTTCAACTAGATTCCGAAGCTTCAGAGGCATTCAAGAGATTAAAGGCAGCTTTGTCACAAGCACCCACATTGGGGAGACCCCTGTACGACAGACCCTTTCAGTTGTACTGTTCTATCCTCACTGATTGCTCGACTGCTGTTCTGACTCAAAAACATGGAGACAAGCATAGACCGGTAGCGTACTACTCTTCGAAGCTAGACCCGGTCGCACTGGGACATCCAGTTTGTACTCAGATTTTAACGGCCATTTACAATAGCCTGCAGTCGGCTGCTAATCTGACTTTACAACAGGACATCACTGTATACAGTTAACACTCGGTGACTGCATTATTAGGACAGCTGCAGACTCAACATCTTACCATGGCCCGACAAAATAAGTATGAGATATATCTGCTGAATAATCCTAAGCTGCAATTTAAACATTGTACTACCATCAACCCAGCATGTTTTCTCACAGAACCACCCTTTGAACAAACTGACCCAGGACACGATTGTTTATCTTTAATTAAGGAAGACACCTCTGTCAGAGACGATCTGTCTGATGTCCCAATAAAGGATCCAGACTTAACTATGTATGTAGATGGGAGTGCCTCTATTGGTTCCTTTGGGGAGAAACTTTCGGGATATGCAATCGTGAATCAATACCGTGAAACTATTGAATCTGCTGCTTTTGAATTTCCATATTCTGCCCAACAAGCGGAACTGTTTGCATTAATAAGAGCCTGCATTTTAGGAAAAAACTTGAGAGTGAACATCTATACAGATTCGAGATACGCTTTCGGGGTAGTTCACGATTTTGGACAGTTATGGAAAAACAGGGGATTTCTGACTTCTGCAGGTACGCAGATTTCCCATCAGAAGTTAGTCTCAGATTTATTACAAGCCCTTATGCTACCAAGACAGAACTCGGTTATGAAATGCTCCGCCCACACGACAGGACAGACCTCAGTAGATATAGGGAATAGATATGCTGATCGGGAAGCAAAGGAAGCGTCCCAGACACAGAGGGTGGTTGTCCCTAGAATGATGAGTCAGACTAAAAGCTCAAACAAGAGCAAGTCTCCCTCTGAAAAACCAATGCCAACCATCCAAGGCGTCATTAAATTACAGGAGGACGCTCCTGGCTGTGACAAGAAATTGTGGGAACAACTTGGTTGTACTTATGACTGTGTATCTAAATTGTGGCTTACCCCTGCGGGGCAGACTTGTATGTCGGATGAATTAGCAGTATGGGTTATTGAATGTATACATTTTGCAACTCATTGTGGGGCCAAAGCTGCTAGCGATACACTGCTGGCCACTTGGTGGCATCCTAGGTTGCAAGCCCTAGCCCAGGGCATCAGCAGTCGTTGCCTTATTTGTCAGAAACACAACCCTGGAAAGGCAGTGTCTTGCGAAAAGGGAAAAACCCCTTTACCTGAAGGTCCCTTTGAGACCCTCCAAATGGACTACATTGAGCTGCAAAGATGTCAGGGTTATAAATATGTTTCAGTTATTGTTGATGTATTTAGTAAATGGATAGAGGCCTATCCGGCAACGGATAATAAAGCCTCCACTGTTGTAAAAGTTCTGATGAAAGAGATCATTCCTAGATACGGAATCCCAAATCAATTGAGTTCAGATAACGGCCCTCATTTTGTAGGCCAGGTGAATAAGGAATTCTGCACCCAGATGGGCATCAAAAACAGCTACATTGTGCCTACAGGCCACAGGCCGCTGGGTTGGTTGAGCGTGCTAACCAGACTTTGAAATATAAACTGGCCAAGCTGCAGGCTGAGACTGGTACTACTTGGCTCAAACTTCTTCCTATAGCCTTATTTCAGATACGTACTACCCCGGCTGGGGCAATGCGGTTAAGTCCTGCTGAAATTATATACGGTAGACCCCTCAAGACCCCGTGGAATCAAAACGTTCCGAAGACTGTCCATTTTCACCACATGACGACAGAAATGACTAACTATGTTTTGTCATTAACTAAGGCATTGAGAAGCCTTCACTCTCGGGTACGAGCTGCCTCCATCGAACTTCCTCCTACAGCCAGTCCATCTAAAATCGAACCTGGAATGTACGTGTTAATCAGGAATTGGACAAGGAAAGGACTGGAACCTCGTTGGGAGGGGCCCTATCAAGTCTTACTCACCACCCCTACCGCTGTGAAAGTGGAGGGGAAGAGTGCTTGGGTTCACCTCCACCACTGTAAAACTATCAGTCCCACGTTTTAAATTTAAAATGCTAACTTCTCTTTTCTTTCAAGAAATCTTTCCTATACAGGTGCCGTGACCAGCCATGAAAGCCTTACTACGGATCTCCTCTATTCTACTCTGCTTGACCCTGGGAGTGTACAAACAGGATACCTGTCAGCGCGACCAGCCTGAACGCATATACCACCTCTGCTCAGGAGACGTACTTCGATGCAACGACCCAGATGGATTCGGAATATGGAACGTCACCCAGGTGGACGCCTCTACCGGGCTCTTGCGGCAGCCCTACCGCACGCTGATATTGGGAGCACAACAAAGGAACAGTCACTTACCATGTTACCGGACTAAATGCAAATTTGATTTTGTTTGCCACCAAAACGAAAGTGAATTCCCAGCCCCAGATCCATGCTCTAAAGGAGGGATCAGGCGCTCTGTGACTCGGGTGTCTAGGGGACTGTATTTAAATACTTTTCTCTGTATGTCTCATCTCTATGCCCAAAGCTTAAACATGTCCTCCTGCTGGGTGTTCGCCCATATCCCTACCCATTCCAAGGGAGGTATCCCTCTAAGGCCGATTCCCCTAACTTCCCCAGAAATGGCAGAATGGGTGATAAATCGGAATGAAACTGACGGGAACGGCATTGGAGACAATGGCTATGTACGAGCATACGATTTAACAGTGCCAGTTCCAGTGGGGGAGCAATGGAGAAAATACACCAACCACACCAAGTGTGGGATCAAATTTAAGGGGTGGTACCAACCCAATTACAATCGTACCTATAAGCCCCCATTCCTGATGCTCACCAACACGTCAAGGCCTCAGGGGGTAATATGCCTCTCTAAAAACACCACGGGTGGACAGGTAATGGGATGGAGCAGATGTACTCAATACATCAATGTGACAATGTACGCCAGCCCCAGTACCATCCAATGGACCGGCTGCGGAAATGGGTCAGTATTGCAGCACAGACTCCGGGGTGGGGGGGGAACAACCTCTGGGACCAGACGGGGTGCCCCCATTCACGGAATTGCCCTCCAATCTGACAGCCTATAATGGTACGTATTTCATATGCGGCCATAAGGCATACCCATGGTTGCCTCAGAAATGGACTGGGTCCTGCTTTTTCGGATATGTGGTACCATACATCCATCACTTGCCCTCCCTAGCAGATCATCGCCATTACCGACTCAAAAGGGAAATCACAGAGACAGAACGATACTTCGCTATTTTGTTCCCTGGGTATGGGGTTGGCAGGACAATCAAGGAAATTCGGCTTATCGCTTCCGTCTTAGAACAGGTAGCTAATGAAACAGCAGACGCACTGCAGGACATTAACGCCGAAATGATAGCCATGCGTACAGTGGCCTTGCAAAATCGCATGGCTCCAGACTATCTGTTGGCCGAAAAAGGGGGAACATGTGCGCTGATTGGATCAGAGTGCTGCACCTACATACCAGATAACTCAGAAAACATAACTAATCTGGCTAAGCACATACGGGACGAAGTAAAGAAATTACGCCAAACCCCAAGGGAGGGTTGGTTAGACTGGCTTTTCGGTACCTCATGGGGAGCGTATCTCGTGCATGGATTGGTTATCCTAATTGCAGCAATACTCATTTTCGCCATAACCGTTCTCAGCATCAAAATTGTCTGCAAGATAGCCATCAACCAAATCCGAGTATAGAGCCTTGACCAATCAGAACTGTTGATTGAGCAAAGATTAGTTATCATAAATGATAAAAGGGGGGAATGAGAATACCTACGAGGTGCCCCTATAATGAAATGCATATGTAGTAAGCTTTCAGGAGCTCAATAAGATGCCTCCATAACAAAATGGCAGTATGGTAAACCAAGGGTTCATATAAGTGTCCCATTTTGCTAGCTAGAATTAGAACAATGAGCTTTTCAAATGAGTGTATCCTTGATCATTCGTTTATGTTATTAATTTCCTGTATGAAAATGTATGCTTTATTATGAATCAAGCAAAGCGATATGATAAGCTGAATTCTGGGGTAAGCAGGTGTAGGGAGTGTTGTTTTGCAGCTATCTAATGAATGGATCCTTATTTCGGACAAGGTCGAAAAACATCCCAGGCCTGAGACAAGTGAGACTCCCTTTCCTGTGACCTACGTATGAACAGTTATCACCTGTGAGTGGTCGGTCATTATGTCAGTTAGTATGGCTTGCCCAGACTCAGCTTATGATTGGTTTTAACCCCTTGCTACTCATGTCCCTCCCCACTCTGAAAATGTATAATTGTGTGAACTTTGACTGTATAAATTGCCTGTTCTATGAGATTGACCAGACTCTGTCAAGAGTTGAAATCAATTCTATAGATAGGGTCAGCTGCAGCTAATAAATTGTGTTAAAACTTTCAAGTGTATTCGCTTTCAGTTTTTGCTGAACCAGACTAAGAGTAAAGAATCCGGTATCGTCAATTGTATTTTAACTTTTATATAATTTTATAATGCAGAATGGTGTGTATTTCATATACATATAGAGAGAGAAATATATAAAAGTTGCCAGTTTGTAATGATTGTTTTCATTCGTAAAGGCTCAAGATACTGAGCCCAGAACGGTAATACGTTTGGATCCCCAAAAAACCATCATCAGGTGTGGTTGTATGTATTGCCTTTTAAGTGTATGTTTACGTGGTGTGACATGAGAACATAAGAACATCAGAAGTAGGAGCAGGAGTAGGTCATATGGCCTCTCTCAAGCCTGCTCCACAATTCAATTAGATCCTGGCTGATCTTCGACCTCAACTCCACTTTCCCGACAGATCCCCATATCCCTTGATTCCCTTAGTGTCCAAGATCTATCTATCTAAGCCTCGAATATACTCAACGACTGGGCATCCGTACCCCTATGGAAGTAGATAATTCCAAAGATTCACAACCCTCTGAGTGAAGAAATGTTTCTTCATTTTGTCCCTAAATGGCCGACCCGTTATCTTGAATCTATGTCCCCGAGTTCTAAACTCTTCAGCCAGGGGGAACGGCCTCTAAGCATTTACCCTGGCAAGCCCTCTAAGAATGTTATACATTTCATTGAGATCACCTCTCATTCTTCCAAATTCCAGAGAGTATAGGCCATTTCTATTCAATCTCTCCTCAAAGGACAACCCTCTCTTCCCAGGAATCAATCTGGTGGACCTTCGTTGCACCCCCTCTAAGCAAATGTATCCATCCTTAGGTTAGCAGACCTAAACTGTACACAGTAGTCCAGGTGAGGTCTCACCAGAATCCGATAAAAATGAAGCAAGACCTCATTACTCTTGTACTCCAACCACGTTGCAATACAGGCTAACACATTATTTGCCTTCCTAATTGCTTGCTGTACCTGCATGTTAACTTTCTGTGATTCGTATACAAGGACACTCAAATCCCTCTGACTACCAACATTTCTCAGTCTCTCACCTTTTAAAACAATGTTCTGTTTTTCTATTCTTCGTACCAAAGTGGATAATTTCACATTTCACCACATTTTACTTCATCTGCCACCTTCTTGCCCCATCTTAACCTGTCCATATCTCTTCCCAGCCCTTTTGCATCCTCCTCACAGCTTAGTTAACCACCCAGCTTTGGATCGTCAGCAAACATGGATACATTACACTCGATCCCTTCATCTAAGTCATTGATATATATTGTAGACAGCAGAAGCCCAAGCACCGATAATAGTAACAGTCTGCCAACCTGAAAATGACCCGTTTATTCCTACTCTCTGTTTTCTGTTCGTTCACCAAATCTCGATCCATGCTAATATATTACCTCAAGCCCATGAGCCTATATCTTGTGTAACAACCTCTTCTGTGGCTTCTTACCGAATGCGTTTTGAAAATACAAATATACTCCATCCATTGTATGTGTAATAATTCAGTGAATCCTTTCATGTCACATTGAATGTGATAATGTTCACATGTTTAATGTTTGAATGTTGTGGAACCCTTAATGTTGAAGAACCTTATTGATAACCTTTTGCGAACAGGACTGTTGGAAAGATTTCAGATCTCCATATCATTTAATGAATTTAACAATTGGAACAAAGGGAAATTTCACCGCATTCTTCAACTGCTCTCTGAATTTAGTCTGGGTCACAGCATAAATACAGGTGTTCGTGCAGCAACTCAGGAGCTGGAACATGAATCCCAATTTTTGTATAAATTCATGTAAATATACTGAATAAAAGCCCAAATAATGCATTCGGTTCCATATAGAATACACCATGAAAAATCCCATAACAGTATGAAATTCCCCGAGATAACAAACAGTAAAATAATGGATTTCCTTCTGCTCTTCATCTCTGGGTCACTTGGACTCTCCCAACCGCTGTGAACACGAAGTCTCCTGCGAGCTTTGCTGACCACTAAAATGTGTCGGACGGTTAAAGCATTGAGCAGCAGAATAAGAACAAATGGGACCCCCGGGGTTAGAATATAATGAAGGGCTTCAACAACAGCCCAAATCCGTGAAGCCATAACAGTGGGTGTGACAGCACAGAACCAGGGTTCATTGCCAAGCATGTAGCCACTCGAATACATAAAGTACCAGAACGTATCATTTAAACAGCTCAGCACAGTCATAGTTCCTAGAACCACAGCCGCCGTTTTCTCGGTGCAATACGTAATTTTCAGCTTCTGGCAACAAATGGCCAAAAATCGATCAAAGGTAAAAGTGACGGTGAACCAGACAGAACAGTCTGTAGCTGCACAAAGCAGGACGGCGTGGATATTACACACGGGGATGGACCGCACGAATCGAAACTGGGACCAATAAGCAATTGGAATCTGCCTCAATATAACATCGGTGATAATGACCAGTAGATCCGCCGCTGCCATGGCCACCAGGTAGCGAGTGACACATTTGGAGAGACCGCACTTTCCCCGAGATAGGATCACAATCGTCACTAAGTTAACTAAATGAAAAAGAAGAATTAAACGCAAAAAGGAAACATTAAGTGTGAGGAACAGTGTGATTGGGTTGGCAGTTAAATGTCCAGCTGTGTTCCTCCATTCAGTGATAGAATCTGATCATTGGGGCAGTGGGAAGCTCCTTCTCCTCACTCGACAGGTGATGGGGGTTTCCTCTGATCACTGGGTCAGTGAGAAGCTCCTTCTCATCACTCTACAGGTGATGGGGGTTTCCTCTGATCATTGGGTCAGTGGGAAGCTCCTTCTCATCACTCTACAGGTGATGGGGGGTTTCCTCTGATCATTGGGTCAGTGAGAAGCTCCTTCTCCTCACTCTGCAGGTGATGGGGGTTTTCCTCTGATCACTGGATCATTCAGAAACTTCTCCTCCTCACTCTCCAGGTAATGGGTTTTTTCTTCTTCGATCACTGGACCGGGGGCGCTTTGTTTTGGTCAGAGTCAGCGATTAAAATAGAAATAATCATTGATTAATTCGCAAAGAAATAAATAGATGTTAAGAGTAAATAATGGAATGAAGGATAATGAACGGGAGCTTCCCTCCACCACTCTGACTGGACTGACTGATCACTGTTTCATCGATCTATAAAGACCAGAAACGTTTGGTGAGTTAGTCTAACTCAGGTAGTGCGGCTATGGCAGCAGGTTTGGCCGAAATATCCACTTCCCTTGCCCACAGATTTCGGGAAGAGGTGTCTCTGTTTGTTCTTGTGATCACTGTACAGAGGTACAAGCTGAAAGGCTCCAGTGCCTGGAGGCGAGATACGGACAGGATTGGACGCGGCTGTCAGTCTCCACAGTCCGATGGTCTTCAGACTTACACTGCCAGGCTCACACCAGAAAGAGGTTTTGCCGAAGTTACCAGAGGTCAGTCATGGCTTTAGAATGTGACCGTGGGAAGAGGCAGCGCTTTCAGGAGAGGAAAGAAACTGAAACATCATAGCAATAATAATAATAATAATAATAACATTAAACATACTAATATAACAATAAAATTAATATTCATAACACTGGAAACAATAATTTGAACAGCTGAAATGGGCTCTTCGTCCCAACAGGCCACTGGAAGTGCACAATGGGGAAGGAGAGGGACATGAGCAGCAGAATGTGAGCAGAGTCCTCCACAGCGACAGCGATGTCAGATGTTCCATTGTGGACTGGAACATCCTTGGCTGTGATTCCCCAGAATGTACTGGAGGGGACCCAGGGGTCAGGAACCGAGCTGAGAACTTCAGGGCGGAAAGATGATTGTATCATAAGGAGTTTCACACGATTCTTAAACTGCTAATGTGGCGCCTTTCACATCTTACTGGAAACCATAAATGTTTCCACTGGACACAAGAATTATTGCAGCTCGTCAACTGGATAATATCCAACGAGGGACAGCTGGAGATTGTAGAAAGTCGGGCTCGGGCTTGCTGACAGAACCATTGGTCAGAACGAAGTGGGCTCGTGTTGTTATCTCAAAACTGTGATTAAAAATAAATCCTTTGAAAGATAACTGAATATACATTTCATTAGAACATAAATTACACTTGCAATCATCGCCCCGCCATCAATAAGCAGAGAGTTCCACAGAGCGGGGGTGTGAGAGGGAAATAGCTGACTGGAAACCTAATTGACAGTGAAAAATGTCCAAACTTTCTGAGTAAACTGTGATCTGTCTGTCAGGACTGGTCTCTGCAATTCGACAGACTGTACCCTCCTGTGGAAACGAAAATAAATCAGGTGAACACATAGACCACGTGACCAGTGTTCCACCCGTGTTCAGTGCAGCCAGCAGATTGCACGCTGTCCTGTTCAAAGATTCATCAGTAACATTGCTCGTGGTGGGGACTAAACGGACACTTAATAAAACCGGATCATACAGAGCTGATCGGGAGGACTGAGAATCTATCATTCATTCAACAGAGACCTGTGAATGGCCGACTGTGCACCAATCGCATCAAGGGATCACGGTGGATTCTCAAACACACAATAGGAATACATGAATTATAAATAATAGCTGGATAAAATCACGAGAATAATACAGTTAACAAGTTTACAGAATAAATAGTTGGATAGAATGAGTTACCAGGAACACCAATAGCAGCGAGAATGGGATAGTAAATCATCTCAAGATCCCAAAGTGCGAATAGAACCTTCATATCTGCTCCTCAATCGCGACACCTAATTTTGTTGTTAATCAATGATTCTTGTTTGTGATAGAAACGGTGCTCCAATTTATACTGTGAGGTTACATATTGAATGCAACCCTGATTCATAAGGGAGGGAATCCCTCCGCAGAGACAAGCTGGGGCCATGGAGAGCTCCATTAATCACACTCCTTGAACAAACAGGTTCTGTTTGCTCATTTCAGCCCAACCTTTGTTTTCTGCTTTTCTTTCTGCTGACCAAAAAACTGAAACCACCAATAACTCCTAATCTCATTTTTAGGAACTATTGGGATGGCGACTAACCGTGAAACAGAAATTTGTCCAGCACTGATGTGACGTAAGAGTCTGATATCATCTTACCATTTCAAAGAGGTTTTAATCCACGTTCTAGTGATGAAGTGTACCCACAAACAAGGGAATTTATTGATTTAAGTTACCAAGGGCGTTGTTTTTTTCACAGAGATCTCTCCTGTTTATCTCTCCTCCTCACTCTATTCACTTACAATGCGTCTGTTGATAAAGTAGAAATCAGTGTTCGGGTATTGCAGTATGAACACATAACCAGTTCGTCACACACTGCTCAGTCACTATTATAATTCTGCTGTGACAAAATGTATTAATAAATGTTTGCACCACACACTTCACATGCAGAGCAAAGCTCCACACTCTCATGTTAAGCATTTGTAAGTCAGGCATATGCTAACTGAATTTGAGTATAAGACTCGCTCGATACTGTCCCATTCTGTGCACCCAGGTCAGGGACAGAAGACATTGAGTGCGAAATAAAGCGCCCTTTTGAAAGTATGAGGCGCTGGAAACGTCCCAATA